>NC_059341.1:130066546-130375076 GCF_018350155.1 Leopardus geoffroyi
CAGAATTCTGCTGGCCGCGTTAGGGATACCCTCATCTCCTGCCTCTGCCAGGCAGAGTGCATGGAAAACCGGGCCTGGGATCAAATTCGAGGGTGTAACGATGACAGAGGAAACTAGGTGCATAACAACAGGTCTCTTATGATAATCAGGAGGCTGAGCGAGGCCCCGAGACCCAAATGGGGCAGAAGGGAGAACGAGCCTAAGAACATCCAACCAAACTCCTCTAACCCACCAGGCTGGTAGGAACCTCCTGGCCCTTCTTTTAGAGGAGAGGGGCTCCCCCTTGCCTGGAGACCCTGCCAAACCCTTCCCTGCAGCTGGTGCCTGGCGAGCTGATGATGCCCCCACAGCTCCTCCTGCACTGCCCGCTGGGCCATAAGCAGCGCCGGGTTTCAGCACGGCTCAAGCAGAGGGGTGTGGTTGCTGCTCTGGGCGGAGGCAGTTTTCACATTGAAGGAGCTGCAAGTCTTAGCTAAAAAGTGGACCCTCGTGGGGCTTCAGCAACGAAATATAAAGATGGATAGGGAGGGACTGATTGACGCGGGACTCGTCCCCCTGGAACCTGGCATTCTCTGCTCTCCCAAGGATCCTTGGAGCCACTGCCACACTCGGCAGGAATAGCCCCTGGCAGTGTGAACGGTGATGCTGTGCACTAGAGGTGGGCATGCTGGACCCGCTTTGGCATGGCTCTGAACGCGGGGCCAGAGGGCATAGGGGGCAGGAAGGCTAACTGGATTTACGTGGGAGATGGGCAGACCCACCCTTCCGTGAGGCCACAGGGAACACACTGGAGGAGTCAGGCAGGACTGAGAGAGGGTAGACCAGCATCTTTGGGCAACACAGAGGCAGCTGTCCTCTGCGAGCGACAGTTCCAAAATGTCATCCTGAGGCTTGCTTTCTGGGGCCACTTTCAGTCCCCAGTGTCTTCGCCTGGGGTTCCCCCAAAGGTTCGTGTGTGGGTAGTTCAGTCGGGAATATTCCAGGAAGGAGTGAGGACCGAGAGGAAGAGAGGACGTGAGGGAAGTCCATGCAAGGACCGAGGGTAAGGGTGAGAGAAGCTACATCAGAACCCCGGTGCCGGATGTCCCCAGAGACGGTGGTTGTGACGACACGGTAGGCCCTCATCCGCCCAGACAGTGGCCCGGGTGCCAAGCAGGGGCCTCACTCATTAGCCTCTGCCTCCGGCTCCAATCCGGGGACATCCCAGACCAAGGTGGGGACACTGCCTTAACTCCGGTGTCACCGATGCCCACGGATGTAAGACAGCCCCGCCCCCTTTTACAGGTGAGGAAGCCAGACTCTGAGGGCGGGCTGACCAGAAGCCCTCCGGCCACGTTCTGACCTTTCCCACGCCCGGGTTTTATAGGACAAGGCCAGGGAAGCTGGGCATCCTCTGTCCTCCCCTACCAAGGCGACTCCTTTGTGGTTTCACATGCCACTGCTCACTGACAGACTCATCACCTGTCACGAGTGCAGAATCCATTATTATTATCAATCGCGGCAATGGATAATTAAACAACAAATGCACTAATCTCATTAAGCCATTTATTTAATTAATTTATTCTAATTCATGTAATTAGTTAATATGATAACGCTTTCTTTCATCCAGAGACAGCCTGCAGGCTCCCCGAGCTCCGTGTATTATTATTAATGGATTTTCACATGCTGGGAAGGAAGAAGTTTGGGGAGCCGCTCAAAGTCACAGAGTTGCCTGATGGGGGTCACTGAGCCTGTGGGCAAGCCCACCGCCCTTTCTTTACCTGCTAACCCTGGGGCCCCTCCTTCCCCCGCTGCGGGCGCTGGGCTCTCACAGCCCAGTCTGGCCTTTGCACTTGCTGTTCTCGCCTCCCAGAAAGCCCCTTCTCCTTTTCTCCCTGCGTAGTGATGCCACCCACCTTTCCTGACTCGGCTCAGCGGCCACCTCCGGGCGGGTGACCGGTGTTCTCTCGGCTGGATTAGATGGCTCTCCTGCCTAGCAGGCCTCACACTTAGGGAGCGTCCCCCCGATTCGAATGCAAATCCTTTGAGAGAGAGGGCTGGGTTAGAACAGCATCGACAACCACACACACAGCAACGGCATCCGCTGGGAGTCAAGCATTTTCCGGAGCACTCTGCTGAGAGCCACCTTTGATCCTTACCCAACACCGAGCGGTGGGAATGGTTTCCCTTTATACATAGATGGAAGCAGAAACTTCAGGCGGTCAGGAAAAGTGTCCCGGGGCCACCCACCACCACTGGGACTCAGACTCATATTCAGGTGGCCCCTAAGCCAACCTCTCCAAACCACCACGCTAAACTGTCTGTCTTATTCGTCCCTGAAGACTCTATCGTAGGGTACTTACTAAGCAGTGGCATAATGAATAGGGGCCTCAAATGCTCCCTGAACAAATGTGGCTCCCACAGGAAAGAAACAGAAAGACCCCACGGCCACAGGGGGAGTGACGGTAAGTTTAGAGGAATTCTGGTACTATATGGATCGTCCGTGGTAACGTTTAAGGACATTAAACGTTTCAGGCCTGTTGATGGGATTACAGTTGATTTTAAAGGCTTAACACCACAAACAAAAATAATAATTCCATTAGTTGAAAATGGTAATAATCCTGGTAAGTATGAATTTTATCGCTATGGTAACTGCAAAGCCCAGAGACAATAAATAAAAAGTTCCCGCGTGTTGCGGGAAGCACATTTTGTTGCCGATACTGCATCAGGTATCATAATCCCATTAGTGGTTAAAACTTGTAATAATACCCCTGACAATGATTTTCATTGCTGTACCTGTAAAACACAAAGATAAGAAATAATTTTGTCGACTGGAAAGTGGCGATAGTAACTCAGCGGTATCGGTGAGAAGCGTGTGGTCTGGCTTCAGTGTGACTAGCATCTTGATTTGGGAGGTGACAACCAAAACGGGGACTCAAACACTGTTTTGAATTTAAGCCATTTCTTTGTGCCATTGCTGTTGTCTTCGTGGCAAAGAAAGAATGCGTCCTTGACGGTGGCTCTGCCGTTTTGTGACTCCCTCCTGGAACTCAGTCTTCCAGTCTGTTAAATGGGACCATGTGGATCTCTGTCAGTTTAGACTAATATTTTGGGATCTAGCCACGCAGCACAGAGTGGTGACCCTGGCCACAGGGGACCTCTGACTTGGGGGAAGATAGGTGTGTGTGCCCTAGGCACACACGTGGCCTTGCCCGCTGTTGGAAGGCAGCTGGAGTGAGGGGCAAGGAAGCCACCTCTGTAGAGCTGGACTTTAAGACTCGCCCAAAGCTCCCACGAGCTACCTCAGCCTGCAGCCCAGATGTGGGTGCCTTTCAAGAAGCTCATTTGGAAGCTGCTTTCAGCCTCACATCTGTTACTTGTCTGGCTGCCATGCCTCTGGAGAACACAGGTTCTTTTTCTCGTCTGTGCATCAGATCTACCCCAGAACTGTCCTGCGAAGGGGATTCTGGGAGATGGCAGCTCCCCGCCTCTGCTCTGCAGTGAAAGGAAAGAGTGATGCTGAGCTGGACACAGACAACCAGCATCATTAGTAAGTTAACCATTTGAATAGGGCCATAAAGAGCACAAAAGCTCAGGGGGGGATGTGTTAGGGGGGACCTGAGGGACTTTAGGGATTCCAGGAAGGCTTCCTGGAGGAAGTCAACACTTAACTTGAGAACCAGAGGATGAGAAAGACTTGGTCACATGAACAGTGAGGGGCTGAGGAGGGGAGAGGAGTAGGAGAAGAATTCCAGGCAGTAGGAACAGCATGTGCAAAATAGGGCTTTGCTTTCGTTGTCACCTCTGGGGAGCAGGACCCCCATTGGTGGGCTGGGAGTGGGGGGGTGGCACATGTCACTAAGTGTCACCATCCCAAGACTTCACCACGGCATTTACCACTTTTTTGATGGAAAATTTGCTGTGAACACAGCATCTCAGCATGACTAGAATCCTGCCTCCTGTTCCTCATTTATTTATTTTTGACAGTCCTGTCATATTTTTCACAATCAAATCATTCCCTCACCCTCAGTAGGATTAAGGTCATGAAGCCTTCCACAGCCCCCTCCCTGAAGTCATACCCACATCCGTCCACATAATCTAGCTCTTGATTAGAAAAATATTTAGGGGCACTTGGATGGCTCACTCGGTTGAGCATCCAACTCTTTTTTTTTTTTATGTTTATTTATTTTTGAGAGAGAGACAGAGCGCGAGCAGGGAAAGGGCAGAGAGAGAGGGAGGCACAGAATCTCAAGCAGGCTCCAGGATCTGAGCTGTCAGCACAGTGCCTGATGCGAGGCTCGAACTCACAAACCAGGAGATATAGACCTGAGCCGAAGTCAGGCACTTAACCGACTGAGCCACCCAGGCGCCCCAGTATTTGACTCTTGATCTCGGCTTAGGTCATGATCCTAGGGTCATGGGATCGAGCCCTGCTTCAGGCTCCACACTCAGCATGGCTCCTGTTTAAGATTCTCTCTCCCTCTCCCTCTGCCCCCTCCCCCCCCATATCCCCCAATATATATATTGTGTGTGTATATATATATATATATATATATATATATATATATACACACACAATTTTTAAGAAAGAAGAAAAACATTTAGAAGACAGAATAAAGAACATCTGGTATCTCCAGGGCACTATGGATCCGATATTTCCAGGGTGCTGTGGACAGTGGGCCAGGGAGATGGCAGAATTCAGTTTTGGACATGTGGATTTTGTGGTATGCTGGAGACATCCAAATGGGGGTGACAAGTGACCAGTTCTATATTGGTCTGGAACCCAGCAGAGGGGGCTGGGTCACAGACACAGACTTTGAAGACACGAGATACGCCTGGTAATTGAAGGCACGACCGTGGATGGGAACGGGGAAACACAGAGGAGTGGGATGGGGCTGGGAGGAATGTGGGTGTTCCGTGCACGTAACTACTGGCTAAAGGACATCAAGGTCAGGGGACAAGTGTCTAGAGAACCAGGAGGAGGAGAGCCAGGACACCACTATATCATATCAAATAAGCCAATGGAGGGGGTGCTTCTGAAGGAGAGAGTGCTGAAAACTCGCCCCAACAGCACAGACTGAGGAGGGAACAGGAACAGAGCACATGGGCCACCACGTGGAGGGGCGTGGCACCAAAGGGAAGGACAGGGTAGCAGCTAGAGGGGAGTGTGGGGTCAAGGTCGCTGTGGGGGTGACAGTTTTTCCAAACACATACGGGATTTGAACATATTTAAAAGATCCACCTGGGACCCATGGGGGCACCTGGGTGGCTCTGTTGGTGAGTGTCTGACTCTTGATCTCATCTCAGGATCCCTGAAGCCTACTTAAAAAATAATACTAACAAACAAACAAACAAACAAACAAACCATGAGATTAAAATGCAGGAGAAAAAGCAAGCAACTAAAGCCAGACCTGGGTCTAAGATGAGGCAAGCCAGGTGCCTGAGCATAAACTTCGAGGAGGCGCTCACCCCTTACAGTGCCCGGCACCCACCCAGCCCCACCGGAAGCTGGGTGTTACCAAAAATTTAGTGCCTCCTAAGTCCTCTCTCCCAGAATATTCTAGGCCCTTAAAATATGAATGGGGGGGGGGGCCACCTGCACAAGAGCAGAACGTGCAAGTGTTGCAGTGAGCGTAACGCAACGCGCAAACTTGTCACATCACTCTGTGCTGCACCTGAAACTGATATAACATTGCGCGTCGACTACACTCGAACAAAAACTTTTAAAAATGAATTAATTAATTAAAAATAAATTTTTTAAAAAAGAATAGAAAATGCAGCTCAGGACGGTTGTCCCTGGGGTGCTGAGAGACTGGGTGGGTGTGTGATAGGAGCACCTTGCTGGCTCTAAACCTTCAGCCCGCTGTGCTCTGAGCCCAGCAATTCACCCAGAAGACTTGGGTCTTGATTTGATCTCCTAAATCCACTTTCTCCCACTGTGGACTACTTATCCATTAATTACTTTATTCATCAAAGATTTATTTAATGCCTCTCATATGCCAGTCACTTTCATTTCCGTGATCGTACTCAATGCTCAGACAACGTTGTGGGGAAGGTAGACATGACCATTCATTCCCATTCTACAGATGTGAAGGCTGAGGCTTTCAGAAGTTGAAGTAAACACCAAGGTTGGCAAAGCGAGCCAGAGTTTCGATTCCAGCCAGATCTCCTGCCCCCCCCCCCCCAAGTCTGGTGTCCTTTGCGTCACACTATGGCAATCAGGTAAGGTGAACACATCCAGGCTGAGAATCAGAAACTTCTAGTGGGTTCCAAACCAAGCAGACATTCATGAACCAGGAGGACCAGACCGGGGACCCACGGACTTATAGGAGCCAAAAGGGCAGGCTGCTGTTTCAAGATCATGGCAGCAGAACAAATTCAGGCAATTACTCCCTCCCTTGCGGGTTTGTTTAGAGCCACCAAGTCCGTTTGTACAGGTCGCGCACTGCATAACTCTAGAGGGCACCATTCACAGTATCATCACAGATTTGTATATTCATTATTTTCAATTTGTGTATTTATTAGCTTTCCAGCGGGTAGCAGGAAAGTGTATAAAAGAATGGGCGCCATTTGGGGGCGCCTGGGTGGTGCAGTCCGTTAAGTGTCCAACTTTTGCTTTCGGCTCAGGTCACGATCTCACGGTTCATGAGTTCGAGCCCCACATCGGGCTCTGCGCCGATGCAGCGGAGCCTGCTGGTGATTCTGTCTCTCCTTCTCTCCGTCCCTCCCCCACTTGTGCTCTCTCTCTCTCTCTCTCTCAAAAATAAATAAATAAACTTTAAAAAGAAAAGAAAAGAAAAAAAAGAAGGGGCACTGTTTCCAAAATCAAACAGAAGTGCCCTGTGGGCCAGCAGGAGTACTGGTGTGAGCCTTCCAAGGGATGGCGTGCATGTAGTGATTGGCACAGAGGAGGCCCTTGAAAACTGCTAGCTTCCCAGCCCTTCTATAATATGAGAGCCCACAGCCCTGTGGGACCTGCCTCACAGTGCGGTTCTGGAGATAAAATAGGATAATGGGCATTAAAGTGTTTTCTAGGCACACGGGGCCAATGTCAAGCTCAGGGAATGAATACGTTGGTTAAGGACATTGAGGGGAGGCACCGAGGCGAGGCCTGGATCTACCCAGGGGACACTATGTGCTTCCTGTGTCGGCCAGGCCGCGGCGGGCTCGGGCAGCAGGGCCCTTGCGCTAAGCAGAGGGGTCTGACGCTCGCAGAGGGGACAGAGCAGGGCAGCCCAGCAGTGACGTCCCTGGACCCTCACGTGAAAGCAATTTGCCGAGCTTGCACGGCGACTCTCCAAGGAGGGCGGAAGAGAAGGACACACATCCCAGCCACAGCTGAGGAGGCAGGAAGAAGAGATGGGCAGAGTGGGAGACGAGGGGGAGCAAGGGGAGGGGAAGAGAGCAGGAGGAGACTGAGGCAGGAAGAGTAGGGAGATCAGGAGAAAGACCGGAGAACGATGTGTGTGTCTGTGTGTGTGTGTGTGTGTGTGTGTGTGTGTGAGAGAGAGAGAGAGAGAGAGAGAGAGAGAGAGAGAGAGACAGAGATAAGCAGAAACACACAAACACAGGAGGGAAGGGGAGGGGACCCCAGGGGAGGGGGTGGGGACAGGAGAATGAAATGCAGGCAGGACAGGACTCCCTCCAGGCTGTGGAGGGACTTTCGTTTTGGGGACTTTGGGTCTCCGCTCTGCAGTCCAGCTATGCCTTCCTGGGCCGTTTCCTTAACATCCCCTGCCTCGGTTTCCCCATCCTGGCTTCCCGCCCACATCTTGGGCCGCTGCAGGTGCTGGGAGATAATGAAGGTCAGCCTGGGGAGTGTGGCAGACTGACGGAGGGTGCTGTAATGGGGGTGGTGACAGCCTGGCTGGGCGCAGGCGAGTCCTGGTCCCTGTCTGTCGTTGGGGCCCAGCAGGGGGATCAGCAAGATGGGGGAGCCCTATGTGGCTCCGGGCAAGGAGTATCTGCCTCTTCTCACCAAATGGCAAATGTGGTTTGGGAATGTTTTCTCTCCACCAGTCTGAAGCTCTGACAGCCCCCTGATGCCCTCCCCATGCCTGGCCCCCATCCCAGGCCTTTTTGGGGCTTGGGGGGGCTGACACGGCAGCAGCTGTGGAGTAGAAACCCTAGAAGGCACATCCATGTGTCTGGCATTTCCCCCTTCTGCTCTGAGTGTGAAAAGCCCAGAAAACACAGCCCCATGCGGCCCTCCTGCCGGAGCAGGAGCAGGAGGGCGGGGGTTTGTGATCTGTCAAGTGCAATCAGGGCCGAGATAAGGGTCCCCCTTGCAGCTGTGGGAGAAGATAAGCAGCCCCATAAACCCGGGTCACCAGCAGGGCACGGGGGTGAAAAGGCAAAGGGACCCCACCCTGCCCTGCCCTGGAGAAAGTCTCCGGTTGGAATTCTGACCTGGGGTGGGGAAGGGGGGCTGCAGGCAGCTTGGTCGGTGGGTACCTTCTCTGGTTCCACCATGGAGCTTGGCCCAGACTTGGGGAAAGGTGGCCCGTGGTTGGTTAACCGTGTTTCACCAACAACTGGGGTTGACGTGAAGCCTGGAAACACAGATACAAGCAGACCATCGATCAGATATTGAATCATTTCTATCCTGGGCCCACAACTCTGTTCCTGCCCCTGCCCCTGGGACCACCCCACCACCCAGCCTCAGGGAGCTGCAGGCGCCTCCAGAGCCCCGTCTAAGCGGTGGCCTGGATCGGGTCTGAGTAGACAGTGCCGGGTCCCGCCAGAGCTTAAACACTGACTGTCCCCCCTGCCCGCGGCCCTGTTTCTAAGCAGAAGTATCTCAGAGGAGAAGTTGGAAGCCGGGGGGGCCAGGGAGCAGATGCAAGAAAGGGAGCATTCCCTCAGTGTGCCCCTGGAATCTGCTGCGCCTTTCCTCGAATGCTTCATTTCGTTTCATCCTAACCCCAGGGTAACAAGACGGAAAAGGTCCTTCACCAAATTTCCTCCAGTGTGACTTCCAGAGAGACACTCGGGCAACCTGCTGAGGGTGGACAGTGCCAGCCCGAACTTCGGAAGAAAAGGAAAGCAAGCAGTGCCCATTGTCAGCGCCTGGCAGTGGCCTGGATATTCTCGCCATTCGGGATAAAATTCCCAGGAACTGAGGAATTGAGGTGGTCTGAGGCCACACCCTTTGGAGGTGAGAGATGAACTGGGCAGGAGGCCAGTGAGCTAACAGTTTCTTTTCGAGAATTGAGATGTGTCCTCAGCCATTACTTCCGCCCCCTGGTTATCAATCACTTCATCTGTAAAACGAGGGGCTTGGATTCGATGACCCCTCTACTCCTTATCTGATTCTATGAGTGTCATCCAACCGCTTACCTACTGGAAGGAAGGGATGTCCGTGGAGGAAGAATTCCATCCAGTTAAAAGGTGGCACATCTTGACTTAAAGGGCACAAGTTTAGGAGACAGACCTGGGCAGGGCTGCCATGTATGTTTGTTCAGGTTACACACTGCACAAAGGTGCTCAGTTGAGGAGGTGAGGGGGGCTGCTAAAATACTGCCTAGGTTCAGCTCACTAAGCTCTGCACCCTGGTACAGGGCTTCATCTACCTGGAGGACGCACCTTTTTCTAATGTGCACAAATGTGCCATATGAACTAGCGGCAACCTTGAACTTGAGAATTTGGATCTCTGTTTTGATACTTTCTAGCTCTGTGACCTCAGGCAACTAGAGAAGCTTAACTTCTGTGCTGTCATAACAGAAATTGGGATTGTCACTGTGTCCTGGAAGAAATGATGTGAGACTGAATGAAGACTGTGTCTTCAGTACCCAGCACAGCATCTGATGCATAGCAGGGGGCCAGCTGAGTTTCCTTCCCGCCTCTTCCAACCTGAGTCTTCCTTGGGGAAATGTTCGCTAGTGTTCTGGGGTTGGAAATGACTGCCCTTTACTGGTAATTCTGCCCTTAGAGGCCGTCAGCCAATGGTATTGTCCTGACATGGCATTTTCATCCAGAATGCTCAGCCGAGGTAGGATGTTCAGCCTCCATACTAGGGAAGCTAAGACCAGATGGAAGTCTGGGTGAAGACATTACACGATAATTGTACGAGTGGGTTTCATTTTTGCATGTGAACCCAAGCATTCAGCAGGGAGCACCCTCTCCCTAATGGTTTCTGCATCACCCCGCCTCCTCTTGGCTCTTCTGTTTCCCATTTCAGAAACAAAAAGACAGAGAGTGGGAGTGGTTCCCAAACATTCAAGCTGGAAGGCCCCAGAGAGGTCATCTCATTCCATTTACTCATCAAGGATGCGGGTCAGGCAACACTAGGCATTATCTAGTTACCTTACTCTCTTGAACTCCCTTGCTGCTTTTCCCAACAGTGCTGAGAACCAGTCGCTAACAGCTTTCTTGGGGGGGAGGGCATAATCACCCCACTTTGGAGCTGGAGAGGCACCAAGGCCAACTGGGAAGTACTTCACAGCCCTGTATTTGCCTGCGATCACCCAATGTGTTCTTTTTTTTTTTTTTTTTTTTTTTTTTTAATTTTTTTTTCAACGTTTATTTATTTTTGGGACAGAGAGAGAGCATGAACGGGGGAGGGGCAGAGAGAGAGGGAGACACAGAATTGGAAACAGGCTCTAGGCTCTGAGCCATCGCCCAGAGCCCAACGCGGGGCTCGAACTCACGGACCGCGAGATCGTGACCTGGCTGAAGTCGGACGCCCAACCGACTGCGCCACCCAGGCGCCCCTCACCCAATGTGTTCTGATCAAGTCTTACCTTCGAGACTTCACTGTCATAAGACTTTTGTCTCCTAGAATTTGGAGAACGTGAATACATCTAGAAAACTCTGAAATGTCACTTTGTATGCATTGGGCCGTGCTCCCAAACCTTCAGTGGCTTCTCTATTTCCTATAGGAGTAATCCAATTCATTTAACTGACCCTCAGCTCTATACTCTGTGGACGAAGACGTGAAATGATGCTCAGTTTACCCCCTTAAGGAGCTCACAGTCTGCTTGGGAGCAGTGCAGGTGGGTGCAAAGGACCAATAAGTACATCAGAAATGAGTGAAACTGGGCGCCTGGGTGACTCAGTTAAGTGTCTGACATTGGCACAGGTTGTGACCTCACGGTTCATGAGTTCAAGCCCCACATCAGGCTGTGCACCTGCTTCGGATTCTGTGTCTCCCTCTCTCTCTGCCCTTCCCCTGCTCTCTCTCTCTCTCTCTCTCTCTCTCTCTGTCAAAAATACATAAACATTTTTAGAAATTAAAAAAAAAAAAAAAAGAAATGAGTGGAACACCAGCCACAGTAAATGCTGCAAGGCGACAGGGAGAGGAGAGCCATGACGCCTTCATGGGGACTCACAGGCCTTTGACTATGGGAGGTATTTATTCCAAACTGTCATTGTACAGATCTACACAAGAGTCAGAGAGGGAAGTGAGTTCTCCAAGGCTGCATAGGGAAGTTGAGGCAGAGCCAGGACTAGAATCCGGGACTCCCAAGTCTGCATTTGCGTTCTCTTTGCTCTATATTCCAGTGTTCCTTTCATATGGTTCTTAGTTTTTCAGTTCCCTTCTTTCTAGACCACATCCATAGCTTAGCACTGTGAAAAGAACACCAGAATATGGCAAGAGGTGGCTGGCAACCTGAGTGTGAATCTTGGTCCTCTGCTGTGTGACCTTGAGCAAGATACTTAACCTCTCTGAGTTTTCTCTTTCTCATCCGTTGTTCATCTACCAGATTTCAGCTCCCTGAGGGCAGGGGCAGCATCTCATCTGTCCTCTGACTGCGCTGGGGGGCTTTGAGAAGGACAATAACGAGCAGGGCCCCAAGCAGGAATGTTCAGGCGTCCGGTGCTTGGGAGCCAAGGCTGAGCAGGAAATAAAGGTTCAGAGGGTGGCAGCATATTGGTGTGTTGGGAATGGACAAGTGCAAAACAGGGAGAACAGAACGTCCTTCACATCGTTGGTACTCCCTCGATCTAACTCCTAGTGACTGTGGAGAAAGTGTCTGTGAAAAGGTGAAGGTTGGTGAAAGGTTTGGTCAACTGAGTGTTCAGGTCTCTCCTGACCCCATAACTGAAGAGTTGGCGGGTCCTGGCTCCCAGCAGCTGAGAAAGGAAAGCACAGGGGGATCTCAGTCAATCCCCCCCGCCTTTGCTGTCACCTGCACCTCGCCTCTGTAAGCCTCGGTTTCCTCATCTGCGAAGTGGGTATTACTGACCCAGAGTTTACGGGAAGGGTCTGATGGGGAGGTTACGGTCCAGGACAGCACATGGCGGAAGGCACCACACTGGGCACGCTTCGGTTGTCAAACATCTCAGTCCAGGGACCCCAAGTCCCATCCGTGAGCTGCGGGGGTCAGCAGTGCTAGGGCACCCCACAATGAATCACTGCTGCTGTGCGAAGCTATCTGCTCATTTTCTCCCCATCTCCCGACAGGTGGCGAGGCTGGGTGCAGCACATTGCAAAGGCAGAGAACTGAGACCGGGATGGCTTAGGAGGCAGGCTAATTAAAATGGGTGCATCTGCAGACGGGGACATGTCTCCCCCGAGAGCCCAGGAATTCTGGGAATCAACATTCAGCCATCAGCAAACACTCCACGAAAAGTGAGTCAAAAACCTGCCTCCAGAGTCCAGGGAGGCCTTCGCTCTAGTGGGGAATAAGGCAAGCAGGTAAATGGAAAGCAACGGCCTGCAGGAAAAGGTGTCACAAGAGCAGGACCTCCAGGGTCTAGGGAGGTGCCTTGGGAGCATCCTGGGACACAGAGGAGGGGCCACCTGGGCCAGGTATCGAGGGGTGAGTAGTAGCGTCTCTGTGGGGAAGGGACATTCGAGCAGGAGACAGTGCTCGAATCAGGTCTGGGAGAGGGAGGCTAGGAGAGAAAACGAGCCTCCCTTGGTTCTCCCACGAGAGAGCCTTACAGCCAGTAGCATCAAGGATGGCCAGGCCAGAGCCAACTCAAGGCCCCTCACCTGGGAGAACAGCCCAATGGTGAGATGCACTGTCCAGCCGGCTTCGGACACTTTACACCAGACCTCGGGCATCGCCCAGCCCAACCGCCTCGTGTCGGAGACGTGTGCTCCCTCCACCTGCCGATCACCCTGCCCTTCCTTTCGGGCGAGCCCAAGAAACACCTCTTCCATGAAGCCCTCCCTGCCTCCTCCAGTAAACATGCTCAGACCTCTATTATGGAACTTAGTGCATTAGAACCACTTGTCTGCTTCTTCACCCAACCGTGAGGCTCCCTGAGGGCAGGGGCTGCGCTTCCGGTGTGTGTTCAGCACAGCACAGTGTGTAGAACCCAGAGGCTGTGCAACTAATAATAGTCCCAACAGTTTGTGAGCATTTGCCAGTGGCAGCCGTTACCCTTTGGGCCAGGCCATCATCGCCCTCACCAGCCCACTGCATCCGCACAGAACCCTAGGAGATAGTGCTACTGTCATCCCCATTTTACAGAGGAAGGAACTGAGGCTCCAAGAGAGGTTGTGGCTGACCTGCAGGTGCATGTCAGGGCCAGACTCCAACTGTCTGCCCCCAAAGCCTGGGTCTTTGCCAGTGAGCGTCTTGCTTTGATGTGTGATGAATGTGAACCGGGTTGGGTCAGACTGGGTTAGTGCCATGACAGAAAGAGGGAGCAGCACAGCAAATGCCAATGTGAAGAAGAAAACTACAGGGAAGGACACTTGGATTGGGGGAGGAGGGCTGCTGGGAAGGCCATCCTAAAAAGAGGGGAGAGGAGGACCCTAAGGTCAGGAGGCGCTGCTCGGGAAGGTTAACGGTGCACCTGCCCCGCACGCAGCACCAGGTAACTGCTCGCTGAACTTGAATTGAATTGGAATCAGGAAGGCTTCCTGGGTTGCGAGAGTGTAAACTGCCTGGCACAGAGTAGCAGGAGGAAGGCCCGGAAAGGTAGGCTGGGGTCAGCTCAGGAAGGTTCTGGAACACCAAGCCAAGGGCTTGACGTTAACCCAAGGCCGGGAAGAAGGCCACCCGAGGCTTCTGAGGAAAGCTCTTCTTTGGGAAAGGACACTTCCGGTTTCTGGGTTGGCTCACAGGAAAAGGGAGTCTCACTCCTCATGAGAGGGTGTGTGGGCAGAGAGTGTCACCACGCAGGGCATGTGCCACTCACGGGTCGTTCAGTGCTGAGCCACAGTCGGGCCACGGGTGCAGCGGGCAGGATCAGGTCCATTCTTAACATGTGCCGGGTGGGGGGCGGGGGGTGAGAGTTCAAGGGGTGGCCCGCGTGACATGCCCCGTACCATCCTGAGGCCAAGGCAGGCTCTTGGTCCCAACACCTTCTCCACGCAGCTGGCTGGGGAGAAGGCTGGGAGGGCACTCACAGCCCGGTCGTTTAGATTCAGAAAAGAGAGACTCACAGCCCAGTCGTTTAGATTCAGAGAAGAAAGACTGTGAACCTGGCTCGGGCTTCCATCATTTATTTAACCATTCCCCTTTCAATGAACACTTAGGTTATGTTCAAATTTTAACTTTTAGAAACGGTGCTGCCGTGGACATCCTGATATGAGCCCTACCATTATCCCATTAAATACTCTTAACAACCAGGAGATCAATTGCTGTTTATGGGCTTTTGAAGGGGAGAGATTGAGGCTAGCATGGCCAAAGGGCAGAGCCAGGATTTGGCCTCAAGTCAGTCGGCCTGCAGAGGCCATGCTTTGTCCCCCATTCCAGGCTGTTTCCTCTGCCCCACCAGTGGTGACCCCTCTAAGCATCCTTGAATTTCCAGTGGACACTCCCCTCCTCCCTCGCGAAAGTGTGAATGGACCTTTGTCCCCAAGAAGCTGTGGGCCTTTGCACCCAAGCCCTGGCTACTAGGGTCTTCTTTTCAAAGAAAGAAAAGAGGAGGCAGGTTTCCAAAGAAGAAAGTCATTTGAAAATGATGCTGGATTGTCTGTTTCCAGCTCATCACCTTCACTCTCCCTCCCAAGATTCCATCTGCAAAGGACAACGTGGGGACCACATTTTCTAGAACCTCCTAGCCTGTGTGGTTCTGGGTCAGAGTCTGCCAGTGAGGAGCTGGCATGAAACTTGATATGCAGAAGCGACGGGGAAGGGAGCAGCAATTCCTGAGAACCACTGGCTGTGCTGTGCCCAACTAAGGCGGTTGGGAGGGGCTTCTAGAGATATTCCAACAGATATTGCACAGTTTCTCGGCAGGTTTTGGAGAACCACCTCTTGTTCGGTGTTTCAGGCAGGGGTTCCTGGCCACTTCGACATCCCTGGATTTTGTCAGCAACTTCTCTGAACTCTGACACCCCAGCTCTTCCGGCAGTATGTTAAGTCCCTACTCCTACGGTTAACCCTCCCGTCTGGAACACACAGAAGGTGCTTCTGTTTTCCTCACCAGACTGACCAATATAAAGCTAACGTCCAAAGAGAACATCGACTTTTGATCGGGCTGTTGATTGATGAAAAGTGCTAAGATTCTAGAAAGATTTCTTTATGTGCCATTAATTTCCCAGAAGCGCCATGATCCAGAAATGAGTGAATTTGTAGTGTGTTGTCAAAGAGGATGCTAGGCTCTGGAACCAGACTTGCAAGTAACCCTGGCTGGTAGGGCCCATCTCGAGACCATTTTGTGGGTGTTTTTTTAACATTTTTTTGTTAATTTTTAGAGAGAAAGCGTGTGCACGTGTGCGCACATGAGCGGGAAAGGGGCGGAGAGAGAGGGAGAGAGAGACTCCCAAGCGGGTTCCAGCCTCAGCACAGAGCCCGACATGGGGCTCGATCTCATGGGTGTGAGATCATGATCTGAGCTGAAATGAAGAGTTGGATGCTTAACCGACTGAGCCACCCAGTTGCCCCATTTTGTCTTTGGGATCCCATTTTGTGGAAATACAGAGAAGCATAACACAAGCCCTCTTCAGAGAAGGCAGAAGAAGGAAAAGGCAAGATGAAGACAGGAGGGAAGACCAGACTTGCACCAACCAGACAGCCACCCTCCGCCTGGCTCTCACACTGGTTTTGCCTGGGGAGGCCCAGACAACAGGCAGTGTTTCCTACAAACAGCCCAATCTCCCAAGAACCACTCCTTCCATCCCAGTAGGCATGGCATGCCTAATAAATGGCTCCCAAAAAGATACATCAAATTCCTGGAGCATGGAACATGAGTATCACCTTATTTGGAAAAGGGGTCTTTACAAATGATAGTAAGTCCAGAATCTTAAGAAGAGGACCTTCTTTGATCTACGGACGAAGAAAATCCTGGATTATCCTGGTGGGTTCTAATGACAAGCGTCCTTATGGGAGAAGCAGAGGGAGATGGGAGACAGAGACAAAGAAGACAAGGCCCCGTAGAGACACAGGAATGCCGAGAATTTACAGCAGCCACCAGACCCTAGGAGGGTGGCATGGAATCGATTCTTCCCCAGAGCCTCCAGAAGGAGCATGGCCCTGCTCACACTTTGAAGTCAGACTTCCAGCCTCTAGAACTATAGGAGAATAAGTTTCTGTTGTTTTAAGCTGCCAAGGTTTTGGCCATTTGTCACAGCTGCCTTAGGAAACTAATACAGTAGCACGTACCCAAGACCCTCAGGGAGCGTCCACCAGTGTCCTTCAGACTCCGCTCCCCAGAGAGAGTTTGGGGCAGCCCCAGGCGGGAGCGGGATACAGCAAGTAGCCCAGGTTCCAGGCCTGCTGTCCCAGGGGCACCAGAGCAACTCCTCACAATCTGTCCTACCCATTGAGCACCTAGGCAAGAGTCAGAGTTGGGGGGGAGGGGGACAGGGGGAGATGTTCTCAAGCCATGCCTCTGATCTGGTCTCTTCATTTTCCAGTTTCCTCGAACAGAGGAAGTGACTTGTCACCAGTCACACAAGACAGTAACTGAGCCGCGATGAGAACGGGGGTCTCTGGGCTTTCCGCAACGGCACTCAACGCCACACTGCACCACTCCATGGCAGCGAGGCCCTGTAGGGGGTTACGCTATTCAATTTGATGATTGGAAGGTCATAACCTGGGTGAGAAGGAACTGAGGCATCTGGTGATCAGCTGCCACAGCCCCTTCCCCGTAAGCAAGGTCTCCCCTCTGACAGGCCGTGCACCCAGCTAAGCTGTTGCTCTCAAAGGAATGTGAGCACAAGAAGTAGAAACTGAGGAAGGCATTGACATGCACATGACACCCTAGACTCACACACTTCCTGAGCTGGGCTCCCTGAAACCACCTCTCAGATGGAGATGGGCCGGGAGGCTGCTTCTGGGCCTTTCTGGAATGGCGCCACTTAGAAAGTGTGGGGCAGGGCACCTGGGTGGCCCAGTCGGCTAAGTGTCTCGGTTCGGGCTCAGGTCAGGGTCTCACAGTTTCATGCATTTGAGCCCCACATCAGGCTCCGTGCTGACCGTGTGGAGCCTGCTTGGGATTCTCTCTTCCTTTCTCTTTGCCCTTCCTCCACTCATGCTGACTCTGTCTCTCTCAAAATAAATAAACTTTTAAAAATTATTAAAAAAAAAGAAACAAGAGTGGGTCACAGGGCTGGTCAGAGAGAAAAGTTGAACTCAGCTGCTCCTACTCATTGCTACAGACCTAGGACGATCATTCAAAATGGTCTCCAAACTATATTGCTAAGTGGACTGGTCAGTGAATACAGGTGACCCCAGGAAAAGGGGCCTGATCGAGGATAAGGTCATTCCCTTTAGTTGAGTGAAGGGCCCAAGAAGGGTGAGAGCCACCAGCAGGCTTCAATGCCAGCAGCCAGGGGAGAGAGATGAGTTCCTTGAGCCTGAACGAGACAGCTCGTCTACCACACACATTCCCCCTCCCCCACTGACCTCTGATAGACAACAACGTCTGAAGGACTTGGCAAGAAACCACAGTCAGAAGAATACTATGGATGCTTGATCACAGGACGAACGTCCCTAGGATTTAATAAGCTATCAGAGTTGGAATGAGCCTTCGGGTTCATTTAGTCCAGAGATGTCAGATGAGTGGCCTTGATACATAGTTCTCCATCCCCAGACCATGGCAGACATCACTAATCAATCACAGCCTTGTTCCCCTGAAGAGCCAGTGAAGCCTCCACCAGCTACTTAACAGGACCTTCAGGCAGCCACTACCAATCAATCACGGATCTGCATGCAAGATAGAACCTCTACTGCTCAAATTCCACAGCAGGCCCTGTTTAGAGGGGCAGCTCATGGCAGTTCCAGTCAGAAGTGGGGTGACAGCCAGGAGGGCACCCCCACTGCAGTGGTCCTACCAGCAGTGCCCGACTAGGGGCATTTGTCCAGAGAACAGCCACTGTCAGGCACACAGTTCCCACCCGGCCCCCTTTCCTGTTGAACACCTGTCTTGCCCAATGAGGCCAGCAGCAGAGACCTGCTCACTCTGCCAGCCACTGGGACACGGGCCCTTCCTCTGTCAGCCCTGCAGGGAGGAGAAATGGGTTTGCACCAGAGGTCCTCATCAAGCATCATGAACAGCCTAACCCTAATCCTAACCCTAAACCCTAACCCTAAGCCCTAATCCCTAAACTCTATTTTTTTTTTTAATTTTTTTTTTTCAACGTTTATTTATTTTTGGGACAGAGAGAGACAGAGCATGAACGGGGGAGGGGCAGAGAGAGAGGGAGACACAGAATCGGAAACAGGCTCCAGGCTCTGAGCCATCAGCCCAGAGCCCAACGCGGGGCTCGAACTCACAGACCGCGAGATCGTGACCTGGCTGAAGTCGGACGCTTAACCGACTGCGCCACCCAGGCGCCCCTAATCCCTAAACTCTAAACCATAAGCCCTAACCCTGATTGCATCAAGGAGCTTTTCCCTGACTTGAGAGAACTTCGCCGGCACAAAATAGTGGGGAGAAACCCAAACACGTCGTCACCGATGTACTGCTATTTTTAACCTCCATGACGGTTGAGCCTGCAGCCAGATGCGGCAGCCCGGCGGCCCCTCACGGAACTGCCAGGAACTGGCAGGTGGTTAGGGACTGGGGAATACAGCGCGGTAGTCCCAAAGCGGACAAGGCCAAGGACACCCACAGAGCGCCCCCCCTCCCCCATCCGACCCAGGACAAGCGGGATGAGGCTTTTCCTGCCGCAGTCCACTGCCTTCCAAATAGGGCCACAGCGTGGCTCGAGGGACCGGGTGATGGTGCCACCCTGTTTGGCCGGGCTGGTCTGGCTTCCTGCAGCAGAGCTGGCGCTCAGAGCTCTGTCTCCCCCTCGTGGCCAGACCAGAGATGCAGCCAGAATGATGCTGTGGGACATCTGGACATCCGAGGTGGAGCCCACAAGGCCAAGAGGCCAAGAAGAGGGAGGAGACGCCCACCGCCCCTCCACCCCCGCCCAAACATGCAATCTAAGTCACCGCCCCTTTCCTCTTTTAGAGTCTCTTGGTCCAGTTTTTACCGCATCGTAGTCCCAGAAGGGACCTAGCACCCCATAAGGGCTGAATTGTAACTCTACCAAAATTCACACGTGGAAGTCCTAACCCCCAGTAATTCACAATGTGAATGTATTTGGAGAAAGGGTCTTTAAAGAGGTGATTAAGTTAAAACGAAGTCATTCGGGTGGGTCCTAATCTGATATGACTGGTGTCCTCATCAGAAGAGGAAATCAGGACAGAGACGCACACAGAGGGAAAGACCATGTGAGGACACAGGGAGATGATGCCTACCTACAAGCCCAGGGGTGGAGGGGGGGAGGTTCTGGGAAAATAAGCCCCCAGCACCTTGATCTCCCTTCCGGCCTCCAGAACTATGAGGAAATACATGTCTGTTGTTTGTGACACCAGTCCTAGCAACCTAATACAGACACCCCCCTCCCATCCTCCCTTCTCCTTCTGGCCTCCATTTCTGCTTCTCTCCTCCCTCCCCCTGCCATCCTACTCTTTTTCTTTGTCCATCAAAGATAACCCCTTGGTCACTCATTCTACAAATGTTTAGCGAGCATGCCAATGTGACAGACAAATGAATACAAATTCATTCATTCGGGGCACCTGGGTGGTTCCGTTGGGTAAGCGTCTGACTCTTGATTCGGCTCAGGTCGTGATCTCGTGGTTCATGAGTTTGAGCCCCACAACGGGCTCTGCGCTGACAGCATGGAGTCCGTGTGGGATTCTCTCTCTCTCTCTCTCTCTCTCTCTCTCTGCCCCTCCCCTGCTCACACACACACTCTCTCTCTCAAAATAAATAAACATTTTTTAAAACTCTTATTCATTCAGCAAATATTCATTGAGCACCTATTAAGTGCCAGGCTCTGTTCCAGGCGCTGGATTACGATGATTCACAGGACAGAAGCAATCCTGCGTTCAAGGTGCAGACAATACGGTCAGGGAGACTGGCACAGAATTGCCTTCCACCAAGTTCCAGGTGCAAATTCTGGATGGAGTCTGCACGGGGCACCTGGCTGTTCAGAGGAGGAAATCACAAAGTCCCATGAGAGTGAAAAGGAGAGGGCCCAGGAAGCCAGGAGGGAGAGGTGGTGCTTGTGTTAAGCCTGGAAGAATAAGGAGGAAGTCTCTCTCCCCCACACTCTCCAGAAAGGTATCCATCACTAAGCAGAGCTCACTGGACATTCGCTGACCATACGAGCAACGAAAAACTAAAGGAAGCCGGTCTCTATGGATGGAGGGAAGGGGGGACAGGGACAGGGGACAGTAACAGAAAGAAGAAAAAGAAAAGAAACTTGTCCCAGAGGTGTTAGCCCTCCCAAGCCGACATCTGCTCCGATCTGAAAGTTAATTACAGTATTTGGATGTTTTATTTTCCATCCTGCTTAATAATTATGACAGAACCCAAAGTGTGCGATAACACTGAATCGTTATAAAATGAGATTTAATTATCCTCCCAACTCACAGGAATAAACAGGAGAAAACACATGCTCTAACATGTGCATTTGGCAAAGCAGGTGTCTCCCTCTTGATTCTTCCAATCCCTCGGAGGCGGTACATGGAGGGCCGAGTTGGCGGCTTGTCCCCCATTACGGGATTGTGTGCACGTGGGGGCACAGCCGCACATGCCCATCATGCCCATGGAAGCAGTCTGGCTGGTCCTCCTGGGTTTCGGTTACCCCCAGCAGCCAGATTTATTCATTCAGCGTCGCCTCACTCAACAGAAATGTATGAAGTGCCCACTGTGTGCCAGGCATCGATCATCCTGGACCTTGGGGAGACAAGGCAGGCAAGGCAGGCGAGGTCCCTCCTGGAACACTGACCAGTGTTCTAACCAGGGCGACCAGTCTAACAGACAAGGAGAATATCAGATGGTGAGAAGGGCTGTGCAGAGAATTTAAATCAGGGGCTGTGCCAAGAGAGGGGGCTCCGGATACTTTAGACCTGGTGGCCCACCTAGACAGACAGGCTCTCTGAGGAGGTAACATCTAAATAGAGGTCTACATGAAAAGAAAGAAGCAGCCACACAAGGAGCAGACTTAGGGAACATCAAGTACAAAGATCCTGAGGCAAGAATGGGGCGGGGGGTGGGGGGGGGTGGGGGGTGGGGGAGGGTAACATCAAAAAGGATCCAAAGGGGGAGGGAGAGCAGGATTCGTAGAGATAGCAACACAGCAGATGAGCCTTGTAGATGCGCGTGAGGAACTGAACTCGATTTCAAGGGCCAAGGGACACCACTGAAGGATTTAAGGGGTGGGTGGGTGGGGGTCATAAACTGATCTTTTTTATTGTAAAAAAATCCCCCTGGCTGCTGTGTAGACAATGGGCTGTAGGACAAGAATGGGAGCTGGAAGAATACGAGGACCTCGGTAGCCAAGATGATGTTGGTATCTGTATCTGTCTATCCTGCTCCAAAAAATTACTCTTAATCTCTCAATGCCCCAAATCCCCAGTCATATCTCATTTTGTACAGCCCTCTGCAGCTTAGAAGGTACTTTCGCTTTATAATGACAGGTGATTTTGACCCTAATAACAAATTCCAGAGACCAGTACTGCCATCCCTTCCTCACAGATGAAGAGACTAGGGCTCAGAGAGGTTGGGTGACCTGTCCAAGGTCACACAGCTAGTTAGTGGCAGAGTCAGGAAGAATATCACACCCTGATGAAAGAGACAGGTTGGGGCGGCAGCCGGGGGGTGGGGGTGGGGGGGGGGGGACAAACAGAGTTAGACAGCGATGTCTAGACCCACAATGCCCAGTGACAAGTTTTTTGACGAAAAGCCAGAACTGTTACAAGCCTAGTGAGCCTAACCTCATCCTTCAAAGAAATCCCCAGTGTGACCGGACACTCATCCTAACAGGCGCTTGGAGCAGGACGTTTCTGGAGGCGGGGTGGAAGGACAGATGGACACAGGCTTTGGGGCCAAAGGTCTTCAGATGGGATTCCAAGTCAGCCTTTTCCCGCCTGGGCCACCCGGACCCTCCATCAGTGTCCTGGGCCGCAAGTAGAATTATCCCGGCTTCGAAGATGGCTTCGGGGCCTGGGGCCTTTGAGTCTCCATGGGGGAAATCTTTGTTCTTAGGGTTACTTTGGATCTTTTGGAAACGTGGCAGAGCTACTGGGACTTGGGGAATATGTATGTGCCGACGGCAGGGCCCCGCAAGCCCAGAACATTGTTCCGTCTTGCTCAAAGCCTGACCGCTCTGCTGTTCCCGGCTCCACTGGGGGAGCCCACGGCCCCATTTCGAAAAGCCTCCGCCCAGGCAATACCCCCACCTAGCGGCTGCTCTCTCCCCTCTCCAGGATCGGGGAAGAGTCAGAGCGGACAAGGAAGCTTCGAGCGCCAATCACCCCGGGCCTCTGGGTAAAATGCACATTCTGACTCGGCGGGCGGTGGGGGGGGGGGGGGGGCGCCCCAGGAGACGCTGGTACTGGTGGTCCTCAGACCCCACTTGGAAAGACAAGAAAAAGGACATTCCTGAGCAGGGCGGAGCAGCAGCAGTGGGGGACGCTGGTTGAGATCAGCTCTACAAAATTGTCCAGTAAGCAGATTGGAAGATTCGTAAGAAACTGTGTGCGCGGAGGTTAGGCCGCCAGACAACCGGACTGCCTGGGTGTGCATTGTGCCTCTGCCGCGCACGAGCTCTGTGACATTGGGCAAGTTACTTAACCTCTCTGTTCCTCAGTTTCCTTACCTGTAAAGAAAAGAAACGAGGATAGTACCTGCCACCTAAGGTTCTTGGAAGGAATAAGTGAACCGATAGGTAAAATGCCACCTGGCCCTTTGTAATTGCCACATGAGTATTCGCTACTATTATAACGTGCGGTGCTGTTAAGTCCTTATCAGTCCTTGGAAAACCTCATTAAGTCAGGCCGACTGAGAAGAATTTTTAAATGGTGAAGATTCTAAATGAGGACACCTTCAAACGCCAGGCAGTTTTAAAGTGCCAGGCATACTTTCCCCGCCCCCTTTTTTTCTGGCCACGGAGCAGTTTTCCAGGGTTACCCCCATCCCCAACCGGCCTCAACAACTCCCCCCCCCAACTTTTCAGGGGTCTCCAGATGGCCAAGCTTGTGGCCAATCGGAGCACTCCTTCCCCTGGGCTCGGTGATTGGCTCAGGAATGGGCACATGACCCGGGGCCGGGCCAATGCACGGAATCCCTGGGGCTGTTGCCGGAGGGACCGGGGAAAGAGACACCCTCTTTTCCCTGGAATCAATGCCTGGGAAGAAATGAAGCCAGACGGTGCTACGTTGGTCATCTTAGCTGCTACAGAGAGCGAGCCCGCCTCAGAAGGGGCCAGTACAGAAGAAACCTGAGCCAAAGGACGGAAAGAGAGCTCTAGGGGCACCCTCTGAATTCCTGACCCAAGCACCCCGGACTCCAGACGCCCAAACTTCTGAGTTCTATGGGCCAAGAGTTTCTTAAGCTGGATTCAGTTGCACTTCACCTGAAACTTTACCTAGGAGTCCCCTGGCAGGCATTACAGCACGTCTGTCCTCTGTGCTGTGATGCCCTGATCTAAAGTGTCTTTCTTGGGGCGCCTGGGTGGCTCAGTCGGCTGAGCATCGGACTCTTGATCTCGGCTCAGGTCACGATCTCAGGGTTCATGAGTTCAAGCCCCGCATTTGGGCTCCGCGCTGTCTGCTTGGGACTCCCTCTCCCTCTCCCTGCCCCTACCTGGCTCGTGCTTGCTCTCTCTCGAAATAAAAGCGGAGAAAGGAGGAATGCCCGTCACCACCAGGCACCATGGGTATGAGTGTGCCATTCTACAGAGGGGCCAGCGAAGGCAGTATCACATCAAGGCCACACGGGTGGCAGAACCTGACTAAACCAGCCCTATCCAGCTCTGAAGGCCTTGCTAGCTACATTAATCCACATTGCCTTCTCTGAGCCCGCCACCCTCCTCCCCCTGGAGGAATTCATTCCTCAGCAGAAAACGTTGATGTCGAATGTGGAATGGTGATTCTCTAAGGGTGGTTCCGGAGGAACAGGTTAGAAATGCAAATTCTAGGCCTGTACCCAGAACCTCCTGGATCGGAAACTCTGGGGTGGGGCCGTGAATCTGATGTAACAAGCCCTCCAGGAGATTCGGATGCACACCAAAGTACAGGCACGTCTGCCAAAAGTGAATAAATCAGCTTTACTTGAGTTGAATCAGGTATTTGCTGAGCACTGTTTACCAGGGTTAGAAGTATAGACATAAGCCAGATGAGGTCCTTGACCTCCAAGAGCTCCCAGCCTGGTGGGAATGGCCAAATCAGCACTGCACATTCGCCGGAAGAACATCTCTGAGTCGGGGGGCATTTGCAGTCAGCACCCCTGATTTCTTGGCCATGCAAACTTTCAAACCTCCAGGCCCTCGTATACGCAGCTCCCCTCCCCCAACACACACCGCTACCTTCTATATCTGCAAGGCTCCACCTCTTGCTTCAAAATGCAGCTTCAGCGTCACCTCCCAGCACCATTCATCACCCCTCAGCTAGGAGGGGTCCCACGGCAGGGCTTCCAGTCCTCTCTGAGGGCACCAGTCACACTGCATTAGCAGAGCTCAGGAAACAGCCGTTTCTCCCACCCAGCAGGAAGTCATTTGAGAGCAGGCAGGTTGTCCCAGTTCACCTTCCCTCCCCAGAGCTCGAGCAGGGCCTGGCACGCAGCAGAAGCTAGGAAATGTTTGATGAATGGGTTGATAAGGGAATTCGAGGCAAGCCTTGAAGGACAGAAAAGGCTTAAAAGCACAGCCCAAGAGAGTGCGGGGTCTGCCCTCTGCTCTCGCAGCACCGGCATCCCCTGGGAGCTTGTAAGCAGTGCACGACCTCGGGTACTGCCCCGACCCACCGAATCAGAGTCTGCATTTGAACACGATGCGCAGGTGACTCGTGCATTTTCAAGTTAGAGAAGTTCTTCAAAGGGGCTGCCTTGCCCCCCACCCCCCCCCCCCCCCCCCCCCCCCGCGCTCAGGCTTCCAGGAAACATTATTGGGTTGATTTTACACACACGGAATACATACAAAGACACTCTCAGCTGACAGTTCTCCCCCTGGGAAAACTCCCACTTGGTACCCTCTGGAAGACTGAGGAGCCCAGGGACAGACACCCTCTTACCTCCCCAGGCCCAGAACACAGCCACCAGGCAGCATTCTGAGAAGGAAACCAAGACCCTGCTTCCCCTCTCGGCTCGACTCCTGGCAGCGCAGAGACTTGCAAAAAAGATACACAGAGCTTAGTTCTGGTCGAGAAGTCTCCACTCATCTAAGAATGCGATCGATAATGGCAAGGGGGAAATCAATGGCGCCAGGAGATCCATCTCTGTGTATTTATGGAGCACGGATCCCAGGGTGGCGGGAGACTTCAGCAGACTGGACAGTCCGTGCCTGCTTCCCGGGGATCCTGATTCCCTTCCCAAGAATTATGGGGTGTCCTTTGTCTCTGCTCGATAACACCCTGGAGTTACAGAGCCATTTAGAAACGAATTGGCTCATTTTTCTACACCCCCCCCCCCCCACCTTGCTCACGGTGACAGGTCACCCTGGCCTAGGAGTTATTAAGGGGACAGATAGGACACTTTGCCCATTCCATCTGGCCCGTGTCTGGCTTCACCAGCCTCCCTCTGTTGCCAGCAGGCCCTAAAGCTTTAACTCCTCACCAAAGATAGAACGTTGCCCGGGGCGGGGCGGGGGGGGGGGGGGGGAGGTGAGAAATTGAGAGGTAAGTTTTTCTTTTCTTTTCTTTTTTTACTCCAAGTATTTTTTTCTCCTTGGAGGAAATATGTAGTTCTTTGGGGGTTTTTTTGTTTTGTTTTATTTTCTGAAAAAAAAATTTTTTCCCCACCTCCAAATATGCCATACCTAATAATCCCATGAACAGATGGAGTGACCATGCAGGGTTTATTTTTCCCAAAATTAGCAAAGGCATCTCCTAAAATTCATGTCACTGCAAAAGCAGTGTTGAGACAAGGCACTTAACCTCTCTGGGCCCTCAGTTTCCCCACCCGTGAGAATGATAATCCCAAGCACTAAAGTCACTAAAGTCACTCACCTATGCTAGAGTGTAGGGAGCACCCAACAGTCCTTACCTCATGCCCATCTGCGGAGCACAAGAGTATCAACGGCCATGGATTGTCTCAGGCTCTTTAGGAAGTTGGTGACCGTCATCACAGTGAATGGCCTGGGCGGTGGTTAAGGCTGTGGCCCGGCCACTTGTTGGCTGGGGATGGGATGATGGGTCATGTAATCTCCCTGAGCATCTTAATAAGGATGCTACACACAGATGAGGGAGACTTCAATGAGAATACATTTAGAAACCCATTAGGAACAGGAGGTAGAAATGGGCAAACCAGTCTCGCATTTAATCTTCACACGAATGTGTTTGTAGTGGTCATGGTCCCCATTGTGGCATTGAGGACCCTGAGGCTCCCCTCCAGTTAGCTGCTCAGGGTCACAGGGTAGCAAGCAGCAGAGCCAGGAATTACCCTCGGGGCTCCGACTCCACTGGGTTACACTGATTTCTCAGTAAAACCAGCTCAGTTTCAGAGAAACCAGTTAGAGCTGCCCCCATGCTAGCCCTTGAGGGTGACAAGCCCCCACCTCTGCCTCCCCCAACTCTGTGCTTGTGGTAACCAATGCTCCCTACACGCTCCCACCCCTGCAGCATCAGGCAAGGACTGATGGTGCCTCTAGATGTTTCCAGGCTCAGGAAGCTTCGCCATCCCTCGAAGGTTTCCTTGGCTCCACCTCCAGCTTGTAAATAGTCCCTTCAGTAAACCGTCCCAGATGGGTGACCCCATGTGGGTGAGCCATCCGTCTCCTGCTGGGCTTCCTGCAGGGAAGGGTTGGGCTGACCTTCTGAGCTCCCTCTGCACTCCGAGGGTAAGCTCATGTGGACAGGTAAAACGCGTCCCCTGTCCTGGGATGTCACTTCCTTGTGCCCTCCAACTTCCCTTTGGTCTTTGACAGTTAACCACACAGCTTCCAGGCCAGAGGCAGGAAGGTGGACCTAGGGCCTTGGGGAAAGCCCAGAGTTTTCCTCAGGCAAGGCTGGCTGGGCCCGGCCTTCCCCAGGGGGCGGGAATGCTCCCCCACTCACCAGCACTAACCACATCTCTGACTGGTTTTCAGGGTGGGCTTGGGTTCCTGAAGCCTCCCCTCCATCACTCCCTCCCCAGAGAGGAAATCCAAGGCAGAGCTCTGCAGTCAGAGGAAGCTCCCAACACACAGAAGGAGCCCCCAGAATAGGGGTCCCCTTGACAAACCCAGCTGGCTTTTAGCATATGCTGCAATGGACTCTGACCCCTGTGTTTGAGTCATGTGCCTCAGGTAAACCTGGGGGGTCAGCAGCAAAGCCGGCAAGAGTCAGGGGACTCGGAAGCCCAGGGTTTGAATCTGAGTTTGAACCCTGGCTCAGCCTTTGGCCTGTTGGGTAGGTTAATTTCTCTAAAGGGCAGACTCGATCCCTCATCTATAAAATGCATATAGGGGCGCCTGGGTGGCGCAGTCGGTTAAGCGTCCGACTTCAGCCAGGTCACGATCTCGCGGTCCGTGAGTTCGAGCCCCGCGTCGGGCTCTGGGCTGATGGCTCAGAGCCTGGAGCCTGTTTCCGATTCTGTGTCTCCCTCTCTCTCTGCCCCTTCCCCGTTCATGCTCTGTCTCTCTCTGTCCCCAAAATAAATAAACGTTGAAAAAAAAATTAAAAAAAAATAAATAAAAATAAAAATAAAATAATAATAATAATAATTGTGCCTTACTCATTGGCTTCCTGTGGAGACAACATAAAACACTACCTGGAAGCCTCCAGCACACGTTAAAGCCCTCAGTAAACATCAGCTGTGACTACTGTAAGCATGATCCCCTGCCCACAGACCCTTTTATGCTTCTGTATCTTTGCACATGCCGTTCCCTCCATTCGAAATGATCTTTCTCTCTTTCTTTGCCTGGTAAACTCCTATTCATCCTTCAAGACCCAACTTAAATATCACCTCCTCAGGAAAGCAACGAGCCAGAATAGTTGGCCCCTCCTCCTTCCGCTACAGCAGCAGTTGCCAACCTGGGAGCGTTGGATCCTCGGAGGTGTGGAGTGAGTGCAAGGACCCCCGGCTTCGAATGCACATCTTCTATTACACCTTCTGAAGGCTCGATAAGCAAAAGGCCCCACGATGTATAAACAAACTGTTCTGCCAACGGCTGCGACTGCTGCTACGATTACGATTGATAAGCTATGAAATAACTGTAGACTGCTGCTAAGTACATAATATTGTTGGGTCATGCGGTCCTTCGATCAGCGCATGCCGTAAGGGCACGGGCCGGCATGTGACGTATCATAAAATTATTTTTGTCATTTGTTTTGTGTTTGTGTATGTGCCTTTATGTTCATAGAAAAGGGTCTAAAGGACATATTCCCAGCCTACAGGGCTCATTCTGAAGAATGTACGCTATCCTTGCTCATGGCTTCCCAGAGGAGGTGATATTTAAGTTGGGTCTTGATGGGTGAATAGGAGTTCACCAGGCAGAGAAAGAGAGAAACATTTGTGGATATATACACATTATGTGGCCCAGTTAGATCTCAAAATATTCCTCTCAAATGTGGAGAAATGGGAACCCTCGTGCACTGTTGGTGGGAATGCAAACTGGTGCAGCCACTCTGGAAAACAGTGTGGAGGTTCCTCAAAAAATTAAAAATAGACCTACCCTATGACCCAGCAATAGCACTGCTAGGAATTTACCCAAGGGATACAGGAGTGCTGATGCATAGGGGCCCTTGTACCCGAATGTTTATAGCAGCACTTTCAACAATAGCCAAATTATGGAAAGAGCCTAAATGTCCATCAACTGATGAATGGATAAAGAAGTTGTGGTTTATATACACAATGGAATACTACTTGGCAGTGAGAAAGAATGAAATATGGCCTTTGGTAGCAACGTGGATGGAACTGGAGAGTATTATGCTAAGTGAAATGAGTCAGGCAGAGAAAGGCAGAAACTATATGTTTACACTCTTATGTGGATCCTGAGAAGCTTAACAGAAGACTATGGGGGAGAGAAAGGGGAAAAAAGAGAGGGAGGGAGGCAAACCATAAGAGACTCTTGGGAACTGAGAATAGACTGAGGGTTGATGGGGGGTGGGAGGGAGGGGAAAGTGGGTGATGGGCATTGAGGAGGGCACCTGTTGGGATGAGCACTGGGTATTGTATGGAAACCAATTTGACAATAAGTTTCATATTAAAAAAATATTCCTCTCGGGGCGCCTGGGTGGCGCAGTCGGTTAAGTGTCCGACTTCAGCCAGGTCACGATCTCGCGGTCCGGGAGTTCGAGCCCCGCGTCGGGCTCTGGGCTGATGGCTCAGAGCCTGGAGCCTGTTTCCGATTCTGTGTCTCCCTCTCTCCCTGCCCCTCCCCCGTTCATGCTGTCTCTCTCTGTCCCAAAAATAAATAAACGTTGAAAAGAAAAAATTAAAAAAAAAAAAAAAATATATTCCTCTCAAAATATTAATCCGTATCCTTCCCCCCACCCCACTTCCTGCCTGACAAGGACGAAAATCTCTAAAGACTTAAGTGGCTGTTGGCATGATTGCCAAGCATGAGACAAGCCTGAGAGAAGGAGGGGTGAGAGAGGGGAGAGCATGGGGGGGCAGAGAGTGGGGAGAGCAGCTCAGACAGGAGAGGAAGGAGGAGTCCTCCAGATAGAGCAGAGGAGGACCTCCGCCTCAGGACTGTGGAGCAGAAGAGCTGCTCATGTACTGACTGGCTTCATTCATGAGCCCAGGGCCTGGACGGCTTGGACTGCTTGGGTGGGATGCGGCCCTTGTACTCGCTAACGTGAGTCGAACTGAACAGAACCAGTAGCTAATGTCCTATTCAGTGAAGCAGCCAATGTTACACAGAAAGAGAGAAAGATGGAGGGAGGGAGGGATAAATGGATAGGTAGACACACAAAGCTATGGGGAGTGGGTTTGGGCTGGGGAGCAAGGTTCGAGGGGGAGACTTGCACTCTTTATATATTTATTAGCATAAATAAAATACACATGCTTGCCTTGGGGCATAGCAGTGTGTATCAGTTAGCTATTGCTGCGGAACAATCCACTCCAAAACTTAGTGACTCGAAACATTTATTTAGCTCATGATTCTATGGGTTGACCATTCAGGCTGAGCCCAGCTAGGTGGTGGTTCTGATCCCAGCTGGGCTTCATCATGTTCTCTGCTGTCAGCCGCAGGTCAGTGAGGAGGCTCAGGTACTGAGGGTTAGCTGAATGTCGGCTGGAACAACAGGAAAACCAGGAAGGACCGGGATTCGAACTCAGAGACCTCTGGCTTCAGCGTTCCCTTACCATCACCTGCTTATCCTTCAGCACAGGCAGGCCCGGGCCAGTTCACATCACAGTGGCAAGAGAACAAGCAGACGCAGGCCAGGTGTCCAGGTCTGGCACCAACACAGAGTTGGTCCTGCTGCATTCACAAAGCCACCCGGGACTTAAGGGTGGGACGAACCGACTCCTTATTTTGATGAGAGGGTCTTCAGAGTCACATTGCTAAGAGCTACGGATACAGGGAGGAGGATAATTCCTGCCATTTCTTTGCAAACAGTCTAGCTCAGGTTGGTAGAAGCAAGGAAAGCCAGCAAATGCCAGAGGCCTGAGGCAAGAAACTCTTCCTGACATCTGTGAAGCCCTTTTACCCACACTTTTGCATTCAGTCCTCCGATACCCCCATGTATCAGTTGCCTATTGCTGCGTAACAAATTGCTCCCAATCCTAGTAGCTTCAAACAACGTACATATATTATCTCACGGCTGCAACGGTGTGGAAGGAGTTTGGTTGGGTTGGTGCCAGCTCAGAGTCTCCCATATCGCCACAGCTAAGAGGTTGGCCAAAGCTCTGCTCGTTTGAAGGCTCAACTGGGGCTGGAGGGTCTGTTTCCCCAATGGCTCCCTCACACGGCTGTTGGCGGGAGACCCCAGTTGCTCACCATGTGGACCTCTCCACAGGGCTGCTTGAGCGTCCTCACAACACGATGGCCAGCTTCCTAGAGAGCAAGGTGGCAGCCGCAGTGTCTCTTATGGCCCGGATTCAGAAGTCACACATCAACATGCCACAGTCTATCCATTAAAAGCAAGTCACGAACACAGCCCACACTAAAGGAGAACTGCACTCCACATTTCGAGGGGAAGAATACCAAAGACTTGTGAGCATACATATTTTAAAGACATCAGGGGCACCTGGGTGGCTCAGTCGGTGAAGCGTCCAACTCTTGATTTCAGCTCAGGTCATGATCTCACAGTTTGTGAGTTCGAGCCCTGTATCAGGCTCTGTGCTGGGGGTGCAGAGCCTGCTTGGGATTCTCTGATCTCCCTCTCTCTCTCTGCCCCTCCCCTTCTAGCTCTCTCTCTCTCTCAAAATTAAATAAACAAATAAACAAACTTAAAAAATTAAATAAAAAACAAAAAAGAGCACAGTCCCTTCTGGTCACCATGTATTTTCATCCCCCCCACATTCAAAGTGTACTCCCCCTATCTTGAAATGACCGGATCTGGACCAGTGATGGACACTGTCCAGGATCCTTTCCCCTTCTAAACGTTGACATTCCGGTAGAAAGATTCTTACAGCACAGAATTTCCAAAGGAGGCAGGAGAAGAAGGAAAAGATTCTGCTTTCTCTGATGAACCAGTAAAGGATCATTAAGCACTCAAAAGTATAAAGCGACACAAGAAATAATAATTGCCAGGGATTATTTGTGAGGAACGGCAGAGAGAAAAGAGATAGGGGAAATGAATGATTTCAAGCCTGCAAAGTGGTTTTGCTCCCAGAGGACCTAAGAAAGACGCTTAAAGTTCAGCTCCCTTTGAAGGCAAAAAGATTTGAAAGATTCAGAAGCCAGGGGCTGGAGGCAGGGGCTCCCTTCACTGTAGAAGGATGTAGGTCAATGTCATTCCCGAAGGGACTGGGGTGAGGGGGAAGGCTGAACAAAGAGCAGACAGTTCATAAAAAGGAAAAAAAATGGTTCAAAAACAAAACTACAAACCCTCACTAACATACATTAAGCTAACAATTAGACAAATTTTTACCCATGAAATAATCAGAGGTGGGGCGCCTGGGTGGCTCAGTCCATTAAGCGTCTGACTTCCACCAGATAACAATCTCGCAGTTTGTGAGTTCGAGCCCCACATCCGACTCTCAGCTGTCAGGGCAGAGCCCACTTCAGATCCTTTGTCTCCCTCTCCCTCTCTGCCCCTCCCCTGCTTGCACTCTCTCTGTCTGTCACTCTCTAGGTAAATAAACTTTAAAAAGTAATCTAAAAAAAAGAAATAAGCCGTGGTGTTTCATATTAAGAAATGTTCATTAGGGGCACCTGGGTGGCTCCATCAGCTAAGCATCCAACTCTTGATTTCGGCTCAGGTCATGATCTCATGAGCCCCATGTCAGGCTCTGTATTGACAGCATGGTGACTGGGATTCTGTCTCCCTTGCTCTCTGCCCCTCCACCACTAATGTGTGCACTTCCTCTCTCTCTCTCTCTCTCTCTCTCTTTCTCTCTCTCTCTCTTTCTCAAAAGTAAACATTTTTAAAAAATGTTCATTAGAACACGTCAAAAGTTGAGAGGATCTATTCCCTGACAGGTGTAAATCTGTCCAAAATTCTTTGAAACACATAACAACAGCCATTAAAAGTCCATATCCTTTGGCCGAATAATTCTATCACTAGAAATTTAGCCCAAGAAAATAATTAAAGAAATGAACAAAGATTCATATTAGGATTAATTATAATAAAGAGGAACTGGAAACTACCCAGATATTGAAAAACAAGGAAGTGATTAAGTATACTCATTTAATGTACATACAATGAACATATAATGGTACATTCATATAATGAAATACAAGTACACAAGAGAAGTCATATTTTCCAAAAATATTTAACGACATGAAGAATTGCTTACAATACAACGTTAAATGAAAATACAAGACACAAAACTGAATATATAATAATACCCACGGGGACAAATATGTAATTTTGAAATACATAAACGTGGGCATATGACAGAACAGTGAGAGTTTAATCAAGAAAAAAATGGTAAAGCTATAAAAGGCCTTTGGATAAAATGTGAGATGCTACAGGAAAGATTAGGCTGAAATCAGATTTCCTTTTAAATTATATGATAGGGGCACCTGGGTGGCTCAGTCGGTTAAGCTTCCGACTTCAGCTCAGGTCATGATCTCACAGTCCGTGAATTCGAGCCCTGCGTCAGCACAGAGCCTGGAGCCTGCTTCGGATTCTGTGTCTCCCTCTCTCTGCCCCTCCCCTGCTCATGCTCTGTCTCTCTCTGTCTCAAAAATAAATAAAAACATTAAAAAATTTTTTAATTATATGATATAAGCCTTGAATTCCACTCTGTCTGAACAAAACTGCATTTAAAACACTACTCGTCATTTATTCCACAAACACTTACAGAGCACTTTGATGCCTTAAGGTTTTAAGGATACAGAGATAACAAAGTCAGGGGCCCCAATCTCAAAGACCTGGTTCATGGTCAAGTGGGGGCAGGGGAAATATACACTAATAATTACAGTAGAATACAGATGGCCCAATAAAAAACGAGCAAGGAGTGACTAACTCCCAGCACCCAAGGAGAGCCAGGAAAGTTTCTAGGAGGAGAGGAGGGAAGAATATTCCAATGAGTCTTGAAAGATCTGTAGAAGGTAGCCAGGTAGACAAAGAGAAGATAGGAAATTAATTCTAGGCAGAGGGAAGTACATGTGTATGGTGGGTAAAATAATGCCCCCCGCCAAAGATGTCCATCCCCAGAACCTGTGAATATGTTCCCTTACATGGCATAAGGAACTTTGAAGATGTGATAAAGGTTAAGGACCTTGAGATGGAAAGAGTTGCCTAGATTATCCAATTGAGCCCAATCTGGATCCTTAAAATCAGCGAATCTTTCCTGACTGAGCCCAGGGGAAGAGGTAACTATGCCAGAATGGTCAGAGAGGTGCTCGTTGCCGGCTTTAAAGATAGAGCGAGGAAGCCAAGGACCGTGACAGCTGACCGAGGTAAAGAAATGGATTCCTCCCCAGAGCCTCCGGAAAGGAAAACAGCCGAGCCGCGCGAACGCTAGGATTTCAGCTCATTGGAACATGTTTCAGACTTACTACAGAAAGGTAACATAAATTTATGTTGTTTCAAATCACCAGGTTTGTGATCATTTGGTGCAGTAGAAGTAGAAAGGGAATACTGGGCAAAGGCACGGAGGCAGCAAGGCTGAAAATCAGTGGAGCACTAGGTAATATTTATTGCTCACCTTGCAAACATCAGTTCCTCCCTTCTTGGTGCAAGACCCAGTGTTCGCCCTCTTGGAGCTCACAGACCAGCAGAAGACACAGACTAGTAATAAAAAAAAAAAAAGTGATGGACCTTCTGGGAGGCTCAAGAGAGGGCAAGACCAGTATACCCGGGGACTGGTAGTGACTCCACGGAGAGGAGCTCTTTGGGTTGTGTCTGTCCTGAGAGAAGGGCCTTCCAGGTTGAGGAACAGCATGAGCAAACACACTGAAAATATCTTAGTGTATTTAAGGAAGGGCAAGTTGTTCTGGGTGACCAGAGCTTGGGCAAAGCTGAAGTGTTGGGAGCTCAAGCTGGCTAAGGAATGTTGGGTTAAGGAGTTTGAACTCATCCTATAGGGAACAGGATGGGGCATCTGAGTCTTGGCCGAGAAGGAGCATGTTTCTCTTCTAAATCCCTGATGCACTGGTATTATCTGGAGATAAGAGGACTTCCAGGTCTGGGGAAGTGGAAGCCACTCAGACCACACTGAGCCAGGAGGCTAGGAGGCTGGGCCACTGCGGAGCCCGGCTTGAGACTGTCTGGCCTACCAGCTCACTTCTGCCTCCTGGTCTGTCTGCAGGAAGCACTCCCCTTCCATGGGACCTTCCTGAAAAGCAGTGGGCAGAGGCTGAAGCCCATCAAGCCAAGTCAGCCTCCTTCTGCCCTTGCCTCCAGGCCAGCCTCAGCACCATCAGGAGAAAGAAGTTTATCTCCATGCCTCCCCATGCACACTGTCAACTCCCCCTTACTGGGCCTTCCCTGTCCATCTCCAGGTCACTGCTGCATACTCCATCCTCTCCCTTGGCAAATACAGGTGGGGAGAGATACAGGAAGGGCATCATCTGAAGGCAAGGAAGGCTAGAGCACATCAATCATGGTACTTAGTCCTCTTGTCTTCATCTGCTTCTTTTTCTGCAGACTAGCTTCAATAGCACCTCCTCTGGGAAGCCCTCCCAGACCTGCCCAGACAGAACTAAGCTTATCTCCCATGTGCCCCCACGGTGCCTATGCACACCTCTCCTACTGCATGACACCTGTCTGTGGAAAACACAGACTGGGGTCTGTGTCAGAGGTTGGTCAGACAGTCAGGCTGTCAGTTCCTGGGTTCATAGCCCAGCTCCCACCTAGGTGGGACCATGTGCCTTCTTGTCGCCAAGGGAGTGTAAGCAGAAATGAGGCGCCCCTTCCAGGGCAAGGGTAGGAAGGAGTGTCTCCTCCTCTGGCTCTCCCTCTGCCCCTCTCCTCCTCGGAGGCTGTGTGTGAGGCTCCCTGTGGAAGGAACCAGAACCCAAATCGGAGGAGAACTGCCTGAGTAGGAGCTACTACAGGGCACCGCACCTGAAAGAGATGTTGCTTTCTTATCCTGTTAATTCCTGAGAGCTGAGCTTTATAGCAACTGAAATCTAGGCAAGACAGCCACAGGGAAGTCCAGGGGCCCCAGCTAAGATACCTTGTTTCCGGACCCCAGCTAAGGTACCTTGTTTCCGAGATAAGGGTCTCATGGCTTCCTCTGTCTACTTACTTCCTGTTTCTTTGTAAGTGCCCTGCTCTGCCCTGCACTGACCAGGATGTGAGATTTTCCCCCTTCTTCAATTTTTACACACACACACACACACACACACACACACACAGATGTGAAACCCCACTCGCAGACACATTACTGAAGATGGACAGGACTCCCACTGCAGCAAGGCAAACACAGGCCCCGTGGGGCAGCAGGTCCCACCCCAGGGGAACCCCCTGACTCTTGTCTTCACCAGCTTCCGTCCATTTTTCTAGCCCCTGATCTCCATCTTCCATTCTCCTCAAGCTCTGAGAGCAGGAAAATCAGTATCGCCCCTCTCATTTCAGCCGGGGCGGCCCCGCCTCTCATGTGATATCGTGCACCTGCTAACACTCAGGCTCACCTTGAACAGAGGGGACCCGTCGACCTACTGAGTGACCGTCTCCTGGGGGGCACAAAGGACAATGGGGGGCTGTCGCAGGAGCTGGCCAGGCAAGGCCTTGTGCTTCTCAACTGGCTGCCCATTAGAACCCCCCAAGGAGCTTTCGACAAATGCAGATGTCCCCGAGATGCTGGGTAATTGGCGTGGGCAGTGTCCAGCTCATCAGATGATTACATTGTGCAGCCCAGCATGAGAACTCCCAGCCGTGCTTCCAAATCAGCCTGTGGGGCTGGACCCTGTGCTCCTGGGTCCTGTGGCGGAGTGGCGAGAAGAGGAGTCAGCCCCCCAGCCTGCTCCCTGGCCTACCAGGGCACTTTCCCAAATAAGGACACCCCCCACCTCCTGTAGAGGAGGCCCCGTGCCAACTGCTAGTGCTTCTCTGCTCACCTCATTATATCTGCTCCTGTGCCACTCTCCCTCTCCAGACCCTGCGCTCCTCGAAGTCAGGGACCAGGCCTTACCCTTCTGATGAGGCAGGTGCTCGGTTTGGAGAGGGATGGGGTCAAGGGGGGTGGAGTGGAACCACAGGGGATGATGCCCACCCCGAGGAAGGAACACGGGGGTCACTGGAACTCACCCTGTACCGCAGACATCTATGCTCACACCCTGGTCAGACCAGCAGTCCACCCTGCAGCTCAGATGGCGGCTGAGACCCCGACTCCACCGCCAGCCCCACTTCTCCCAGAGCAGGATTTTTCAGTGGCCGCACCACTGACATTTTAGGTCAAATAGTTCTTTATCAGGGTGGGAGGGTTGTCCCTGTACATTGTAGGATGTCCAGCAGCATCCCTGGCTTTTACGCCCTAGATGGCCCCATTCGCGACAATCAAAATCGCCTCCAGACAACGCCGAGTGTCCCCTCGGCAGCAAAATCACCCCTGATTGAGAACTACTACCCCAGAGGGTCTGGGCCTCCACAGGTCCCGCCTCTATCCTAGCCGAGCCCCTCACAGCACTTGGGAGAATAACGTGAACTTAACCGGGTGAGGGGCTGAGCAGGAGCACTTAACACACGTCAGACAGACCAGCACGAACATCCTTGAGGGACAGACACTCCCCCAGGTGTGGCAAAAGAAATTACAGTGAAGCGGCATGCTGGGGTCACACAGCTGGGGTCCAAACTCAGACCCATTTAACTCCAAAACCTCTGGTCCTGTTTACCCAAGACCCTGCCTCTTGTCATCAGGCACTGGGGAGAGGCCACCTCATCCCAAACTCCAGAAAGGTCTGCAGGCAGCTGGCCCACCAAGGGCTGAAATTCATAAATCCTGCAAGACCACATCTGGAGGTCAGGGTGGGTGTGACAAGAAGTAAGCACTCCCATGACCAGGCAGAGGACCGGGGCTCTTGCCCTCTCGGGACTTCTCTGTCTCTGCGTTTCCACACTCCGGGTGTATCTCCCCCTCGATCACGAGCCCTAATGCGCAGGAGCTGTGTCTATCTGCCTCGGTTTCCCCCAGAGCCAGGCAGATAGTGAGCCTCATGCACAGGAGTGCTGGCAAGTGTTTACACAGTAAACGAATGAATGACAAATGAATAAATGAACAGAGCGCGGGTATAAGGTGGAAACACAGTCTCAGAGAAGACGCAGAAGCCCATCGTGGAGATACAAAATCAGAACAGCTCGAAAAGCAGGCATGCAACAGGGATGGGGCTCCAGTGTTAGAAACTCATGCTACTTAAAGTTCTCCAATCCCAGGGAAGACTGGCCCAGAAGCCTAGGGCAGACCCAAAACCTCCAGAGGAGGAGCTGCACCTGTGGAGGAAGAGGGTTGGGGGCAGGGGGCAGGCAGGTCACGGCCACTCCTTCCCACCAGAGGCCGGGTCTCGCATTCCTGCATCCGCGTTCCTGCGTCTCCAGAAGGGCGGGCAGCATCAGTAACTCTGGGCGCCGCCTGGACACCACCCCTGCCCCGGAATGCCAGAGCACATTGGAGAAAGGTGACTCCTTTTTCCTTCCTTTGGGCCCACGAGGCTAATCATAAAATACTCCCTGCTTCCGAGTCTATAGGAGAAAATGCCTTCTAAATCCATTAAGTTGCTAATGCGTGCATTCGCAGACCAGAAAGAAAGGTGCGGGATTGATGGATGTACTTGTCATATTTACGGTTTGTAGTCATGTGATTAATGGGCTTTGTGGTTTATAAGGCAATGCTCATTTCACTCTCCTCTTTAAGCTCCGGGTGATTTATAGGACCCGGCGTCGCTGTTGCATTTCAATGGGACGACGGTGATAGCATTTTATCACCCTGGATTATCAATTAGTCTCCTTTGAGGCAAGGATGTCCCAGACTCATAGGGGCACAAGGTAGGGAGAGGGGATGCCTCTTCAGAGCATCGGTGCCTGGCCACCTAGAGATCAAGGCCTTTCTCCCTGAGAGCTGTGTCCTAATTCATCTCTAAGATGAGAGGCTGCAGGCACTGGGAGGCAAGACAGGAGACGGGACCCTCCCACCCCAGAGTCCCCTCCCATCCCTCACCAGGCTCTGCCACGGCTCCTTGTAAGTAAGGTCACCTTACTCCCTCCCTACCCACTCTGATCCAGCATCCCCACACCTCCTCTAGAGGGACTGTTATGGGTGGAGATGCCGCCCCACCCAGAATTCATGTTAAATTCTAATCTACCCCACAGTATGTCAGAGTGGGACTCTATGTGGAGATGGGCTCTTCAAAGAGACAATTAAGGTTAAACAAGGTCATATGGGTGGGCACTAACCCAGCGGGACTGGTGTCCTTCTAAGAAGAGATTGTGGTGGTGGGGGGGCACGTAGATGGCACAGTTGGTGAAGCATCCGACTCTTGATCTTGGCTCAGGTCATGATCTCGTGAGTTCAAGCCCCACATCAGGTGTGAAGTCTGCTTGGGATTCTGTCTCTCCTTATCTCTGCCCCTCCCCTGCTTGTGCATTCTCTCTCCCTCTCAAAATAAATAAATACACTTAAAAAAAATTTTTTTAAGAAGAAGAGATTGGGACACAGATGCACACAGAGGGAACACCATGAAAGACACAGGGGAAAGATACCCACCTACAAGCCACGAGAGAGACCTCAGAAGGTACCAATCCCCACCCCGCAACACGTTGATCTCAGTTTTCTAGCCTCCAGAACGATGAGGAAATTAATTTCTTCTGTTGAAGCCCCCACAGTCTATGTGGGAGCCCGCCTCGAACTAACACAAGGATTCCCCTTTCACGTTTGCGTCCTTTCCTAAGACCTCCACAGTCTTCACTACTTTGTCACTTGTGACCTCGGCCACACCAGTCTGCCTGTCTGAGCTTCAGTTTCCTCATCGGTAAAGTGGGAAGAAGAAGAATTACACTGCAGAGTGGTTGGAGGCATTAAATGGCTTAGCACAGTACCCAAGACGAACCTCAGGCTGCAGCGGGCACGAGAACGCCCTCCTCCCTATCCCGCCTCCCATGAGATCTCCTCCCTCCCCACCCCCGAGTCCCAGCCTAAGTGCCCCCGCCCTTCTTGGAAGCCTCTCTGATTCTCCCAAAACATATTGTTCCCCTGCCCCATTTTGCACTGGTCCCACTGGGTCTGTGTCTGCTTCTCTTTGCTCTAGAGCCTTGTTTCACAGTAACACTGGGGGGCTTGCAGCCTGGTGGGAGTCCAGTAATAAATGAGTCAGCACCTAAATGCATGTTTACAAATCTGACAAGAGCTACGAAGACCAGAGAGGGATGCAAACACCAGAATAGCAGGGAGACCTACTCCAGATGGGGTTGTGGGAGCCTCTCCAAGGAACTGGCATTCAAGCTCAAGGGCAAAAAGGCAGGGCTGGTAGCCAGGATTCCAGCTAGGCCATGTGGCACCTTTGTATGAATCAGGGGGTAAAAATGCCCTCTCTCCAGGCAGACACTGCCCTAAGCAAGCACTCGTGGTGAGAAGAACACAGGCTGATTTCAGTCTCTACTTGTCCCCCATGGTAGGTGTCCCCTTGTACAGTTCACAACCTGCATAACTGCACATAGCATACGAGTGTCCCGTATCCCGGGCTCACCCCGTTTCTGGACTTGATGATCCAGCCAGACTTTCCAAGTTTGACCTTCTGTGCTTCCTAGGGCCTAAGTTCACATGCCTCATCACCTGTTCCCTCCGGCTCTTGGCTGTCTGGATTATACCCTACGTTACAGATCCAGCTCCTGACTCTGGAAGGCAGATCTTGATTCGAGCACCCGGCTGGTGTTTCCAGCGTGGGTCATCCTCTGAACAAGAGGACAGATCCCAAAGCAGAAAAGTAATCAGTGAGTTAGAAGTTAGTACATAGAGAAAGCAAAGAAGGATACCAGCCCCTCAAAGGTAGGAGCCACAAAGCCATCCCCTCTGTCTCCCCTATAGCCACTATGCAGCAGCATCAGTGGGAGGCGATGGCAGAGAACGAGTTGGGGGGAAGGAAGGAGCAAGATGGGGAAGGAATGGGGCGCCTGGGTGGCTCAGTTGCCTAAGCATCCGACTTTGGCTCAGGTCATGATCTCACAGTTTGTGGGATCAAGTCCCATGTCAGGCTCTGCACCGACAGTGTGGATCCTGCTTGGAACTCTCTCTCTCTCTCTCTCTCTCTCTCTCTCTCTCTCTCTCTCTCAAAATAAATAATAATTTAAAAAGATGAGGAAGAACAGAAGGAGCCTCGGGGATAAGAAGCCAGACAGTCTGGGCAGCAGACCCACAGGATAAGGGCAGGAGAAGGACAGAAATCGAGGCTACTGGTGTCATCCAACTGAGAGACAATAATGACAGCAGTGTTCATAGAGGACATAATTGAGATACACTTGCTGACAGGTTGGATAGAGAATGGTAAGGGAGAAGGAGGAATTTAGGATGATTTTTGAGTCTCTGATTTGAAAAAAAAAAAAGTGGATGGATGATAAAAACACTCCCTGAGGTAGGGAAGACAGGAAAAGAAGCAGGCTGGGGCCTGTGAGGAGGTAGAATGAGGAGTTATGTTTTGGATTTTCATGTTTGAAATGCTTGTGAAATATACAAGCAGAAATAGACAGCCTTCAAGTGGACAGGGGGATATACACATCCAAAGTTCAAATATGCATGGCTGAAGATATACATCAGAGGGAAGTCAAGGGACAGAAGAGGTCCAGGCAGGTTAGCTCTCAGATGCTAAAGAGAGAAGGAAGTGGGGCACCTGGGTGGCTCAGTCAGTTAAGTGTCTGACGCTTGATTTCACCTCAGGTCATGATCTCCCGCGTTCGTGAGTTCGAGCCCCACATTGGGCTACAGAGCCTGCTTGGGATTCTCTCTTCCCCCTCTCTCTCTGCTCCTCCCCTGCTCATGCCTGTTCTCTCTCTCTCTCTCTCTCTCTCTCAACAAATAAACTTTAAAAATTTTTAACAAAAAAATAAAAGAGAGGAGGAAGAGCCAGACAAGGAGGGTGGGGGAGAGGGCGCAGGGCAATTGGAAGAAAACCAGAGAAGGGATGGTTTCATGAGTCCGAGAAAGAGGAGTGTTTCTAGAAAGAAGGAATGGCCAGCAGGAAGGGAAGCTGCAGGAGGTCAGTTACAGCGAAAACACCAACAACCACTAGATTTGGCCATCTGGGGCTACAGTCTGCAGGAGGCAGGAGCAAATGCCTCACTGGATCCAGGAGTGAATGACAGGAGAGGCATTGGTGGCAGGAGATGATCAACTCTTTCAAAGCATTTTGCTGCTAAGGGGAATAAAAAGGGAGAAGGAGCGAGCAGGAGGGGAGTCTGGAGCCAAAGAAGGGTTTTGTTTAAGATGTCAAATACTGCAGCATGTCTGTATGCTGGTGGGGATGCCCCAGAGTTGAGAAGGAAAATTGAGGCTGCGGGAGAGAGTTGATACAGTGATGTCCTCAAGAAGACAGAGGACATCGTGGTGCACAGGTGCAGGGGTGGCCTTGGATAGGACAGCTCATCAATCGTTCCAGGAAGGAAACAGATAGGGACAGAGACACAAGCCTCGCACATGTGAAAAGTATACTGTCCCACCCACCGAACCTGCTTCTCCTGCTTCTCATCTGACCCACCGTCTGCTCTCTGCTTATTCCCCACATACCTGTGGCTGCTGCTGTGATTCCCCTGCCTTCCCCCAGGTCCCCTCGCCCAGCCTTTCCACAACCAGCCTGCATTCTCAGCGCTCCCATCCCCGAGACCGCCATCAAGGTGCCAACAAGCAGTGCCCCGGTCAGGCACGGGTGGGCGCGGGAACGTGGCCGTGCCCTCAGCGGCCACCAGGAAGCTTCAAGAAACTGGCAGTCCCAGTCACTGGACCGTCTGCACAGCTGCACAAAGTCAGGGACCCCTTGCTAAATGTTAATGAAGTGTCCGAATGGAAAATTAAAATGCTGGTGAGTCCCTGTTCTCTGCTCCCTCTCTTCTCTGAGGCAAGCCCCTTCCATGGCCATGTCTCCCAGAAATTAGAAGAGCAAGGCTGCTGGGCAGTCTGCCAGGGCCAGGGGCAGCCTTGATTGAGAAGGGAAACTGAAGAGCACTGAATGTTGCTCAAGTATCAAGGAATGCCAGGGAGACGCAGTTAATGTTCTCTCTGGGCTCCCTGGGCTGGGCACCCATCCAAGTACGTCCAAGTGCACGGCACTGTGCAATGTGTCAGGCACAGTAGGGGATGCTCCAGTCGATTCCAAAGGATTGGGGATTGAGAGCATGGGAGGGGGAGGGGAGGAGAGAGAGGGAGACACAGAATTCGAAACAGGCTCCAGGCTCTGAGCTGTCAGCACACAGCCCGATGCAGGGCTAGAACTCGTCAACTGTGAGATCATATCATGACCTGAGCCGAAGTCGGACGCCTAACCAACGGAGCCACCCAGGAGCCCCTTCTTGGTCTTCTTAATAGGAAGTTGTCACAAGTCAAGCTCAGCTGGCTGGGGAGCCTGGATCGAGGGAGAGCCCCAGACCACCAGGGACTGACACTGTCACTGTGCAAAGGACCATCTCCTGGCTGGAAACCAACAGTTACCGCAGCGAGCCAGGAATCGGGGGTTCGTGGGTTAATAAATGTTTCAAAGTAGCAGGAGATAGTGTGACACGCCCGCCTCGGATGAGTCAGAAAGAGCGTGAGTCCTAACTCCTCACTGAAACATTAATGGATCTGTTTGTCTTATGTCTCTCTCCTCTTCTGCTCTCTCCCTGCATTCTCCTTTCTTGTTCTCTCCTCCCGTCAGCCTCTTTTCTGCCTCATCAATCCTGCTTCTTTTCCTATTTTTCTTTCTTCACTGCTATGCTCTCTCCCTCACCCCTCTTCTAAAATGGTCAGGGGAGAAGGTGTGTGAATTAAATATTTGCTAACCAGTCTCTATTCCATGACTGTTCATATCAAGTGAACTAAAATCATTAGATACTACTATAGATATGTTTATATATGATCCACACTACATCCCCAGAGTAAAAAATAAAATTAAAATACTACTCCTAATGGTAGTAATAATAAGCAGCTATATACTTACTGTTGTCAGAGGCTTTTCTTTTCTCTCTCTTTTTTTTAATGTTTTATTTATTTTTGAGAGAGAGAGAGTGCACGAGTGGGGGAGGGACCAAGACACAGGGAAACAGAGGATCCAAAGCAGGCTCCACGCTGACAGCAGTGAGCCCAATGTGGGGATCGAACTCATGAACCGCAAGATCAAGACCCAAGCTGAAGTCAGATGCTCAACCGACTGAGCCACCCAGGCGCCCCTGTGTCAGATGCTTTTCAAAGCACTTTCACAAATATTAAAACACCTTTAACTGGTTAAAAAATAATGTTTAGAATAAATAAATAAAGGGGCACCTGGATGGCTCAGTTGGTTAAGCGTCCGATGTCACCTTAGGTCATGATGTCGCAGTTCACAAGTTCGAGCCCCATGTAGGGCCTTGTGCTGACATCTCAGAGCCTGGAGCCTGCTTCAGATTCTGTGTCTCCCTGTCTCTCTGCCCCTCCCTCTCCCTCTCTCCCTCTCTCTCTCTCTCTCTCAAAAATAAATAAACATTTAAAAAGCAGTTAATCTCGGGGCACCTGGGTGGCTCAGTCGGTTGAACATCCAACTTTGGCTCAGGTCATGATCTCACACTCTGTGAGTTCAAGCCCCGCGTCAGGCTCTGTGCTGACAGCTCAGAGCCTGGAGCCTGCTTTGGATTCTGTGTCTCCCTCTCTCTCTGCCCCTCCCCTGCTCGTGCTCTGTCTCTGTCTCAAAAATAAATAAACATTTAAAAAAATTTAAAAAGCAGTAAATCTCTGCAGCAATAGTGAGGGACGGAGGCAAACGATAAGAGCCTCTTAAATACAGAGAACAAAGTGAGGGTTGATGGGGTGGGGCAGGGGAGAGAGGAAAACGGGTGATGGGCATTGAGGGGGGCACTTGTTGGGATGAGCACTGGGTGTTGTAGGTGAGCGATGAATCACGGGAACCTACCCCCGAAACCAAGAGCACTCTGTATACACTGCATGTTAGCCAACTTGACAGTAACTTATATTTTTAAAAAAGTAAAGTTTTTAAATAAACTAATTAATTAAAATTAAATGAATAAAATATATTTTAAAAGCCTTACAATAACCCTAAAGGCCAGGTACTAGAATTACCCCTACTTTATAGATGAAAAAAACTCAAGGCACAAGCAACTTACCCAAAGCCACGCCCTTTTGCACTTTGCAGAATCAGAACTGAAATTCAAGCAGTCTGGATCCAAAGCCTGGGCCACTGCGACCCAAAGATACATACAATTAGATGCCTTCCCAACTAAAATTCCCATGAACAGGTACTAATCTTTTCTTTTTTTCTTTGAGGATTCCTAAGTGCCAGGAGTTCACATGTATTAGAGCATCTAACTAACATATTTTGAGTATCCATTGTGTTGGAGAAAAAGGGTTTCCCAACCTCAAAAAGTTCACAGTCTAGAAGGGCAGATAAGGCAGGGCCATTAACTCTCAATCAAGGTGGAAAAGTGATAGAAGCCTTCGCATCAGAATGGATAAATATTGCAATGGGAGCTTGGGGACTGGGAGGTCCTGGAAGGCTTCCTAGGGGAGGCGCACTAGAGCTGAGATCCTACGATGCACTGGCTTTGGATATTTCCTTTCTTATAGAGTCTCAGCACCAACCTTGGAAAACCTGTAAGTAGGAGGATGTAGAAGGTTGTGGAAACTGGAAATACTCTATGCCATGTCTGGAAGTTGGCGTTCTATTACTGTTAACCCCACTATGCACAGCTGACCCATATCACTTTATATGGAAAACTGGTGTCTTTTTTCCTAAAAAGAGAAGAAAAAGTCATCTAAGTTTTCTTCCTAGTTTTCAATGCCAAAAAAACCAGGCTAGTCTTCTTAAAACACGATTTTTATCAAGTATCTCCTAGGTTTAAAATTCAATGCTTCCCCACCGCACATGCCTGCAGGAGTCTGTCCAAACACATTCGCTTGGCACTGAGGTCTTCAGGATCTGGTTCCAAATTACTGTTCTGGACTTATCTCTCACATCACTGCATATGCATCATTATACATATTCTATGGAAGTGTCCCAGGTGCTGAAAAAGAGCACAGAATCGCTGATGTTTGATTAAAAAAGAGGGTAAAAAAGTGTCACTAGGTAAAGACCTAGAATATTCCCCCACTGAGCTTCCCCTTCCCCCTTGAGTCTTCCCAACTGGCTCCTGCCTAAACAGGGGGCTAAAAACACCCACCAAGCACTGAAACAGAAAGTGGACGAGGCATCCAGGAAGCAAATCAGTGCAGCTACAGTTGGCTTAATACATCCAAGAATTCAACCATGTGGCTCAATCAATACAAGATGTCTACTAAGTAATGGGTACCACATAATATGATACAGTAAATAAACTTGTGAGACTTGCTTAATAATCAGACAGGCAAGGAGGGTGGGGAGGTCCTGGATGAAGTACATAACATCCCAATAATAATAATAAGAGTCATGATCACAGATGGAGTCACCGCCCAAAAGCTCAGGGACACAAGACATGAATTTATTTTGCCATCATTGAATTTAATTTCTCTCTCAAGCTTCACTTTGTTTGGTGGTAGAAGCTAAGCCTTACTCAGTTTCCAGTCTGCTTTCCTATGGTAGCCCCCATATTCCCAAGAGTTTAACTAAAGCCCAAGTCCACAGGTATCAAGAGCAGAATCTGATCCTCAGACATCATCATGTAAGCACGTGGCATCTTCAGAGAGTCTGCACCATTGTGTGTCCTCGTCCCAACAGCCAAGCCCCCAGGCTCTCTCACAGCTGAATTTCACTCAATCTGCAGAAAACTCTCTGGGGGATATGAAGGCTTTCCTTGACTTCCGCGATAGAGTCGATGTCCAGAAAAGTCATTTTTTAGCTCCCAGAAAACTTAAGGCACTCACCCAGTAATTTCTTCCTGGACAGACACCTAGAACCATTTCTACTCAATCATCAGGCCAAATGGGGCACGGGAGAAGCAGGGAGTCTTGCCATCTTCCCAGCATTTATGTAGGAAAAGAGGCACATGTTCCCTCTGCTATCAGGTACCAAAATTAATTGGGAAATTCTGTCATTTCCCCTTTATTTTCTTTTGCCCTGGAAAGAAAGGATAGGCAGAGCTCTTCCTAGGGACCAAACATACAGGTTCCAATCTTCACTGACTACTCTCTCTTCCTCAATCCCAGAAGATTTGTAGCTTCCCTGTGGTGGGCAAATTTAAAAATCATAATGCATTCTTGCCAATATATTGGAAAGACTGGAGACTTTATGTGGTAAATTAAAATAACTTTTTTAAAATTTTATTTATTATTTTTGAGAGACAGAGCATGAGTGGAGGAGGGGCAGAAAGAGAGGGAAACACAAAATCCAAAGCAGGCTCCAGGCTCAGAGCTGTCAGCACAGAGCCCAATGCAGGGCTCAAACCCACAAACCATGAGATCATGACTCAAGCTGGAGTTGGATGCTTAACCGACCGAGCCACCCAGGCGCACTTTATGTGGTAAATTAATCAAAGCTTTGATTTTTTTTTAACTTTGTTTTAAACTTCATCTCAATATGAAATTCAAATTTTTATTTTAGCCCCATAGATTCAATAAGAGTGAACACTAAGAAGAATAAACACAAATAAATGCGTACCTAAGCACATCATAGTCAAGGTGCTAAAAAGATAAACAGAATATCTGAAAAGTATCAAGAGAAAAATACCACATCATATATGGGAAGGACAATAATAAGAACCACAGCTGCTGCCTCCATGGAATCAAAGGTGGTCAGAAGGCAGCCATCTTTCAAGTGCTGGAAGAAAAGAAATCTATCAACCAAGATGTCTATATCCAAAAATTAAAATGAAAGAAAACCATTTTCAGATAGACATAAAAACTAAGAGAATTTGTCCCTGGCAGACTTTCACTATAAGAAGTACTGAAACAAATTCTTCAAGGAGCCCTTGGGTGGCTCAGTTGGTTAAGAGTCCAACTCTTGATTTTGCCTCAGGTCATGATCTCACGGTTTGCGAGATCAAGCCCTGTGTAGGGCTCTGCATTGACAGCACAGATTGAGATTCTCTCTCTCTCCCTATCTCTGCCCCTCTCCAGCTCATACACACTCTCTCTCAAAATAAATAAATAAACATTAAAAAAAAAAACAAGTTCTTCAAGCTGAAGGAGAATGAAATAAGATGGAAGTCTGGATGTGTGGGAAGAAACAGAGAGCTTAGAATGTTAAATATATAAAGGTGATTGTTTATATGTCATTTTAAATATCTTTGTTTGGGGGCACCTGGATGGCTCAGTCAGTTAAGCATCTGACTTTGACTTAGGTCTTGATCTCACAGTAGATGAGTTCGAGCCTCACATTGGGTTCTCTGCTGTCAGCACAGAGCCCACTTTGGATCTTCTCTCTCTCTCTCTCTCTCTCTCTCTCTCTCTCTCTCTTTCTCCCTCTGTCTCTCTGTCTCTCTGTCTCTCTCTCTCTCTCTCTGCCCCTCGCCAACTCATATAGCACAAGCTCTCAAAAATAAAATAAAAGATTTTTAAAAAGATTAGGGGTACCTGGGTGCCCAGTTGGTTAAGTGTCCAACTTCAGTTCAAGTCAGGATCTCACAGTTTGTGAGTTAAGGCCCCACATCAGGCTCTCTGCTGTCAGAGCGCAGAGCCCGCTTCAGATCCTTTGTCCCCCCTCTCTCTGTCCCTCAACCGCTCATGCGCTTTCTCTCTGTCTCGAAAAGTAAACATAAAAAAATAAAATAAGAGATTAAATATCTTTGTTTTCTATATTATGTGTTTTTTTTATTTTAAAATTTTTTTTTAATATTTATTTATTTTTGAGAGAAAGAGTGAGACAAAGTGAGACTGGGGGAGGGGCAGAGAGAGAGGGAGACACAGGATTGGAAACAGGCTCCAGGCTCTGAGCTGTCAGCACAGAGCCTGACACGGGGCTCGAACCCACAGACTGTGAGATCATGACCTGAGCCGAAGTTGGACACTCAACCAACTGAGCCACCCAGGCACCCCTATATTATGTGTTTTTAAAAACTGTTTAAAGCAAAAGTAATAACAGTTTATGGTGGGGCTTAGAAAACATATAGGAGGGGAGGCGTAAAAAAAAAAGAATATGTGGAAGAAAAATATGTAACAGCAAGAGTACAAAAGGCAAGGAGATGGCAAAAGGAAAAACATTGCTTGAAAGTTCTTACATTGTGAAATGGTATAACATCATTTGAAGGTACAGGGACAAGTTAGAGATACATGCTGTAATCTCTAGAACAATCACTAAAACATACACACACAGGTACAGCTAAAATTAATAAAAGAGATTACACTGAATACTAAAAGTTACTCAGTTCGCCCCCCAAAAAAAGTCAAGAAAGGAAGAGGAGAGGAGTAAAGACTCTATGGGACAAATAGAAAACATGTACCAAGACGGAAGATCAATATTTCCATTAAATGTAAATGGACTAAGCATTCCAACTCAAAACCAGAGATTGTCAGAGTAAAAATTTTTCCATTTTTTTAATGTGTATTTATTTTTGAGAGAGATACAGTGCGTGAGCAGGGGAGGGGCAGAGAGAGAGGGAGACAGAGAATCCGAAGCAGGCTCCAGGCTCTGAGCTGTCAGCAAAGAGCCCGACGTGGGGCTCGAACTCACAAACCGCGAGATCATGACCTGAGCTGAAGTCAGACGCTTAACTGACTAAGCCACCCAGGCGCCCCAGAGTAAAAATTTTTTAAAGACCTAACTACATGCTATATGTAACAAAAACACTTTATGAAAACTGCCAGATGAAAGCTAAAAGTGCAAAAACAATCATAGCACGTAAACACCAAGCATGGAAAAGCTGATATGCCTGTATTACTATTGGGCAGAGTGGACAAATTCCTTGAGAAACACAAGTCACAAAACCAACACAAGAAGACACAGAAAGTCTGCATAGTCCTATATCTACTGAAGAAATTGAATTATTAATCAAAAACCTCCCCACAAGGAAAATTCCAGGTCAAGATGGTTTAACTAATGAATTGTGACATTTAAGAAATAAAGAAAACCAACTTTATGTAGACTCTGTTATAGGTTAAGTTCCCCGAGAAATGGACTTTAAGATAGAGAGTTTTAGTGAAGTGGTTTATCGGGTGGATGCTCTTGGGAACAGCACCTACTATGAAGCAAATGGAAAAAGATTGAGCAGAAGAAGTTGAACAAAGACAGAATTGCAACAGAGGTTTCAGCCTCTTTAAAGTTGTCCCAAATAGAGGAACAGTCCAGATCTTTATAGTCCTATGTCAACCTCATCATTGGGTGCAGACTAGGAATGACAGAGTCACTGATCCAAGATCAACTCGAGGGGAGGAGTCATCAGCAGGCACCATTCCCAGAAGCTAGAAAAAAACGAGTCCTTCATTCCTGAAAGGGGTGTCTGGAATGGATGCGGACAACATAGGATCTATTACAAACTCGTTCAAAGAACAGAATAGGAGAAAACACTTTGCAACTCATTTTATGAAGCCAGCAAAAATCCAATAGCAAAAACCAAAAAAGATAATGACACGAAAATTATAGGCCAATACTCCTCTTGAACACAGATGCACAATTCCTTAATAAAATATTAGCAAATTGAATCTGTAATATAGTAGAAGGATAATACATCATGACCAACGGGTGTTTATTCCGGGAATTTGAGATTGGCTTAATATGCAAAAGAAAGTAAGTCACCAGACTGAAAGAACGAAGGGTAAAAATCACATGATCATCTCAAAAGATGCAAAAGAGGCATGTGACAAAACTCAATTCCCATTCGTGATCTTTTTAATTCGCAGAAAACAAAACATAGAAAAGAGCTCCCTCAATCTGATAAAAAGCATCTAAGAAAAACCTACAGCTAACATCCTACTTAGATTGAAACACTGAATGTTTTCTCCCTAAGACCAGGAACTAGACAAGAGTATGTGCTCCCACCACATCCTATCCAGAACAATAAAGTAACAAAGTGAAATAAAAACCACACAGAATGGAAAGGAACACACAATGTTCACAAATGAAAGGATTGCTTATAGAGAAAACTCCAATAAAACTAATAGATGAATTTAGCAGGTTCACAGGACGCAAAACTGGTACATAAAAATTAAATGTATTTCCATGTACTAGAAAGGAACCATTGAAAGATAATTGTTTTAAAACAACCTAATTAAAAATAGCATCAAAAATTAATCACCAAAGAATGAATCTAACCAAAGCTGTGCAAGACCTCTCTATTCAAAATTCAATATCTAAGTAAATAGGGAGATCCCATGTCCATTCTCTTCAAATTTATTTCTAATTCAATGCAATATTAATTAAAACCCCGGCAGTCTTGGGGAGCCTGGGTGGCTCAGTCGGTTAAGCGTCCGACTTCGGCTGAGGTCATGATCTCACGGTTCGTGAGTTCAAGCCCCGCGTCAGGCTCTGTGCTGATGGCTCAGAGCCTGGAGCCTGTTTCGGATTCTGTGTCTCCCTCTCTCTCTGACCCTCCCCCGTTCATGCTCTGTCTCTCTCTGTCTCAAAAATAAATAAAGGTTAAAAAAAAAAATTAAAAAAACAAACAAACAAACCCGGCAGTCTTTTTTAATAAGCCAATTCTTTTTTTTTTTTTCAACGTTTATTTATTTTTTGGGGACAGAGAGAGACAGAGCATGAACGGGGGAGGGGCAGAGAGAGAGGGAGACACAGAATCGGAAACAGGCTCCAGGCTCTGAGCCATCAGCCCAGAGCCCGACGTGGGGCTCGAACTCACGGACCGCGAGATCGTGACCTGGCTGAAGTCGGACGCTTAACTGACTGCGCCACCCAGGCGCCCCAATAAGCCAATTCTAATATATATGGCCAAGTAAAAGACCTCAGATGGCCAGAAAAGTCTTTAAAAAGAACAAAGTCAAAGGATTTTCATGACGTGATTCCAAGGTTTTACCCGTAGCCATAATGCTACAGGAAGACATCAAGACACCAGTGTGAGACAAGGAAGGATACAGGGGCTTCAAGAAGACAGGAAAGTAAGAAAACCAGGATTACCAGGCATATTTTTAAATAGAATTATAAAAATAAAAATATAATTAAAATTTAAAACACAGTGAATAGATTGAATTAGAATCAGCTAAAGAGGCCCTTGCCAAAACAGAAGATAAATTTGAAAAAGTATCCAAAAGGCCCACAAGATAGAAATGGAGGCAGAAAAAAAAAAGTGAAGAGTTATAAAGAATGAAGTGAAAATGTGAACACATAGTTGACCCTTCAACACGGGTTTGAACTGCATGGGTCCACCCATACCCAGATTTTTTTTTTTTATGGTACCGTAATGTGTGGGTGATGAATATTTGTTCACCGATATCTTACCTAAGATCTAAAAGGACTCAGTGTGACTTATAGAAGTGCATGTAGTAAAACACAATTTTGTTGTGATGAAGTCAAAGCAAAAGGGAAATAGGGTGGAAATACATGATAAAGTTGGATTAGCATAAAAATGCATCCAGAAAGCCTTGCTAGAATGGTGGAGCGTTGACCCCAAGACTTCCAGCAGCAAAGGCAAAGAGGAAACCATGGGCATTATTTTAACATTTCTAACGTCCTAAGCATCAAATCCAAACCAGTCAGGAGAATGACAGCTTTCTGTGGTGCAGAGACCTCAGAGAACTCAGATCCCATTAAGGGGAACGTACACAAGCAAACAGACACCACTTCTGATATATCCCTCAGCAAATCCAAGGACCAATTTTTTTTTTTTTTGCCCTAGTTTCCTGCAGTGTCCTTCAACGAAGGCTAACGTGGAAGCAATTCTACAAGGACCAAGACGGTGAAGTCCAGGTACACAGCTCTCTGATGTCTGGCTCAATTCAAGGACAAAGTTTATAAGAACTGCGATAATGGTTCTCGACTGTTGGGGGGTTGTGGGTCACTCTGAGAATCCAGTTAAAGCACAGGCTGTGTCAGCTACATTTCCTGAGTCTCAATTCCAGTTCCCATGAGGTCCTGATGCATCAGTTTGTTACAACTGAATAATACTAACAACGATAGCAATGGTAGGAATAGTAGACAATAATAATAACAACAGCAGCAACAAATGCTTATATCATACCATGTATCCATCTTTTTTTAAACAGTTGGACAAATTTTGTAAGCCCCCAAGCACATGCACACATTGCTTGAGCAAGCTTGTACCGATTTTCTTTCCTTAGATGAGGAGAAGGCATTAAACAGCTACGGTAGGTTCTTTTAAGAAGTACAATCAGACAAAGATGTCTTGTTTCAGAAGAATCTGTCACTAATGTTTGTGAAGTTGAATAACCCGAGATGGAACAGACCAGAAACAGGAAGACCAGTGGGGAGGGGTCCCAGCAATCCTGGCATAAAGTGGTGGAGAGGGGATTAAATATACAGAGAGAAACAACAAGTGTTGGTGAGGATGTGGGGAAAGGGGAACCTTCTTGCACTGTTGGTGGGAATGCAAACTGCTGTAGCCATTGTGGAAAACAGTATAGAGGTTCCTCAGTAAGTTAAAAATAGATCCGATAATTGCCCAGGAGGGTATTTACCCCCCAAAATACAAAAACGCTAATTCAAAGGGATACATGCACCCCTACATTTATAGCAGCATTATTTACATTAGCCAAGATATGGAAGCAACATGGACCAAATGTCCATTGATACATGAATGGATAAAGAAGAGTTGGAGTGTGTGTGTGTGTGTGTGTGTGTGTGTATAATACTTAATATATTTAATATTTATTATTTAATAATAAATAATATTTAATATTATAAATAGTATATAGTAATAAATATATATTATATTATATATAAATAAATAGTATATATGATTATATATAATAAATATATATATAACATATATAATATATAAATAATATTTAATAATATTTAATATGATATAAATGATATTCCGTTATATATATATCCATATAGATATGCAATGGAATATTATTCAGCCATAAAAAGGAATGGAATCTTGCCATCTGCAATGACATGTTTGGAGCTAGAGAGTATAATGCTAAGCAAAATAAGTCAGAGTAAGACAGATACCATACAATTTCATATATATGTGGAATTTAAGAAACAAAACAAATGAGCAAAGGAAAGGAAAAAGAGAAAGAGAGAGAGACAAGCCAAGAAACAGACTCCCAACTACAGAGAACACACTGATGGTTAGCAGAGAGGCAGGTGGGGGGATGGGAGAAATAGATGATGGGGACTAAGGAGAGCCCTTGCCGTGATGGGCACTGAGTGATGTATGGAAGTGTTGAATCACTACATATTGGACACCTGACACTAACATTACACTAATATACACTGTATGTTGACTGGAATTAATTTTTTAAATTTATATATACAAATAATATAGATAATATATAACGATACAAAGTATGTATATTATATACTATTTACAATTATTTAGGGTATATATTATTATATTCATATAAATATATAGTTATATGTAAATCAAAGAGTCAACATGTGAGCCCAGTTGATGACAGGGGCCATGGAGAGGGAAAAGTTCAACTGTAGGCGACCTTGCACAGGTTCCTTCCCTCTTCTGTCCTCAGTTCCCCTGTTTGTAAGAGAAGGGAGCTGGGCGGTCCCTGATCCTCTGAGCGCGTGGGCTGGCACGTGGGCACAGCAGCAGTGCAACAGCGGGTGATGTTTATTATGTGTGTGGATTAATTTAAACTGATGGCCTCGAGGTGCTACGGCGCCTCCTGGGCACTGAGGGAAGACAGCTTTATTGTTGAGTGTCTTCTATTCATCCATCAGGAAGCTTTTAGAAAGGCTACCAAGGGCCACCCGCTGAGCGGAGGACCCGGAGATGAGAGAAACGGCTCTGAGCCTGCAGGAGCACCCAGCCTGCAGCCCCTGACCTGGCCAGCCCGGGGGACAAACGTAGGGGGCATCAGTGACAACCCACAGGAGCATGCTGCCTGGGCTCATACACTATCTCTGGGGGCTCGGGGGGGCTCAATGGATTTCGGTGCTGCCTCCTGGAAACAGCTTGTGGATCACTGGAAGACAGGAAAACCCACGACGATGATACTGGGCTCTCAAAAACAAGTTAAACCTTGAAACCTTATTACATGGGGAGAAAATGTCAGAGGGATTTGAATGTCATTAAGATATAATCAGTGCTCTTAAGCACATTGGGTTTTTTTCACGGCCTAGGAGAACACTAACTTTTGTTGAAAAAGAAAAGAATTAGCTAAATGCCAAAGTCAACTTTGAGAGGTGGCCTGGTGGCACAGGAAGAGCAAGGGACAGGGACTTTGCCTCATCTGTCCTAAGTAAGTCATAACATTTCTGTGGATGTTAATTTCCCCGTGTGTAACAAAAATAAAATAGTAACCACTTCTGCACACTGCTTCTCTCCTGAACTTCAGGGTCACTGTTTATCGAACACCTGCAATGTACCAGACGACCCACCAGGAAATTTACGTGCATTTATCACCTTGATTCATCTTCACAATGACGACCCAAGGGCCGGTCATTATTTCACTGTGACTGAGCCCGCAGAGGGCTGACATAACTTTCTAAGTTCAAAAGCCTGTGTGGGGTGAAGCCACGTTCTGAACCCAGAGCCCTCTTGCTTTATTTAAAGCCTGTGCCACTGAAGCCGTCTTTGAGAGTCTGAAACCGCCAGGAAATAAACCTGGGCGGGGCACGCCTGATTGTGGAGCACCCCAAACATTGGACTGAGGGACAACCTGACACCACCCACTGTTTTGAACCATGTCCTCTCCTAATGGAAGGAGCTTTGCAGCTGGAATTAGGATCTAGGTGTCCGAAGAAACAGGGAGGTACTTAGCACTCTCCATTCGGTTGGCAGGTGCCCAAGAAGAAATAGTCCCAAGTGGGTGAAACTGCATAAACCTTACCTCCCCCCCTCCACTGCCCCCTCCCTCTTGCCCCCAACCCCCTCCAAGGCACGCAGACCTGCAGACCCACACAGGAATCCCGAATTAGCTCAGCCTGCCTCCCAGCTGCTGGATGAGCCTAATTAGACCAAATTAATAATTTATTCAAGCAAAATGAGACATGCCAAGAATCTCCGGGGAGGCTGTAAAATGATAATGCCGTCTTATTAGGGAAATGTGTCAACACCCCATGCATCCCTTTGGTTCTGGGATAAGAAGCAGGAGGCCCATTTGACATGATTCACCTTCTTGGGCCAGCTCTGAAGTCCTCCCACCTGCCTCTCTCCATGCGTGACATCTGTCCCACTACACACTCCTCGGCTCCCCCTCCTCCTCTCCCTCCTCCTCCTCCTCTTCTCCCGCCCCTGCTCCTTCTCCCTGCCTCCTTCACCTCTTCCTACGCCTCCTCCCCCTCCTCCCTCTCCTCTTCTTTCTTCACCCTGACACATCATTAACCTAAACTTTCAAGATCATTCTCCCCCACCAGAAAGGAAAGCCAGATGACAAGCTAATATTTCCATGTCACACATTGAGTGATTCTTACATAAAAATTAACAGGCACTTGACAAAGTCATAATTACTAACTAATGATGCATTATGCAATTTCCATAATTAGTCGTGTTATTGATATTTCCTTCCAACCACAGAGCCAGTGGGGCCACCTTTATTTACAGCGGGACAAACGGCTAGTCTGTGTGTAGGTTGTTAGCAGAGAACTTCGGGGAAACACCCCCTTCTAACACACATCCAGACCCGCACCTGGGCCCATCCTCTCTGGAGCTGGTTTCTCTCAGAGCAACAGGAACAGACCAAGCAAGTGTGCCCACGGGCCAATGCGAGGACACTGAGGCTTGGCACGGGGGCAAATCTCTCACGGTCCCAGCCATTTGAGGCACATCGTGAAAGAAGATGAAGCTGAAGACATTTATAGAATTTTGCAAACAGCCTTCTTCACTCACTGTCCTCCCAGCGACCCTCCTGGAGACTGTGTCCATTAACCATTTTACAGGTGGGAACACTGAGGCTTACAGAGGTGAAACAATGTGCCCAAGTGCACAGTGGCCACGCGGGGCTGGGATGCAAATGCACATTTTCTGAGTCAAAGCCTAGGCAGCCGTGCCATATGGTGGGGTCAGAGAGCAATTTCAAACACTGGCCTTGTCGCTCAGTAGGCACGCTGTTTTAGGCAAGTCACTAACTTCTCTCATCCCTGGTTTCCTCATCTTTAAAATGAAAAAAAAAATCATACTCATATTACAGGGTATCATGAGCATTAAATAAATTCTTACATATTACATTATACTTATGTTACATTATATCATATTATGTATCTTTTTCATCATTCATCGCTCTTCTTCCTCACTTGAGTATAACCCCATGTGGGCAGGTGCTTTGTTTGGTTGCTATTATATGCCCCGTGACTAACAGTGCCTGGCACGTATTAGGTGCTCCAAGAATGAATGAAATGAATATCACCTCACACCTGTTAGAATGGCTCTCATCAAAGAAGGAGAGGGAGAGGGAGAGAGACAGGGAAGGGCGAAGGAGAGGGGGAGGGAGGAGAAGGGGGAGGGGGAGAGGGAGAAGAAGGAGAAGGAGGAGAAGGAGGAGGAGGAGAGGAGGAGAGGAGGAGAAGGAGGAGGAAGAGGAAGAGAAGGAGGAGGAGGAGAGGGGAAGAAAGAAAGAAAGAAAGAAAGAAAGAAAGAAAGAAAGAAAGAAAGAAAGAAAGAAAGAAAGAAAGAAAGGAAGGAAGAAAGAAAGGAAGAAAGAGGGCAAGAGATAAATGTCAATGGTGTGGAGGAAAAGAACCACCTGTACGCTGGTGGTGGGAATGCAAATTGGTACAGTCACTATGGAAAACAGTACACAAGTTCCTCAAGAAATTGAAAATAGGGGGCGCCTGGGTGGCTCAGTCAGTTGAGTGTCCGACTTCAGCTCAGGTCATGATCTCGTGGTTTGTGGGTTCGAGCCCCACATCGGGCTCTGTACTGACAGCTCGGAGCCTGGAGCCTGCTTCGGATTCTGTGTCTCCCTCTCTCTCCGCCCCTCCCCCTCTCGTGCTCGGTCTCTCTCTCTCTCTCTAAAATAAATAAACATTAAAAAAATTTTAATAAAAAAAATTGGAAATAGAATGGCCCTATGATCCAGCAGTCCCTCTTCTGGGTGCATATTCAAAAGAAATGAAAACGAGGTATCGAAGACACAGCTGCACTCCCACATCCCCTGCAGCATTATTCACAACAGCCAAAGCATGGAAACAGCCTAAGTGTGTCAACGGAAAACGATAAACAAGATGTGATATATAGATATGGAATATGAGTCAGCCGTGAAAAAAGAGGAAATTCTGTTGTTCACCACAGCATGGATGGACCTTGAAGGCATAATGCTAAGTGAAATAAGCCACAGGGAAAAACAAATACTGATCGATGTCACGCATACATGGAAACTTTAAAGAAAGCCAGATTCCTAGAAACAGTAGAAAAGTGGTCGCCGGGGGCTAGAGAGTGGGGGAGAAAGGGAGAGGTTGGTAAAATGGTACAAACTTTCAGGTATATGATGTATAAGGTTGAGGATGTGATGTATAATGTGGTGACTACAGTTGATAATACTGTATTGTATAATCAAAATTTGCTTAAAGAATGAATGAATGAATGAATGAATGAATGAATGAATTGCCCAGTATACTGCCTGGGCCCTCATGGACACTCAGTGAAAGCAAGTCCCCTTCCCTCCCCATTTGCCTGATTGAGGTCAAGCTGGAGAAGGCTCTGACCTTCCTAACGTGAGCTAACCTAATCTAAGATTGGAAATCTCCCAGGGACAAGAACAGTGCTCCAATCAACCACTTTCTCCGGCGACCATAAGCATGGCGCAACGGGTAAATATACTCTGGGGCAATTACAGAGGGCATGACATAGTCTCCCGGTCTCCAGCTGCTCACCCACGCCCAGGAGAGAGAACACGGACGAAGGCCAAAAGTAGCAGTAACCACAACAGAGGAAGGAGCGCAGGGCTAACAAATAGCAGACACAAGGAGTGGACAGTGAGCGGGACTGGGGTGCTGGGGAGGGAGGGACACTAACCACTTGGTTTTATCTGGAAAGGTTTTAGGCTGCCCAGAGACGGTGACCTGGAGTTCCCAGAATGCACCATGCTTTCTCACCTCCACACTTTTGCAAGTGGCCACTCTTCCATGTGGGGCGCCCTGGCCCTCTTGTCTTCCTGCTGAGCTCCTGCTCAGCCTTCAAGACCAAGCTCACTGTGAGCCACTCTGGGAAAACTTCCTTGAGCCCTCTGACCAGAGGTAAGCACTCCCTCTTGAATTAACCCCTCACTGCTCTATGGGAGGGTACAATTGTCTAAACACACAGGTGCACGCACCGACTAAATGCAGAGAGCTCTACTAAGCTTTGGGGAGACTACCGGAGCTTCCCTCAAAGAACTTAACCAGAATACCCTAGTTATGGGGAAAGAATTACTTTTCAGCCAGAAGGAAAATTATATTAGGTTGAACCACATGAAACTACCATTTCCGCACGTCAAAATGGCTGAATGCCAGTAATTCCTCATGGGGCCACATAATGACCAACAATGCAGATTTGTCCACAGCATTTCCAGTTTGCAGAATGATTTCCCACCCGTGATCTCATGCAATCCTCACACTCTCTCTGTGCTTCAGAGCACTTGTGTTGTCATGTTACAGATGAGGAAACCGAAACCCAGAGAGTGACTGAATTCCCCACGGCTCTTAGAGTCAGAGGCCAAGACAGGACTTGGGCCCACATCATCTGCATCCACATGCGATGCTCATGTGTATTATTCGGTGTTCAACAGCTACTCGTGCTGGAGAGAAGGGGAGGTGCAGGAGGAGGGAGCCCAAAACACACAGCCGGTATCATACAATCCAGACTGTGCAAGGATGGGACCTCATCAATCACTCCTCCAGCCAACGTTTATTGAGCAAATACTAGGTGGGATGCAGTGAGCTAGACAATGAGGAATCGGAAGTGAGCAAGGAAAACCAGGCCCTGCCCTCCCAGTGTTTACGTTCTGGTGGGGATGAGAGCCACAGCAACGAAATAAATTAACCAGATAACTCTCAGAGAGTGATGACTCCAATGTAGCAAACAAATTAGGGCCATGTAAGGAGGAGTTGGCGGGGGGGGGGGGGGGGGGGGGAGGGTGGTGAGTAGATGAGGTCATAGAGAGGATGGCAGAGAAGGCCGTAGGCCTGTGCCCCGTATGTTAAGAAGGAGGGGCCAAGCACAGTTCTGGGGGAAGAGCATTTCAGGCAGAGGGAGAGACAAGTGCAAAGACCTCGAGGATGGAATGAGTTTAGTGTGTCCAAGGTCAGAGACAAGGTCAGTGTGACTGCAGCAGGGTAAGGGGAGGGAGCAGTGTGAGAAAAGGTCTCTGCTTACATGAAGCAAGTGAGAGAACACTTCCTGGGGGAAGCAAGTTTTTGCCCAGACTACGAAGGATGGTTGGGGTTTGGAGCAAGCAAAGGGAGAGAGGACTCTAACATGAACATGGCCTCTGATTCTCTAGGTTGGAGTGGCTGAGCCAACGAATCCACCAGAACACTCACTGTCACCCTCCAGGGTTTATTGGTAAAGAACCTTTATAAGTTTAGAGTGAAGAAGAGACATTTCCCAGGGCACACATAATCCTGGTCTTCATCTTCGAACATTTAATTGGCTGCTCATACAAGAGGAGGAAAATCTGTGGCATTCCCAAGTCTTGACTCAAGGACCTGGACCGATGGATGCAAGCTGCAGAGGAACCAATTTAGGTGCAATGGGCAGAGAAACAAACAAGAAAAGCAGAACCGAAAGAAAACTGGCTGATGCAAGTAGTGAGAGTCCCAGCCCTGAAGGCATGTAAGCCAAGGCAAGCTGAGCACTTGCAGGGTTGTGGAGGGGAGCTAAGGATCAGGAGAGGTCCAAAAGGATCACTTTACATAGGGTAGCCCCACATTGCAGTTTGCCCTGTTAGGACATTAACAGTGCCCTTTTCCTTCCCAGAAGTGTCCCAGAGTGAAGGACAAATCATAGGGACCCCTAACTTTTTCTTTAATTTAAATCCAAGTTAGTTAACATATAGTGTAATGATTTCAGCAACAGAATTCAGTGATTCATCACTCACAATAACACCCAGTGGTCATCCCAACAAGTGTCCTCCTTAGTGCCCCTCTCCCCTTTAGCCCTTCCCCACATGGACCCCTAACTTTAAGACCCCTTCCAACCACAGGAGTCTGTGATTCTCTTTCCTACCCTGTAGCTTCTCTCCACCCACTTCTGCTGCAGGACTCTTTTGGACGGCACTTCCGCTAGGAACCCTGCCCTGTACCCCCAGACTAGGTGGAGGCTGGTTAGCTCCATCTGCCTGGCAGATCTTCTCCTGCACCACCAGCCTGAGTTTCTTCCTGGAAACCTACCGTGGGTTCTTAGAGGGTGAGCGGGGTAGGCGCATGACTCAGCCTGGCCAAGCAGAGAATTCTGACCATGCTGACCACGGCAATCAGTGTGGGGACTGAGGGTGCCAGTGCTGGAGAACGAAGCCCACGCAGAGGCTGAGCTGAGAAATGCAGCAGAGACGACATCCTGAAGCCACCAGTAGAACCAGGATTGAGCCGTGTCTTGCAGGATCGAGCCTACCCCAACTTGTCACTGACCTGAGCCAGCAAGTCCCCCATTTCATTAATCCAGTTGGGTAGGTTTTCTGCCACTTGCAGAGGAGACACAGCTGACCAATCTGGCCCCCCTGTTTGGTGTCCTCAGAGCACCTTGCAATTTCCCCGTGACAACTCTAGCACCCTTGCTTGTAGGCACAGGTGTCATATCTGATTCTTCTCCCCAAAACAGAAGTCCCGCGAGAGCAGGATATCTGTCTACACCTTCCCAAACCACTAGGGAGCATGGCTCCCTCCCTCTCATCACTGGGGTCTCCATACAGGTGACTGCATGGAGAGTCACCCCCCCGACTACCCTGTCTAAAACAGCCCCTCCCATAATGCTCTGCTTCTCAGGCCACGTGGCTTCTCTGCAGAGCACCTCTCCTGTCGATTGATAACATTTCCTGTAGATTACATTCTTGTCAGCTTCCCGGCTGTCTCCCATGGGAATGTAAACTAATGTAACTCACATGGAGCAGGGACCTTGTTTCTGGGGTTCTGCACCGCAGGGGGCAGAATCCAGTAACCATGGTGAGCGAGAGAGCAAGTGTACCTTGTTGGCATAGGAATTAGAAGAGATAATGGATGCAACCAGCATAACAAAGCGCCTAGGTAAGGTTAAGGGCTCGATCATTATTAGCTGCTCTTTCTACCACCATTTCCACTGGAATAACCCCTGAGTGCTAACCACGCCGGCTCTGTGCCAGGCACAGTGAGTGACCCAGCTAACCCATCCAGAACGAAAGCTAAGAGCTCTACGTGTATTCTTTCTTAAGCTTCACAACATCCAGAGGTAGATATTATTATTACCTCTGGTTTACGCATAAGAAAGGGAGGCACAGAGGGGTAAATTAACTTGCCCATGATCACACAGCTAAGCGGCAGAGCCGGGGATGGAACCGACAATGTGTGGCGCCAGCATCCTTCACGTTAAACAGATGGTGCCTTGTGGAGACAAGCAAGGCTGAGTCTCTGTGTCCAGAGGGCGGACCAGAGACATGAAACTGAATCAGTGCCCACACATAATAGGCAATCAATTACCTATTCATTGCATCCGGGGGGACGGGAGCCACTCTGGGGCACAAAAGCCAAACTTACAGTCTCCTCTCCATGGTGGGCATGGTTTTACCCTCATTTAAGCTAAAAGGTCACATAAGCCATAATTTTAGCTTCCTGCAAATCCAGACGCTCCAGTGGAAGGGCCAGCCTTACCCAAGATCTTTTCCTTCAAGGGCAGGTAGGTGAGGAGGTGAGAGTGCAGAGAGAGAGGCAGAAGGCAGACTACTGGTTACATTCAAGATTATATGTGAACTCATTTATAAAGTGTCACATGGAAAATGGGCCTTTAAATGGCAGCCGATGCTCCTTTGTGCTACCTTTTCTCTTCTCCCCGTGCTTGAGAAGTGTCCTCGCTGCGCCCTCTCTCTCTCTGCTCACCTCTGAGCAGTGCACAGGCACCTTCCAGACGGACCAAGAATTAAATCAAAATTACATTTCTCTAGCTGTCTCTCACACAAGTGAAACAGTTCACTCTCATTGGTTCCTGGAGGCCCAGGGGACCAGAGGAGGGTTAATAATAATAACACTCTGTATTCATAGACCACTGTTCAGCAAGGAGCCCCTGCAAATATTATCTTGCTGCAGCCTGTATTACTAACCAGTAACTGAGCTTTCAGTCCTAAGTCACAGGCTGGAGTGAGGCCCCTGAGGTTAGTGACATCTGAAAGCTGCTTCTAAAAATGGCTAGATCAAAGGGTTGGCCCACAGGCCCTCCCCCCACCCCCACCCCCCCCACCCCCCCGTCTGAAGGTCTCAGTGCCCTCACTTATGAGATCAGCTCAACAAGGGTAAGGAGCTCTATCAGTTAGGGATGCTCTGCTACTGGTAACAGAACACCTGAATAACACAAACAAACAAGGGGCTGCCAGAATGTATTCAGCGGCTCAGCAATGTGAGGGCAGTATCCACACGATGTTCTTGTCCTTTCCCTCATAGTTATAAAATGGCTGCAACAGCTCCAGGCATCATGCCCGCATTCCATGCAGGACGAAAAGCAGAGGAGAGTAAGGACAACACTACCTATCCCTTTTACCAGAAGAGCAAAAGTTTTCTCAAAAACCTCAACCCCAAACTATAGAAAGTTTATGAAAGAAATTGAAGAAGACACAAAAAAATGGAAAAAGATTCCAAGCTCCTGGATAGGAAGAATAAATATTGCTAAAATGTCGATACTACCCAAAGCAATCTACATATTCAATGCAATCCCCATCAAAATAACACCAGCATTCTTCACAGAGCTAGAACAAATAATCCTAAACTTTGTATCGAACCACAAAAGACCACAAATAGCCAAAGCAATCTTGAAAAAGAAAACCAAAACAGGAGGCATCAGGATCCCAGACTTCAAGCTATACTACAAAGCTGTAATCATCAAGACAGCACGGTACTGGCACAAGAACAGACACTCAGATCAATGGAACAGAATAGAGAACCCAGAAATGGACGCACAAACGTGTGGCCAACTAATCCTTGACAAAGCAGGAAAGAATATCCAATGGAATAAAGACAGTCTCTTCAGCAAGTGGTGTTGGGAAAACTGGACAGCGACATGCAGAAGAATGAACCTGGACCACTTTCTTACACCATCCACAAAAAAGAAACTCAAAATGGATGAAAGGCCTAAACGTAAGACAGGAAGCCATCAAAATCCTCAAGGAGGAAGCAGGGGGAAAAAAAACCTCTTTGATCTTGGCCACAGCAACTTCTTACTCAACACGTCTCCGGAGGCAAGGGAAACAAAAGCAAAAATGAATTATTGGGACCTCATCAAAATAAAAACTTCTGCACAGCAAAGGAAACAATCAGCAAAACTAAAGGCAACCGACAGAATGGGAGAAGATAGTTGCAAACGACATATCAGATAAAGGGTTAGTATCCAAAATCTATAGAGAACTTATTAAACTCAACACCCAAAAAACAAATAATCCAGTGAAGAAATGGGCAAAAGACATGAATAGACCCTTCTCCAAGGAAGACATCCAGATGGCCAACCGACACATGAAAAAATGCTCAACGTCACTCATCATCAGGAAAATACAAATCAAAACCTCAATGAGATACCACCTCACACCTGTCAGAATGGCAAACATTTTTTTTAATTTTTTTTTAAATGTTTATTTATTTTTGAGACAGAGAGAGACAGAGCATGAACAGGGGAGGGGCAGAAAGAGAGGGAGACACAGAATCTGAAACAGGCTCCAGGCTCTGAGCTGTCAGCACAGAGCTCGACGCGGGGCTCAAACTCACGGACCGTGAGATCATGACCTGAGCCAAAGTCGGACGCCCAACTGACCAAGCCACCCAGGCACCCCTAAATTTTTTTTAACGTTTATTTATTTTTTTTTGAGACAGAGAGAGACAGAGTATGAACGGGGGAGGGTCAGAGAGAGAGGGAGACACAGAATCCAAAACAGGCTCCAAGCTCCGAGCTGTAGGCACAGAGCCCGACGCGGGGCTCAAACTCACAGACAGTGAGATCATGACCTGAGCCGGAGTCAGAGGCTCAACCGACTGAGCCACCCAGGCGCCCCTAGAATGGCTAACATTAACAACTCAGGCAACAACAGATGTCGGCAAGGATGTGGAGAAAGAGGATCTCTTTTGCATTGTTGGTGGGAATGCAAGCTGGTGCAGCCACTCTGGAAAACAGTATGGAGGTCCCTCAAAAAGTTAAAAATAGAACTACCCTACAGCCCAGCAATTGCACTACTAGGCATTTATCCACAGGATACAGGGGTGCTGTTTCGAAGGGGCACATGCACCCCCATGTTTATAGCAGCACTATAAACAATAGCCAAAGTATGGAAAGAGCCCAAAAGTCCATCGAAGGATGAATGGATAAAGAAGATGTGGTATATATATATATATACACTGGAGTATTACTCAGCAATCAAAAAGACTGAAATCTTGCCATTTGCAACTACGTGGTTGGAACTAGAGGGTATTGTGCTGAGTGAAATTAGTCAGAGAAAGACAAACATCGTGTGACTTCACTCATATGAGGGCTTTAAGACACAGAACAGGTGAACACAAGGGAAGGGAAGCAAAAATAATATAAAAACAGGGAGGGGGACAAAACAGAAGAGATTCTTAAATATGGAGAACAAACAGAGGGTTACTGGAGGGGTTGTGGGAGGGGGGATGGGCTAAATGGGCAAGGGGCACTAAGGAATCTGCTCCTGAAATCATTGTTGCACTAGATGCTAACTAATTTGGATGTAAATTTAAAAAATAAAATTCAAAAAAAAAAAAACCTCAACCCCACCGCCAGCAAACTTCCATTTACATCTCATTGGCTAAAACGGGATCACATCAGCACACCTAGCTGTACTCCAGATGAGTCCTCACGGGAGAAAAGTGTTGGGAGGAGGTGCTGGATAAACCAGCTAACAGGGCAGGGTCGTGGAATGAGCACTGACCTGGGAATCAGGTCATCAGGTTCTTCTAACTCCTGGGTCTATGACCTCGGTTTCCTCACCTATGAAATGAGAAGCATTGAACCAGGTGATCTATAGCTCTGCCACTGAGTCAGTTTATGACTTCTACAGAAATAGCAGGTGCTGCCACAGAAAGAGGCAACAGGCTATAGTCCCCAGTTCCTTGCTCCACTCTGAAATTATACCCCCAAGCGCTGGAGGCCCTAGAGCCTGGTCTAAGAGGAAAAGAATTATGGCCATGAGGAAATCAGAGGGACTGAAGGCTCAAGACTTCTGGTTCCTTTCCATGTTCCTACTGCTAATCCCCCAGGGTTAGGTGTGTCCGGGAAATAATCTTCCAATCAAAAGTCATATAACCTAAACTAATAGTAAGACCAGTAACAATAATGCCAAACATTGAATGAAACTTTACTATGCACCAGACACTAAGAACTTCACCTCCGTTATCTTTTCAAATCCTAAAAAGGTCATATTGTAGGTGTTATTAAAAGCCCATTCAATAGACAAGTAAACTGAGGCTCCAAGGCATGCCCTTGCCCAACATCACACAGCTATGAAGTGGAGGTGTTGGGGTTCACCCAGCACTGGTTCACCCAGTGGAGGTGTTGGGGTTCTACCCATCTGTTATCTTGCTATCCTTGTTCCCATGACAAACCTATGGGGTACACATTGTCCTCCTCTTAAAAAAAAAAAAAAAAAAAGCAAGTCTCTGAGACGTTACGTGCTTGGCCTAAAGTGACCAGACCAGCTAGTCACCGCCAGAGGTCGAATCAGAACAGAGCACTCACTCTGGGCCACACTCTTGCCACGATGCCATTCTGTGCAGGAGCGTGCTCAGACAAAAGCCTCTGGGAGGCTTCTCACCTTTGGAGCTGTCCTGTATAAGTCCTGCCAGTATGGAAGGTTCTAGAAAACCCATCCTTGTGGACCCTGGCTGGCCTTTCCTGCTAACTCTGGAATTTGCCTTCAAAGTAGTAGCCTGGGAGGGGCATCCTGAGTGGCTTTTGCTCCTTTGGGGGGTTCCTGTGGAAGGCAGGGGTGTCGGAAGAGCTAGAGGCTAACAGCACAGGTCAACGTCTACCTAGTGAACTGTTCTGGGGCTCAGTTTGGGCAGTGATGGGGTGCAGGGAGGCTTTGAGCCCCACAGTCCCCCTCTGTGACTCTCAGTTCCTACAGCAGAAGGCAAACCGGGTGATAGCCACGGCTTCCCAGAAGATAAAACCCCAGCACACTGGTCTGAAGAATTGTGGAAGCCTGACTTTTTGGGGCCACCATTTAGAGCTGTGCAGTGTTCAGATTCTCCTGCCAGATACGAGGGCCCTGAGAGCCTCTCCTTAAATCCCACAGCAGGTCCACAGCCAGGCCACACTTAGTTCTGAGGTGGAGGAGACAGGAGCACTTCTTGTGAGGATGCAGCTGTCACCTGGGATGCCTTCAGGAGTCAAGAGGAAGCTCAGGAGATCTGCATGGCCCGTGTCAACACCCCTGCTTCTGTGTACATATCCCTACTGGCAAGTAAAGAGTGGCTTCGAACAAGGGGGGCTCCTGGCAAGACCCTACCTCCCTCTCCCCTGGCCCAACGCACACCAACTCACGACCACAGTGCTACTCTCATTATCCCCTTATCCCCATTTGCATCAGTCCCCATTAGCAGCCCAGGGTCTTCAGCCCATTCTCATCCTCTAGATTCTTCTTTACTCCGTCTACAGATGGGAGGGGCCCCCCTTCCCTACCTTTTCTCCACAGCCTTCATCCCCCTACGAAACTCTGTTTTACTTAATGATTTGTCCACTCTCTGCCTCCCACATCATGAAAGGAAGTTCCATGGGGGCAGGAATATCACTGCCGCATCCTCAGTATCTTGAAGGGTCCCATTACACAGTGGAACGTCAACACACAGTCGTCAAATAAACCAATGAATGAATGAATGGTCAATGAGCGCAGTAATGGATGCCTAACTGAAAGCAGCCTACAGAATTGTGAGACTTCTCTGATTTTACATCACAAAAAGTGCAGAAGCAAATTGTTCCCGGGTTGGATAAATTGGCAGCTCCATGACATGAGGGAGCCAGACAGTTTCTGGGTGGTTCTCCCGGCTTTCCCATCATGCTTGCAACACAGCTGCCCCGGCTCAAAGCATCGCTTCAACACGCGACCCTGTCCAAAGGCAGGCAGGTGCAAGTCTCCATCGCCCCCCTCCAATCCCTTTTAAGGACGAGGAAAATTTTTCCCAGAAGCTCCCAGCAGCCTCATTGGGCAATTTGCATCACGTGCCTATGCGGCAACCCGCCATTGGCCAGCAGCACGGAGGAGATGTTCTGTTACACCAATCAGCGTTCAGCGCCGCCCCCTACGCTGGGGAGAGGCCCGGAAGCTGAACCCGCACAGTAAGAAGAAGGGAAGCAGGCAGGGGAGGACCACCAGGAGCCGGCGAGGTAAGTGCTGTCTCCCCCTCTGTGTTCCCGGTGCGTTGCTGCCTCTCATTCTCCTTGCCGCTCACAAGGCCCTCGTGAAGGAGGATAACCGAGAGGGCGCTAATGTCACCAGGTACGGGTATTGGACACCCAAGTCACGGCATCTCCCCCAGGAGGGAGCCTCATGTACAGGACCCCTTTCCTGGGGAGAGCCTGACATCGCTCCCTCCCTCTCCCCGCCCCCCATATGTACCTTATTCTTTGCCATATCATTACTTTCATTCCCACTATAAACGTAACCCCTGTAAAACCCAGCTGCCCGGGTCCCGCCTAGACACAGTATTGCATGCGACCCAGCAGTGTATTTTCCAAGTAGTCTCCCCACTGTGATTTTTTTTCTTTCGAAAGGCAACGTAAATCCTCCACGAAGTCCCTCCCAAAACCTCCGAAGAAGGAACTTGTGTTTGTAACACACAGCAACCTCTCATGCTCCTCCAACCCGACGCCCTCAGGGTGTCCCATGAACCGCCCCCAAGAGTCTCTTCTCGCCTCCTCCAGACTCCCCTAACTCTTCCCCCATCTCAGTCCGGCTGCCTCGTCTCTCTTCCATCTTCTCGCACCTTCCAGATGGACTCTTCTGGCTCCCAGCTGTATCTCTGCACTTCCTTCACTTCCCAGCATTAATCAAGCCAGCCAGCCTGAGTGACTGTTTCTGCCCTGACTCATTATCTCAGCCCTGCACAAGGGCCAGAGGATCGACCGGACAAAGACAGAGCGCCCTGGGCAGCTGGGGAGGGGTGGGGGGTGGGGGCAGGGAGGTAGCCTGTTACCTGGTAATAGATTTTCCTGTCCCAGGCACAAGGCAGAAGTTTAGAGAGCTTCTCACACCAGTGCTGCGTCTAGGAGTACCTAGTGAACAAAAAAAAAAAAACCACACACACACACACAAGCTTTTCCCCACATCCATGGTGCCTTTTCATGACTTAAGAAGCAGTTTCTCCTTAGATTGTCTCATCTAATCCTTACAACAAGCCTGTGAGGTGACCATTATGCTTATCCTATTTGATGGATGAGAAAATTAAGAATCAGAGAAATAGAGTGGTTTTCCAAAGGCCAGAACTAGAAGGAGACCTAGAACAATTCTGGCACATTAGCTTTTGCATAAATGGATGCACCCACGGATGGATGGGTGGGCGGATAAAAGAATGACTCCCAATGTTTCACCACATCACATAGTCCCCAAGACAAATGCTACTTCTAACAACTTCCCCAAAGATCTCTTCTCTGAATTTCCTCCTCACATCATTGCTCCCCTTGTGAAGACAGCAGAGCTGGATTAAAGGTGATTCCCTGATGAAATCCCAGAAACTACTTTGACAGTGGCACTAGATTCACCTTGAAGCCCTGTAATCAGGTCCCACCTGGAGCTCAATCCCTAGAGCCCTCCTCTCCCCACAACCAATGCCACTTAGCACCCCTGTCCCTGCTAATGGTCAGACACACAGTGAGGACTGAGCCTCGCTCAGCAGGATTGATTTAAGCTCTTAACGCTCAGAGTGGGGTCCCCAGAGCCACAGCATCAGCATCACCATCAGCTGGGAGCTTGTTAGAAATGCAGAATCCTGGGCCCCACCCTAGAGTGACTGAATCCAAATCTGTATTTTAACAAGATGCCCAGGAGACTCAACAGGAGTGATAGAAGCTTCAGCCTTCTTTTAGGATACAGTTTTTGGTCCCCCATGCTCCTAGCCTGACTATTCCCATCTGTTTCACTTCTGTAATTAGGGTTTGCCTTGCCTCTGAGAGAGATTCCTACCTACACTCCACTTATGACAACTGTATCCCTTGTTATTAGCATCGTTCCCTGTGACTAAATGTTTTAAGGGGACCCCTGCCTACCAGCCCCAGGCTCTTTGGGATTAGAAACCTCAGTCTAAAATCTTGCAGTCTTGTCAGACGAGAAAGTATGATTCTGTATGTCTATACATCACAGATAGACTTTGCAATTAGAAAGACATGAGTTTGAATCCTGAATCTAGTATCAGACTTGAAGTAAACTGCAAACTCTCCAAGTCCTGCCTGTGAAATGAAAGCAATGCATGAAAGCAGTGCAGGATTTTTCTGAGTATTTCGCAGATCACAGAATTAGAAGCCATTGGCCCAAGGTAGGTGTTCAGTAAAAGTTCCACTTCCATGCCCCTCCCATAGATGGCTGTGTCAAACCTGCAGACAAACATCCAGGATCCTGATACCGTGAATCAGTGATCACTCCCTTAAATTTGTTAGGATGCTCCAGGCTACAGGTAATAAAAGCCCTGACTGACGTGGCTTAGACGATAAGGAATTTATTATCTCATGTAACAAGTAATCCAAAGTCTAGGAGTAGTAAATCCATCGGTTCAGTACCACCTTCAAGGACCCAGGTGCCTGTCTCCTTCCTATTCTGCTATCTTTAACACGCCTTAAAGGCCCATGAAGGCTGCAGACTTCCGGGCATCACACAACACTTTCAGAGAAAAAGGAGTTTCCTACCATGCATCTTTTTTTTTTTTTTTTTTTTTTTTAGTTTTCCAGAACAAGAAACAACAGATTCCCTCTCTGTCCCCTGAGCCAAGATTGCACCATACACCCATAACTGAACTGTTCACTGGTCAGGCCAATCATGATCTCCTCCCTGGGGCTAAGAAAGGGCCCAGCATCTAATGAAGCACATAGTTTCACCGGGCAAGGAAACAAGGTAGAGCAACCTTTTGGCTGATCGATCAATGGTGTCTCCCAGACATCTGCTTCCCAGGGTGGGCCTTCCCACCACTACCTGCTGCACTAAAGTGCCACCCAAGCCGATGGCCACATTCTCAATGTCCCCATTCTGCCTGTAGCACTGGCTCTCAAATTCATGTGCACCTTGGAATCGCTTGATGAATTTTTTTTTTAATACTGATGCCTGGCTCTCCATCCCAGAGATTCTGAGCTTGAGGATTATTTAAGTCTCCTAAGATGAGCTACTTTTTAAAAATGTATTTATTTTGGGGAGAGACGGAGAGAGAGAATCCTAAGCAGGCTTCCGGCTCAGCGTGGAGCCCAACGTGGAGCTCAATCCCATGACCCTAGGATCATGACCTGAGCTGAAACCAAGAACTGGATGCTTAAAGTGACTGAGCCACCCGGGCACCCCATAGATGAGCTGATGTTTGAGAACCACTTGTCTATAGCAGCAGCTCTCAACTTTTAAGGTACATCAGAACGGTCTCCAGTGTTTCTGATTCAAGACGTCTGGGGTGGGGCCTCAGGGTTTGCATTTCTAATTTCTAAGAAGTTCCCAGGGGATCCTGACGGTACTGATCCAGGGACCAGCGCTGGAGAACCACTGGTCTGTGGTTCAATGTGCATATGACTTACTTGAAGAATCTTGTTAAAATGTAGATACAGGTCCACTAGGTCTGAAACGGGGCCCAGGAGTTGCCATTGCAACAAGATGCCAGGTGATGCTCACAGCCCAAAGTACATGACAGGGTCTAGAGCAGAGTTTAGCAAAGTAGGATCCACGGGCCAAATCCAGGTCACTGCCTGTTTTTTGTAAATAAAGTTTTATTAGAACACCACCTCACTCATTGATTTACACACTGTCTGTGGCTGCTTTTGCAGCATCAGAGTTGAGTGGTTGCAATAGAGACCACATGGCCTGCAAAGCCAAAAATATTCACTGTCTGGTCCTTTACCAAAAAAGGCTACAGACCCTGGTCTAGAATGATCACTGAGTTTCAAATTTGTACGCTGGAATCACCTAGAGTCTTCAAAGCTACTAACGCCACTTGTAGAGATTCTAATGTTACTGGTATGGGGTTCAGCCTGGGCATCGAGATTTCTATCAACTTCCGAGATGATTCTACTGTGCATTTGAGAATCGCTGATCTCCTGGACACCCTCCCAGCCCCTTGTAGCTGCACCAGACCTTCCATCCAGTATGCCCTTTACTTAGCAGGGCTCTGCCTCCAGCCTTCTGGTTTATCAGCTGCTCTAACTAAACAACAGTCCAGGAAGGGCCAGAGGTGGGGCCCTCCCCAGGGGAGCATTCTGGAGGTGTTTCCCCTCATTTGGATATGTAAGGTTTGGCACACTCATTCACAATAAACAAACAGGCATTCCCATCCCTCCCCAGCTAAACCTCATCTAGACTGAATGTGCTACAAAGTCCATCTGGCCTCCCATCCCACTGAGAGAGTCACCATTGTCTCTGAACCATGGCATGAAGCCACATACCAGATGTGCTCCTGAAAAAAATGTGAATTGTCCTTCCTGGAAAGAGAGAAAAGAATTCCTGGCAACGGGAAGTGGGTTTTCAAGCCTCCATTTCCAAATGCAGTGCACAGGCCCTTGGCAACAGGCTCCAGTTAAAGCCCCCAGGAGTCCCATGGGGCCGCTTGCAGAGTCCTTTAGGAAACCGCAGACCCTGGCTTCAGAAGAATTGTGATTTAAAAAGTCATATGGGCACTGCCGGCAAGTCAAAATTAAAAACACTTCTGTCATGTCATTATACATGTGTCCAAAACCATAGAATGGACAATACCAGGAATGAACCCTAATGTCAACTGTGGACTTCAGGCAATCATGGTGTGCCCGTAGGTTCATCAGTTGTGACAAATGTACCACCGTAGGGGGATGCTGATGGTGAGGGCACTGCACGTGTGTGGGGGCAGGGGCTATGCAGGAAATCTCTGTGCCTTCCCTTAAAACTACTCTCATAACGGGGTTGCCCAGGTGGCTCAGTGGGTTAAGCATCCGACTTCAGCTCAGGTCATGATCTTGCAGTTCAGTTCAGAAGTTCGAGTCCCACATCAGGCTCTGTGCTGACAACTTGGAGCCTGGAGCCTGCTTCGGATTCTGTGTCTTCCTCGCTCTCTGCCCCTCCCCCACTCATGCTCTGTATCTCTCAAATATAAATGAACATTAAAAAAAAAAAAAACTACTCTCATAAGTAAATAGTCCAATTACTTCTCAACACACTCTGGAGCTTGGGGGCTTCAAGAAGTATCGAGCAGACATACATTATTTTAACTCACGAACCCTATTCCCCTTACTCTGGAGTCATAACTGCCTTCAGGAAGGTGTTCCAACTCTACCAACCACAGGAGCTGCCATCTTCCTCAGCTTCTGTGTGCCTGGCCGCAGCTGACCAGCTCAGGAAGAAGCCCTGATTCAGTTTGGGCCAGTCAGGGTCCCACCAGCCTAGCCCCATGGGGTTGGCCTAGAGCTGGGCTTCTGACTCACACTAGGCCAGTCACACCGGTTCCCTGGGACATCGGGGCAGAGCAAATGAGCCTCAGTCCCTCTCTTGTGGGCAAGCTGAGCTATGTGAGGAAAGGAGTGTCAGCACATTTCCCAGTATGGGGACAAAGCCAGCCTGAAAGAATGAAGCCAACATCCAAATAAAGATGGGATGGGGAGAGAGTCCTTGTGGCATTCAAGACCCCCCCCCAACTCCTATTGTCCCTGACGCACAACTGTGCCCCTTCTCATGATCGTTTGAGCCAAAACATCCCCTTTTTGCTTAGAGTAGTTTTAATTTGGCTTCTGTTACGTGCAACTGGCTACTGTAGGGAAACGCTGCCAGGCAAAGCATGTTGGTGAGGGGCTGCGATGAACCAGGTCCCTCAGCTGGACCCAAGGTGCAGCACCTCTTGGGTGGAGCTCCGAGCAAAGAAAATAAGGGGTGCACAGTTTTCTTGATAGTATAGGAAGGAGGAAAGGACACATGTTGGCTATGTTTCTACGGCAATAAAGCTGCATAATTAACTCCAAAACTCAGAATCTTAAAAACAGGCACTTATTTTTTGTACTTCGGGCATAATTGTATCAGTCTACTGAGGTGGATTGGATTATTCTCAACTCTTCACTCTCTCTCTGTAATAGAAATGCATGCCCTTTGCCGTGTGGTTCTCCAGCACCTCCCATGAGAGTAGATTTTCTCCACTGTGTTGCTGTGGGATTTGATCACATGACTTGCCTTAGCCAGAGGGACATGAGGAGAGGTGAAGTGGGCAGAGCCCAAATGTGCTTGCACGGTCTGGAGTGGCTTCTCGTGCTCCATCACTGCCCTGAGAAGACTGTGCTCTCGGTAGATGCTGGTTCCAGAATATTGTCAGAAGCAGAATATTGTTCAGAAGCAGACCTGAACCCAGAGCCAAGCCTGGCCAAGCCCAGCAGAACCACAGCTGACGCACAGGACCAAATGCTTGGTGCTGCATGCCAGTGAGTCTGGATCTGTTTGTTACCCGGCATCATTTCGACAGACATCTGACTGGCAGATGATGTGACTGATGTAGGTAGTACTTAACTGTAGCAGTGCGAAGTGCTTAGCATGTGTCCTCTTACTTAATCCTTACAACAACTCAGTGAGCTAGATATGATTATCCCCTGTTTATAGACTAGGGAGTGGAAGCTCACAGAACCTATTTTCTCAATTCAACAGTACAGGTAATGACAGAACCAGAGATGGACATGTACTGACTCAGTAGGTTCTGATACTCACAACCTTTTTTTTCACTTGAGTTAGGAAAACAACCAGTCACATGTTCCAAAGGGTCCCAGCCCTGATTCTTGCATTTCCATTAGCATCAGATCCATTACTATACAAGGGACAGGAGCTCAGTGGTGGCTGTAGCTGTCAGCCAGAGGGAGAGAAAGTTCCATCCAGCTCCTGCCAGGCTGAGAAAAGAGGCCTGATGCGCAGGTTCAATGTGTGGAAAAGGTCATATGTACCCCTGTTGGCATGCAGTATTGCTCTGGCTTGTCTAGGTACCATTCCTCCCTTCTCCCTTATGAGTAAAACATCAGTTTTCTTCAAGTGACAAAGTACCCAGCTCAAGAGATGAACCATAATTAATTGGTCCAAACACGCCGCGCCATCTTATCTCCCTTTGCCAGGTACTAGGTCCAGGTATGGGCATCCAACCTGGTTCTGGAAATTAAGATGCTGAGGAAGGTCTAACATGCTTCTGGGAAAGCTATGTCTCCCTAATAAGAGAGGGACACCCTCTCCCTTACTGCCTGGTCACTGGGGAGAGGACGTGATGCTCAAAGCTGGTGCAACCATACTTCAGTCATGATAGAAGACATCGCCCAACACACTGGGAATGACAGAGCAGTAAGACAGAAAGATCTGGGTCCATGACCACATCACTGAGTTGTCGAAATAGCCCTCTAACCACCTAATTTCCTGTTATGCAAACAATTAATCTCCTTATACTTTAAGCCACTGGTAGTTTGGCTTTCTATTATTAGCAGCCACATGCATCTGTCTTAGTTATCTATTGCTGCATAAAATTACCACAAACTTAACTACTTAAAACAACACACATTTATCATCTCATTTTCTGGAGGCCAGAAACCTAAACATATCTGGGTCTAATGCTTCAGGATCTCTCAAGAGGCTGCATTCAAGGTGTCTGGTAGGCCTGGGGTCTTGTCCAAAATGACTCTGGTTGTGACACATTTTGGGTCCTTGCTGGCTATTAGCTGGAAGCTGCCCTCAGTTTTCTGCCAACCAGACTGCTCCACAGGACAGCTCAGAACACAACATCAAAGCCAATAAGAGGGAGTCCTTCAGCACAGTGGAAGTCAGAATCTTCCATGACGTATTCACAGAGGTGACATCCCTTCACCTTTACCATACTCCATTGGTTAGACACAGTTACAGGTCCCACCCACTCACACGGACGGGATTACACATGGGCATGTGTGCCAGGAGGTGTAGGTTATTGGAGCCGCCCTGCAGCCTGCCCACCATCACACCCTTATTGATAACCTCTATCAAGCAATCCTTCAGATTAAAATCCTCCCACCCACCTTGTCTGGCCCCTGAGTCAAACAACCTACGCCCTAAAAAATACTTCTGAGGCACTTGGAAAATTTTTAATATAAACTATACATTAGATGATACGATGAAAACGGTGTTGATTTTATTAAGTGTACTAATGGCATTGTGATTATATAAGAAAAAGACCATGTGACTATATAGAAATACACAATACAGTATGTTGGGATGAAATACGTTGGGACGAAATGCCATGATGTGTGAAGTCTGCTTTCAAATATTTCAGCCAGAAGAAATGAAAAAAAGAATAGAGCAAATGGGCAAAAACATGGTAATTGTTGAATCTAACTGATGAATATATGAAAATTCATTGGAGTACCTCTCAACTTGCAAGTATGTTCAAAATTTTTAACAATTTTTTTTTAATCTGGCAATGCTTTTCTGACTTCCTTAAAGCCAAGAACTCCACATGAAACACACAGGATTGAGTGAAAGTGTGTTGGGACACAAGTGGCTCTGAGATGATGATGGGGTTGTCCTTGAAGGTCTGTCCCTGCCTCCTTCTCCAGTGTGCTGCTCTCCTACGCATATGCCCTAGCCCTGCCATCCAAAACCATGCCTAACTCCCCAAACAGATGGTGCTTCTTTGAGCCCACTCCAAATGTTTGCATTGTCTGCACCTTTATCCAGGGATTTCTTCCAACACCATCCTCAATTCTATCTATCTGGTCCACCTCCAAAACTCAACTAAAGTGTCAGTTCCTCAAGTAGGAGTTCCCTGACCCCATCTGCTAAGTAGAATGGACCCTCCCTCTCTGGAGGCCCCTTTGTGCCTTATGCAGATGATTATTATAGTATGTATCACAATATATTGCAATTATTTACCTTCAGGTCTGATTCCCCTGCCAGGCTAAACTTCTTGAGCAGGAAGTTTCTTAAAAAAAAAAAGAGAGAGAGAGAGAGAGAGGGAAGGAAATTTCTCATTCTTCCCAGTATCCACAGTGATTAACACAGCACCTGGCACGTAGTAAGTGCTAAATAAATGTTGAAGAAATAAATGAATGGCTGAATGAATAGATAAATAAGTGAAAATATCTAGCACAGAGCAATAATATCTATACACCCAATTTCAATGTATTGATCAGATAGCAATGAGTCCCGTAAAATGTTCAGCTTACTCAATGATTTCCACAATCCAGACAAGCCCTCCCCAGACATTTGAGTCTTGTCTGCTCTAAATATGGGAGCACTGCAAATCCCAATACAGAAAAGAGTCTAGGACACTGATGTTAAGACAAAGCACCAAGCACAATTCCCTTGTGTGACTCAGTACGAAACACCAAGAAACAGTTCCTAAAGAGATGCTGCAGAAATTGTCTTAGAATTGGTCTTAGGGTAGCTTTGCTGACAGCTGCTGTTCCATGCAGGCAGCACTCAGAACAAAACTATGGGATAGGAAGGCAGATTTGGGCTCAATATCAAAGATTTTCTTTAAAAGTTAGAGTTGCCCAGGGGCACCTGGGTGGCTCAGTTGGTTGAGCATTCAACTTTGGCTCAGGTCATGATCTCACAGGTCATGGGTTTGAGCCCCGCATCAGGCTCTATGCTGACAGCCTGGAGCCTGCTTTGGATTCCGTGTCTCCCTCTCTCTCTGCCCCTCCCCTGCTCATTCTCTGTCTCTGTCTGTCTGTCTCTTTCTCAATAAATAAATAAACATTAAAAAGAAATTTAAAAGTTAGAGTTGTCCAGGGTGCCTGAGTGGCTCAGTCTGTTAAGCATCTGACTTGGGCTAAGGTCATGATCTGATGGTTCATGAGTTCGAGTCTTGCATCGGGTGAGCAAGAGCCCCACTTTGGGTGAGCCCTGTTCCTCTCTCTCTCTCCTTCTCTCTCTCTCTCTGTCTCTCTATCCCTCGCTCACTTGCACGCTCTCTCTCAAAAAAAAAAAAAAAAAGAGTTTCTAGTAGTAGGAAAGGCCACCTCATAGAATCAGGAGTTCCCCATTCATCCAAAAGTTAACAATTATTAAATAAATATCAGGCACCCACCGTTGCAGGTGTTGGGTCACTACAGTGAACAACATAGAAAAGTAAGCATCTCTTTGAGACAATATGCTGGATAAGCCAAGGTAAAGTGAGGTGATTCCAAAAGTACTATGGGGGTGTGGTCCCCTCAACCTAGACCCCTAGACATTGGACCAGATGACCTCTAAAGTTCCTTCCAAATATAAGATCTGTTTTTCTTGTCCCGATGATCCTTTCCAAGCTATCGATTTCACGTAGGACAAGTAGCTTCTGTACAGATGATACGAGATGTCCATTATCAAAGAATGTAAACTTAATCATATCTCAACAAAGCTGATGATGAAAGGAATGTAAACTTGAGGAAGCAAGATCCATGGGTGTATTATATCCATGTATCCATGGCTGTTGTATTCAGAGAGCTTGGCACATAAGAGAGACTCAATACAAATTTGAATAAATGAGTCATTGAAGTGGATAGTAGGGGACAAAAACGAGAGGGACATTACCACTGGGAGGATGGGGAAGAGGGCCGCTGTGTATGCGAGGGCCATGGGGAGTACAAAATTAAGGGCAAAGGAGTTTTGAAAAGTCTTTCTGTCCCTTTTAATGGCCATTCTCATTGTCATTTTCACAAGAGGATTGCAATAAAAAATTAATCACCTTTTCAGTTACTTTTGGATTCTGGACTGATAATTCTTTGCATGAGATTTATATTGGACTAAACACAAGGTGGCCTACAGTGTATACACATTATGATTTTTTTAACGTTGTAGGAAACCCTAACATTAGTCTATTGGCAATGGTATTTTCAAGATGCACCAGTCTTATCAAGATGATTACTTCAGGGATGCCTGGGTGTCTCAGTCAGTTGGGCGTCCCATTCTTGGTTTCAACTCAGGTAATGATCTCATGGTTCGTGCTTGGTATTCTCTCTCTCCAACTCTGCCCCTCCCCTGTTCTCTCTATCTCTCTCTCTGTCTCTCTCTCTCAAAATAAATAAATTTTTAAAAAATTTTTGAAGATGATGATTTCATAGAATTCACTTGCCATATCGCAAACCTGGGCTGCTTAAAAAGGCCTTCCTGAGGTTCACTGATCTACAATCAGCTTGTTGTCCAGTCCTGTTAGCTTGTCCAGCTTTCCTTTTTGGGCTTCATTCAGGCCACTGCTGAGGAAGGAGGCAAGACGCACTGACAGGAAAGGACCAATGAGAAGGTCTGTTGTGCAGTTTTGATTGGTCGGTGACGCGTACGGCATCTTGTAATGCCAAAGGGCCAATCGCTCTTGCAATGTGGCAAGAGTGGAAGTCTCAGACAGATGTGCAACCAGAGTTAGAACTGCTGCACACACCTGGACACTGACTTCTTCCGTGGGTCAGTGAGCCACCGTGTTGGGCGACCTCTCCACTGGTGGGCACCCAAACACCCTTGCCTTCTCATTGCCTCTCCCTGCTGTCATGAGCCATATCCTGCTCCATCATTACACTAAATAACTACAGCCTTCAACACTTCCTGTCTCTCTAACATGAAGTATTACCTGAATTAATGCATATAAAAGTTCCCAGAGTTAGGTAAATATTATTGACCAAATATTATCGATCCCAACGTCACACAGCCAGTAAGTAAGAAAACAAGAGATTTCGATCGTATTCCAACAATTCTGTTATGGACTGAATGTTTGTGTCCAAAACTCATATGTTGAAGCCTTAACTCCCCAATGTGGAGATGGGGCCTTTGGGGAGGTAATTAAGGTTAAATGAGGTCATAAGGGTAGGGCCCTCATCCAATAGGACTGTGTCCTTATAAGAGGAAGAGACGCGAGAGATCTCTCTCTGTCTCTCTCCCTCTGCACTCACACAAAGAAAAGGCCAAACAAGGACACAAGAGAGGAAGTGGTCATCTACAAGCCAGGAAGACTCTGGTTCTCACCAGAAACCAAATCAGCTGGAACCTTGATCATGGACTTCTAGCTTCCAGAACTGAGAAAATAAATGTCTGTTGTTGAAGCCAACAGCCTGTGGTACTTTGTTCTGGAAGCCTGAGCAGACTAATACAAACCCCAGTGCCGTGCCCTCACTCGGCCCCTCCCCAGCAATATCAAACCTCTGGAGATACATCACTTTGTCCATCCAAACCTTCCGGACCCTCCTCATGTTGGGCCCTGTGCAGATGTCAGTAACCATGATAGCACCACCACTTATTAAGCACTTACTACAGTCAGGCACTGTGCTATGCATTTGTCACTTAACCCTCCCATCCACTCTTAGGGAGGCACAATTTCTATCCCCATCTTACAGTTGAACAAACTGAGGTTGGGCACCTTGCCCATATAACTGGCAGGACCCAGATTCAAATCTTGGCAGTCTGGCCCCCGAGCCCTCGACCTTGCCCCCTCTCATAGCAGCTAACACTTGATTGCCTGACCTGTCTGTCCCTGTCTCCCCCAGAAGACTGTGGGCTCTTTGGGCTGGGACCTGGTTCGATCGTCTCTGCATCTCTGCATCTCCAAGCCCTGGCACACGGGCCTGGTGCACCTTGGGTCTCACAAAAGCTTGGAGAATGAATGAATGAATGAATGATTCAACTTCACACTGGTAGCCACCTGTCAATGATCAGAAAATCTGCAGTCCCCTGGACTGTGGCTATTCACAAGGAATCTCAGTGTGGGATAATGAAAGTTACAGCATGTGCCGTCTGTCCACACAGCCTCCCTGTCTCCGTGCATGCACGTCTGAGTGAACAGATAACTCATGCTGAGATTTACTTAAAAGGCATTTAACTCAGCTCACACGTCTGCCGACCAAGCCTATTACTTGCAGAAATCTATTCCATGCATTACCATTTTGATTTCCAGCACAGAGAGACAGTGGTGGGCTGGTAGGATTTTTTTCCCCCTCTTGCCAGTTGAGTTACTGTCTGCTTTTGTGGAATAAATTGCTATAAATTGAGTTACCAGCACTCTAAAATGGGGAAATATATTCTCGATGCTCTATGGGCAGCTGACAACATTATGGAAATACACAAGGAGTGTGTCCAAGTTTGTGTGAATGGTGACGAGCTGTGATGGATGGGGGGAGGGTGGCAGGGCAACCGGGTGGCCTCAGGCACAGACCCTCCTCGCTGCTTTCCCTCCGTCCCCGGGGAACTGGGGTAGCCTTCCCAAAGGCAGCTTTAGAGGTAAAACTCGAGGAAGATTAAAGCCTCAAGAATAAACAAGACGGCTGATCACAAGAACGAAGCCTGCACTTGGACTACTGGAGAGGCTTTGGGGCTTTGTGGCCCCCTGGGGGCAACTCTTAGCCAGTGACCATCTGGCGTGAGACTAGAAAGCCCAGCGACCTGGCTGGGAGTGGGGACAGGCTCTGACGTCTAACACACACTCCAGGGCATCCCACAAAGTCGGGCTGATGCCAGGGCCTCACCTAAAGTCAAGAGTTTTGCCTGGCTTCTTGTCCTTCCCTGTCTTCCTCGTCCAATTCACTTACAGGTTTTTCCTGGGAGCACCGACCTAACAAAGCATTTGGACACGAATGTTCATCTCAGGGTCTGCCTCCAGGAAGGACACAGGGTTTGCAGTCAGGAGGCTTCTACCCACAGAGACGGGCTGTGGGAGCGGGTTGTGGGAAGTCCAGGAGCCGATGGGAACAACAGCATCCAGGGAAATAGGATGGGAGCTGAGGACAGAAGGAGGGTCTCGGGAAGATCCTAGCAGTACTTGGCAGAGAAAATCAGCTCCCATCTGCCAGGCACGGGTCCAGGAAGCCATATGATGCCCTTACCCGGCAAATAAGAACTTTCTTGACCCTTCTTCCTCTTTCCCCTCACATCCCCCTACCCAGGGCTCCACAGCCCCAGAGGAGTCAGAAATAGCAGCTCTCAGTGGACAAGAGGGGACTATCTCTGTTCCCGAAGCCAGCACCCTGTCTGCAACTGGCCCCAGCCGGAGAGGGGAGGGAGGTGAATTACCTTGGAGAGACAGTGCAGTATCGACTAACGGACTGGACTGTATATTCCGATGTCTGAACCAAGGTTCTGTTTTGCAGCTTAAAATGACCATAGAATTTTCTTTTCCCTCGGCTGACCAGTAGAGCAGGACCACCTGAGATTCCATCCAGGGCCAGGGAGGAGGCAGCTCTCAAGCGAGCATGAGAGGCACAGGAGGGGACAGTAATACAGTGGCTTTGAGGACTGTACCTCACAAGTCCTGAATGTTCAACATACAAGTTACACATCTAATAAACGTCTGCCGTTAGTATTACTTACCATTCGTGTTGCTGTTGGTTTGCTAGATAGAAGGGTTTTTCTAAGCCGCTAGGACAGGTGGGTCATCAGCAGGAGTGCCCCGGTGAGAATGGAAACAGCTGAGTTAGGAGGCTGCTGCCATAAGAGATGACATAGGAGACACCAGGACTGGCCGCCCGAAGCCGTCTGTATCTGCTTTCCCCTTGCTGCCCTCTACTTTGAGGCTGGAAAGTGGAACACTCACCCACCCAGACTCCCTTGCAATGAAGGGAAGTCATGTGACACAGTTCTGGCCAATGAGATGCAGACAGGAGTCCCCAATAAAAAGACAAAGGTTCGCAATTAGGAGCTATGGCCCAGAAGGTGGAAATGATGCTCAGAGAAGCAGCAGCTATCTTGTGACCATGAGGTCCGAGGACGGCGGAGGCAGAGTCCCTGCTGACATCGTTGGGCTTCTGTCCCGCTTCTGGACTGTTTGCCTCACAATTCTTCTTGCACGTGAAAAATACACTCGTTGACTTTTTCTTTTTTAAGTTTATTTATTTATTTTGAGAGAGACAACATACGCAGGGGAGGGGCAGAAAGAGAGGGAGAGAGAAAGTCCCAAGCAGGCTCTGCACTGTCAGTGCAGAGTCCAACGCAGGGCTCGAACTCACAAACCGCGAGATCAGGACCTGAGCTGAAATCGAGAGTCCGACGCTTAATGAACTGAACCACCCAGGCGCCCCGCACTTGTTGCCTTTTGAAGCGACTGCAGCAGAGTTTTCTGGACCTTGGTGCCAGCTGGTAGAGATGAGGAGGGCCTGACCTAGAGAGGCATGGATTGGGGGCGGGGGGGGGGGAGGGACAGGGAAGAACGTGGGGACACTAGGAGATAGAACTGACGAGATCTGGTGTCTGGACATGAGAAGCAGGGAGTCAGGGATGACGAGTGTCTTTCCCAAGACAAGTAATAGAGCAGTCGGAACAGATTTTAGCGAAGAAAGGTCAATGACTATCATTTTAGTAAGTTGCTATGGACTGAATTGTGATCCCCCCCCCAAATTCGTAGGTTGAACCCCTATGTAATGGCATTTGGAGATGGGACCTTTGGGGGTGATTAGGTTTAGATGAAGTCACAAGGATGGAACCCCCATGATGGGGTTGGTGACCTTATATGAGGAGGAAGGACACCAGTCTCTCTGGCTGCCATGTGAGCAGAGAGAAGGTGGAGGTCTGCAGACCAGGAAGAGAGGTCTCACCAGGAATCAAATCAGCCAGCGCCTTGATCTTGGACCCGCAGTCTCCAAGACACCGAGCAGACTGAGATAAATATCTGTTCTTTAAGCCACCCAGTCCTCGGAATTTTGTTCTCACAGCCCAAGCATCCCAACACCTAAGCTCTGTGTATTGTGCTAACGAATGGGCTTTGTCTCCTATTGTCCCCAAATTGTGCACACACCCACAAAAGGAGGACAATGAGCACCAAACACTCCCACGTCGAAAGAGCGCTGTGACACAGCCACAGAGGGTGTGCCGAGAGAGGACAGAAGCACCTCGGCTCCCTGATCATCACCCCTCCTCGAGCCCCCAGCCCCTGTGAGCAGAAGAGATCAAGGAATTAAAGGGAACTCTTTAGATCAGGGGGACCTCTGAACTAGGGGACGGGGCTGCAACGGGTCCTTTCCAGTGACACCTCCCACCCCAGCCAACTGCAGGAAAGTCTCTTTTGAAGATTAGGTCTCTGTCTCAGTTTGGGTTCCCCCAGAGGGAGACCTTGAGGCAAGGATTCACAGATGAGAAGTTTATTTGAGGGATGACCCCCAGAAACACCAGGATGGGAGTGAAGAGGGAGAGGAAGGAGGCAGTGAAAAGGGTGTGGTTATTAGGCAAGTGGCCCCACGAGCAGCGGGATGATGCTGGGAGCCAGGGAGGAACGGGAGTCCCACAGCCTCCCCCGGAAAGGGAAGGGAACCCCCAACACTCATCAGTCATCTGTCGGGGGGCTGCTGCTGGGGGCTGATTCTCTGCACTTTTTGCTGCCACCCCTGCCGAGGGGCCCATAGAAAGCTCTGGAGCAGGGGGACCTGGGTGGCTCAGTGGGTTAAGCATCTGGCCCTTGACTTCGGCTCAGGTCATGTTCTCAAGGGTTGTGGGTTTGAGCCCCATATGAGGTTCTACACAGACAGTGTGGAGCCTGCTTGGGGCTCTCTCACCTTCTCTCTCTCTCTCTCTCTCTCTCTCTCCCCCTCCCCTGCTCATGTGAGTTGTCTCTCTCTCAAAATAAATAAATAAACTTAGAAGGAAGGAAGGAAGGAAGGGAGGGAGGGAGGGAGGGAGGGAGGGAGGGAGGGAGGAAGGGGAAGGAAGGAAGGAAGGAAGGAAGGAAGGAAGGAAGGAAGGAAGGAAAGAAAGAAAGAAAGAAAGAAAGAAAGAAAGAAAGAAAGAAAGAAAGAAAGAAAGAAAAGGAAGGAAGGAAGGAAGAAAGGAAGGGAAAGCAAGCTAGCTCTGGGGCAAAGAGAGGCAGGGGCTGCCCCAAAAGGCAGCTAGTGAGCACTTTAGTAGAGCCAGGGAGGACAGGGCACCCCAGCCTCTGCTCTCGGCCACCTAAAAGGAAGGAATCGGGAGTCTGTGCCCATGCCACAGACTTTCCGACTTCCCCTCTAGGTCTAACCGAGGAGGGAGAAGCAGAATTGGAGAAAGAACGCGGAGGTGCAGGAAGCTGGGAGCCCCACTGGCAGCAATGGGGGTGAGGGTGGTCAGAGGGCAAGACAGTGGCACATCTCCAGGGGGCCCTCTGAGGAACCTACAGTCAGGCCCCTTTGCTCTCAACCTTCCCCAATCTGCTCCCAGTACAGGTCCCTGGGACCACAGATCCAGCTGAACTGGAGAGGGAGGAGAGCACCAAGTGGAAGACAGAACTGACTCGTCAGCCACAAATATCCAAGGAGCTCTAGGACCTGCCCGCGGTGTTGTTGGAGGGATGGGGTGGCATGCACCACATCCTGGTTGACAAGGTCCGATACATCCATATGACGGCCAGTGACTGAGACCCAGAACCAGGTGCTTCTCCCAGGTGAGCTCATGTCCTCCTCCCGACAACCTTCCGAGGAAGGTATCACTGTCCCCGTGGCACAGCTGAGGGTCATGCCTAGAGAAGTAATGGTTTGCTCGGGATCATGCAGGTAACATGTGGCAGAGTCTAAACGCAAACCAGGCGAGTCTGTCCGCCTTCGAGATGAATTTCAGATGGCTTGTTCACAAATTATGGTCCACCCATGCAATAGAATACTCCCCAGTAACAAAAAAGAACAAACTACTCCTGTATCAGAAGCTCAAAAACATGCTAAGTGAGGGGCACCTGGGTGACTCAGTCAGTTGAGCGTCCGACTTCGGCTCAGGTCATGATCTCGCAGTCAGTGAGTTCAAGCCCTACATCGGGCTCTGTGCTGACAGCTCAGGGCCTGGAGCCTGCTTCGGATTCTGTGTCTCCCTCTCTCTCTGTTCCTCCCTCACTCACACTCTGTCTCTCAAAAATGAATAAACATTAAAAAATTAAAAACATGCGGGGTGCCTGGGTGGCTCAGTCGGTTAAGCGGCCGACTTCAGTTCAGGTCATGATCTCGCGGCTCATGAGTTCGAGCCCCGCATCGGGCTCTGTGCTGACTGCTCAGAACCTGGAGCCTACTTTGGATTCTGTGTCTCCCTCTCTCTCTGCTCCTCCCCTGCTCACACTCTGTCTCTCTCTCTCAAAAATAAATAAAGATTAAAACAATTTTTTTTAATTAACAACATGCTAAGTGAAAATGAGCCACACACAAAAGATTACATTCTGTAGGATTCCCGTTCTATAAATTCTGTAAAAGGCAAAACACAGTGACAGAAAGCAGGTCAGCAGTTGCCAGGACCCCAGAGATGAGGGAGGGAAGGGGGCACGAGGAAATGGGGGGGGGGGGGTGATAGAAATGTTCTGTATCACTACTGTATGCAGTTGTTCAAACTTGAAATTGCCCGCTTGAAATAGCCAATCGTGTTGCATACGAATTATGCCTCAATAAAGCTGATAAAATGTTTGACGGCCTTAAGTTGAAGGCAGTGGAATATGAGGTCGGGGGTGGGTCTGGAGCTCAGAGAAAGCACATGGTCCGCAGAGAGATCTGTGAGTCATCGGCATGCCCGTGATAGACACCCAGGGAGTGGATGAGGTTACCCGGGGAGAGTGTGGAGCGCAAGAAGGGCAGAACCTCAAGATGTAGGCACAAGCTCAGGAAGGACACCACAAAAGAACCATCAGGGCAGTGGGAAGGAAATCATAAATGGCGTCCAAGAAGCGACCAGAGGGCCATTATGTACGTCCTCGACTTCTCCTCGGCTGCTGCGGCCCTCGTGGCCAGGGCTGCAGACTGGAAGGAAGAAAAAGCCAATGGGGGCAGCGAGGAGGATCAGGCGGGAAGGGAGCACAGTCCTCCTGGTGCTTTGAGGATGGAAGAGGGAAGGTTGGCTGACCCCCTCCCTCTCCCCCCGCCCGCTGCGTTCACCCAGTGTTATCCCCGATTCCTCAGAAACGGAAGCCCGGAAACCACACCCCATGAGGACTCAAGACCTCCCCCAAAGGAGTTAGCAGGAGCAAGGGGGCTCTGGCCATGCGAAGACACGGGCTGGAAGGGAGGGCAGAAATAGAGGGGGGAAATCAAATGAAAGGTGGCACAGCAGAAAAAGAAGAGAGGACGTGGAGAGAATCTAGAATAGGCTGAAAGGAGCCTTCGCGATGACTTCTAGCCCAACACCCCCCACCCCTTACCTGTAAAACTGAGCAACTGGGACTGTGGAAAGCTGTCTGTGCAGCTCAGGAGGGTCAAGAGGTCCAGGCTCCCAAACCTGAGCTACTAAAGCAGTTGCATGAACCGCAATACAGATTTAGGGGACCAGAAGCTTATAGAGGGAGCCCTCTTAAGGAAAAAATAATATATTGTGACCGCAGTATTGGGTGCAAAATAGAGGGGGCCTTTGCAGGTGAGAGGCGCCTGAAGCTTCGGCTCCATTAGCTTATATAGCAACTCCTCCCCAGCACAGCAAAGGTCCGGGGGGGAAAGCACTTCTAAACTGGGCCAGCAGCACCCTCTAGTGGACGTATGGAGGAAAGCCTCCAGGAGCCCAGAACCTGTCTGACGCGCGCACGGGCACTGCACAAAGTCAGGCAGGTCAGTTTGGCCATCAGCTTCCTACAGTTCCTCACCAGCCTGTAGCCCCGCCCCCCACCCCAGAGCTGCTTAATCATCCTCAGAGACTCAGAGATCAGCATCTAGACGTACAGTTACTTGCACCTTCATTTGCAGCAAGTAACTACCCTTCTGAGCTTCTGTTTCTTTTCCCCTAAACAAGATGTACCTATGGGGTGCCTGGGTGGTTCTGTCGGTTAAACGGCCGACTTGGGCTCAGGTCATGATCTCACGGTTCGTGAGTTCGAGCCCCGCATCAGGCTCTGTCTGTGCTGACAGCTCAGGGCCTGGAGCCTGCTTCAGATTCTGTGTCTCCCTCTCTCTCTGCCCCTCCCCCACTCATGCTCTGTCCCCTCTCTCTCTCTCTCTCTCTCAAAAATAAAGAAACATTACAAACTTTTTTTTTTAAAAAAGATGACTCACATGTAAGTGCCTTTTTACACAAAGGGCATTTTTATATGTAATTTTTTAAGGAAAATGCACTGACATTGGCATATTTTTCTGCCTCTGGATCAACTCTTCTGAAGAAATCGCCTGTACGCACTCAAGAAAACCCACCCAAGGCCCATTTACACTGTGCAGGGTAGAAAGGGGGTGTGTCCACCTCACACACCCCTCTGCGGACGAGTGAGGAGGAGTTTATTCATCTCCAGGGTTCCCCCATCCAGCATTTCCCTGTCTCACAGGCCATCAACAGGTTTTAGACAAAAACAACTACATGAACGGACGGACGCCTGGAGGGCCCCTACACAATGTGAGATAAATGGGGCTAAGTGAGCATTTTCTTTCTCCCCCCCACCCCCAACTGTATTTTGACATAATTTCAGACTGAGAAAAAAGTTGCAAGAGCAGCACAAGGAACTCTCATGTGGCCTTCCCTCAAATTCCTGACATGTGCACTTGTAGCATACAGGCTTTTATCCCTCTCTGTCCCTCTCCCTTGGTAGATGGGTGTCTGTGTTATCTCCGAACCATCTGGAGAAGGTGGCAGGCATGATGTTCCTTCGCCCCCAAACCTTCAGTGTGTGCTTCCCAACAAGGACATTCTCTTAAATAACCCCAGCCCAATTATCACAATACGGCAATTAACATAAATGCAATAAAATACTATCATCAGTTGCAGGCACCTTATTTAGATGTCACCAGTGGTCCCGATAATGTCACCTGTGCAAAAGAAAATCCAGGATCGTGATATTGCACTCAATCCTTATGTCTTTTTAGTCTCTGTTTTTTTGTTTTTGTTTTTGTTTTTTTTTTTAATTTACATCCAAGTTAGTTAGCATCTAGTGCAACAATGATTTCAGGAGTCGGTTCCTTAATGCCGCTTACCCATTTAGCCCATCCCCCCCTCGCAATCCCTCCAGGAACCCTCAGTTTGTTCTCCATATTGATGAGTCTCTTATGTTTTGTCTCCTCCCTATTTTTGTATTATTTTTGCTTCCCTTTCCTTAAGTTCATCTGTTTTGTATCTTAAAGTCCTCATATGAGTTAAGTCATATGATGTTTGTCTTTCTCTGACTAATTTCACTTAGAGTAATACCCTCCAGTTCCATCTACGTAGTTGCAAATGGCAAGGTTTCATTCTTTTTGATTGCCAAGTAACACCCCATTGTCTATATACACATCTTCTTTATCGATTCATCCATCGATGGACATTTGGGCTCTTTCCATACTTTGGCTATTGTTGATAGTGCTGCTATAAACATGGGGGTGCATGTGTCCCTTTGAAACAGCACACCTGTATCCCTTGGATAAATACCTAGTAGTGCAATTGCTGGGTCATAGGGTAGTCCTATTTTCAATTTTTTGAGGAACCTCCATACCGTTTTCCAGAGTGACTACACCAGTTTGCATTCCCACCAGCAGTGCAAAAGTGTTCCTCTTTCTCCGCATCCTCACCAACATCTGTTGTTGCCTGAGTTGTTGATGTTAGCCATTCTGACAGGTGTGAGGTGATATCTCATTGTGGTTTTGATTTGTATTTCCCTGACGATGAGTGACGTTGAGCATTTTTTTCATGTGTCGGGTGGCCATTTGAATGTCTTCTTTGGAGAAGTGTCTATTCATCTCTTTTGCCCATTTCTTCACTGGATTGTTTTTTGGGTGTTGAGCTTGATAAGTTCTTTATAGATTTTGGATACTAACCCTTTATCTGATATGTCGTTTGCAAATATCTTCTCCCATTCTGTCTGTTGCCTTTTAGTTTTGCTGATTGTTTCCTTTGCTGTGCAGAAGCTTTTTATTTTGATGAGGTCCCAATAGATCATTTTTGCTTTTGTTTCCCTTGCCTCCGGAGACATGTTGAGTAAGAAGATGCTGCAGCCACAAAGAGGTTTTTGCCCACTTTCTCCTCGAGGAGTTCGATGGCTTGTCTTACATTTAGGTCCTTCATGCATTTTGAGTTTATTTTTGTGGATGGTGTAAGAAAGTGGTCCAGGTTCATTCTTCGGCATGTCGCTGTCCAGTTTTCCCAGCACCACTTGCTGAAGAGACTGTCTTGATTCCACTGGCTATTCTTTCCTGCTTTGTCAAAGATTAGTTGGCCACACGTTTGTGCGTCCATTTCTGGGTTCTCTATTCTGTCCCATTGATCTGAGTGTCTGTTCTTGTGCCCGTACCGTACTGCCTTGATGATTACAGCCTTGAAGTCCGGTTAGTCTCTGTTAATGTACAATAGTTCTCCAGTTGTGTGTGGGTGTGTGTGTGCACATATCCATACATGCATGCTTCATGACATTTTTGTTTGTTTTTAGAGAGACAGTGCAAGCAGGGAAGGGGGGGGAGATAATTTTTCATTTATTTTTATATTTTATTTTATTAATAATTTGTCACGTTAGCTAACATACAGTACATACCGTGTGCTCTTGGCTTTGGAGGCAGATTCCCGTGATTCATCACTTACATAAATACCCAGTGCTCATCCCAACAAGTGCCCTCCTCAGTGCCCATCTCCCATTTTCCCTGCCCCCCAACCCCCCATCCCCATCACCCTCGGCTTGTGCTCTATATTTAAGAGTCTCTTATGGTTTGCCTCTGAGAGGGAGAGAATCTGAAGCAGACTTCATGCTCAGCACAGAGCCCGATGCAGGGCTCAATCCCACAACCCTGGGATCATGACCTGAGCTGAAATCAAGAGTCGGCTGCTCAACCGACTGAGCCACCCAGGCGCCCCCATGACATTTTTTTAAGGCTATTTTTAGAGCAGATTTGGGTTTACAACAACACCGAGAGGAGGTATAGATTTCCCACATATCCCCGGCACTGATTTTTTTTTTTTTTAAGAGTACAAGCCAGTCATATTGTAGAATGTCCTTCGTTTGGAGTTTGTCTGATGTCTTCTCACAATCAGATTCAGGTTATGCATCTTTGGTAAGAACACCGAAAATTTATAATGCCATCAATATACTGTGTGACCTTGGAGTGTATCACTTAACCTTTCTGAATGTCACTTTTGTCATCTGAGAAACCAACAGGATGAGACCGGCAGCTACCAAAAAGGAGTTCATATGGGAATAAGATGTGTATCTCAAACTTGCAAGCAGATGAACTGGTATCTGTGAACATGATCTTCGGTTTCCTGGGTAGCGTGGGGAATGGCCAAGTATGTATGCCATGCTGATTCCTCTTATGCTAGACTCGACTAGGAAATTGTAGCTTTGAGAACGTTTGGGAAGAGTGAAATTCAAGAGGTAATTACGGTTACTTCAGGTCTGGGTGAAAGGGGCCACATTGTTTCCATCACCCAGGATCAACCTTAATCAGCCATCTCACAGATGGGAGGGATGGAGAGGCGGAGAGAGATGGGAGTCGGCAAATCAGGCAGAACAGACCTCAGGAGGCCAAGGGTAAAAAAAATAAAATACAGAAGTCCATTCAACCACTTTGGAAAGCAACCTGGCAATCTTCTGTTAAAGGTAAATATATGCCCTAGGATACAGCATTTCCTTCCCTGGGAGTCTCCTCAAGGAAATTCTCAGATAACTGCACAAGAGACTTGAACAAGATTACTGTGCTACTGCTTATAATAATCACTTAAATGGATATAATTTAAATGCCCACGGTGATGACAATGAATAAATAAATTCTGGCACACTGCGAGAACAGAGTACTATACAGCTGTAAAAATTAATTACCTGGATGTACCTGTGTCAACATAGACTGAGAGCCAAGATAATCATGTGTGTGTGTGTGTGTGTGTGTGCGCGCGTGCGCGCATTTTATAGCTTGACTTCTGATGTTGGTATTTTATGCTTTCTTTTTTTTTTCCCCGATCAGTCCAACTAGAGATTCATTGATTGTATCAAACTTCTCAAAGGATGACCTTTTTTAAAATAAACCTTTTATTTGGAATAATCTTACACGCACAGAAAACTTGCACAGGCAGGAGAAAGTTCTCATACACCCCTCATATTGTTTCAGTTTTCCCTATTACTATCTCTGATTACTGTTATAAACCTGCCAAGTCTAAGAAACCCACATTGGTAGGTTACTATGAACTAAACTGTAGACTTTGTGTTTTACCAGGTTTCTATCACTGACCTTTGTGTGTTTCAAGGTCCAGTCCAGATGGCTACTTTGCACTGAGCTGTGCTAGTCTCCTGCGGTCTGACAGTTTTTCAGTATTTCCTGCTTTTCATGACCTTGATGATCTCAAGGAGTACTGGCCAGGTATTTTGTAGCATGTCCCTCAATTTAGGGTGCACCTGTGAATTTTCTCATGATGAGGGCAGGATTATTGGGTTTGGGGAAAGAACGTTACAAAGGAAAAGCGTCCTTCTCAGCTCATATTCGGGAAGCCTCTCGAAAGCCAAGTTCCCAGACATCAGACAAAGGTCAAACTCACTTGCAGAGTTTTCTCTCTCTTTTTTTTTTAATGTTTATTTATTTTTGAGAGAGGAGAGAGTGTGTGTTGGGGATGGGCAGGGAGAGTAGGAGACAGAGGATCTGAAGTAGGCTCTGCACCGACAGCAGCAAGCCAAATGTGGGAACCCACAAACCGTGAGATCATGACCTGAGACGAAGGCGGACACTCAACCGACTGAGCCACCCAGGTGCCCCCGCTTGCAGACTTTTCTAAGGGAAGTAGCCTTAGGCCCACGGAGGTAAGCCTTTCGTGCACATGTCTTCTTTTTCTCTGGATGCTTTTAAGGTTTTTTCTCTATCCTTAGCTTCAAGCAAATAGGTTATGATGTGCACTGGTGTCTTTTTCTTTACTTTTGTGAGTTTGGAAATTTGAAAATTTTTCTATGAATATTTCTTCTAATATATAAGTTTTAATCCACTCTCCTCTTTCAGGGACTCAAAGTACACTTCTATTAAGTTTACAGTTTCCCACAGCTTACTGCTACTCTTTATTTTGGGGGGAAGGGGGTCTTTTTTCCTCTCTGTGTTTCATTTTGGATTGTTCATCTCACTATATCTTAAAAGTTCATTCATCTTACCTTCTTCAGTGTCTAATTGGCCATCAGTCCTGCCTCACACATTTTTCATCTCAGACATTGTAGATTTCACTTCCAGAAATTCTGAGTCTTTTTTTTCCCACATTTTGACACCTTTATTGAAGTATAACTGACACATATTAAGCTGCACATATTTAAAGGGTTGATATTTCTTGGAGTTTTGACATAGGTAAATGCCAGTGAAACTGTCACCGCAATCAAGATAATATGACCTAGTATGTTCATGGACCAGTGGAATCAAACTAGAAATCAAGAACAGAAAGATAATAACAGAAAAGTCTCCACATACTTGAAAACTAAGCAACACACTTCTAAATAAGCCAAAGAGGAAGTCTCAAAGAAATACACCACAGTGCTGAACTGAATGAAAATACAATGCATCGGGGCACCTGGGTGACTCAGTCGGTTAAGCTCCGACTTCGGCTCGGGTCACGGTTTGAGAGTTTGAACCCCACATCAGACTCTGTGCTGACAGCTCAGAGCCTGGAGCCTGCTTCAGATTCTCTCTCTCTCTCTCTCTCTCTCTCTCTCTCTGCTCCCCCCCCCCCAAATAAATAAACACAAAAAAAGAAAATACAATGCATCAAAAGTCATAGGACAACAGCTAGAGCAGGGCTAAGAAGGACATTTATAGCGCCAAATGTATACATCCAAAAAAAGGAAGTGTCTAAAATCAGTAACTGAAGCTTCCACCTCTAGAACCTAGAAAAAGAAGATAAAAACTAAAAGCAAGCAGAAAGATGGAAATAATAAAGAGCAGAAATCAATGGAATTGAAAACAGAAAAACAATGGAGAAAATCAGTGAAACAAAGATCAATAAAACTGGCAGAGAGAGAGAAAAAACACAAATTGCCAATATCAGGAATAAAATGTGGCATCACTACAAACCCCACAGACACCAAAATAATAAGGAAATGTTAGGAACAACTCTATATACGTTTGTAGGTTTATGACCTTCTTTTTGAAATAAAAACTATATTATTTAAGGTATATGACATGTTTTAATATACATACACATTGTGATGAACACAACCAAACTAATTAACACATCCATCACCTCCCAGTCATTGTGTGTGTGTGTGTGTGTGTGTGTGTGTGTGTGTGTGTGTGTTAAGAATACTTGAGCTCTACTCTCTTGGAAAATCTCAAGTACACGATACACTGTTACTAACTATGGTCACCATGACATTCACTAGGTCTCCAGAATTTAGTCATCTTTTTTATTAATGTTAGTTTATTTTTGAGGGGGAGGGAGGGAGAGACAATGAGCAGGGGAGGGGCAGAGAGAGAGAGAGAGAGAGAGAGAGAGAGAGAATGAGAATCTGAAGCAGGCTCCAGGCTCTGAGCTGTCAGCAGAGCCCAATGTGGGGCTCGAACTCACAAACCGTGAGATCATGACCTGAGCCAAAGTTGGACGCTCAACAGACTGAGCCACCCAGGCATCCCTATCTTTTTTTTTTTTTTTAATGTTTATTTATTTTTGAGAGAGAGAGAGAGACAGAGATGCATGCACGTGCAAGTGGGGTAGGGGCAGAGAGAAGAGGACAGAGGATCTGAAGTGGGCTCTGTGCTGACAGCAGAGAGCCCAATACAGGGCTCAAACTCAGGAACTGCGAGATCATGACCTGAGCCAAAGTCGGATGCTCAACCCACTGAGCCACCTGCATGCCCCAGAACTTGGTTGCTTTTAACTACAAGTTTGTACCCTTGGATCAATATCCCTCCTTTTTCCTCACCCCCACCTCCAGCCTCTGGTAACCACCATTCTACTATAAGCTTGAGGGGGGTGGGTTTTTGGGTTTTGGTTTTTGGTTTTTGGTTTTGTTTTGTTTTGTTTTGTTTTGATTCCACATATAAGTCTTTCTGGCTTATTTCACTTCACATAATGTTCTTGGGTCCATCCATGCTGCCAAAAAAAGCAGGATTCCCTTCTTTTTAAAGTCTTAGTAATATTCCATTACACACACACTCCCCTCACATTTTCTTTATCTACGTATCTGTCAACAGACACTTAGATTGTTTCCATATCTTGGCTATAGTGAGTAATTCTGCAATGGACAAGAAAATGCAGGTATCTCTTTGAGACAGTGATTGTGATGTGATTTCTTTTGGATATTTACCCAGAAGTGGGGTTTCTGGATCACATGGTACTTCTATTTTTAATTTTTTGAGGAACCCCCATACTGTTTCCATAGGGGCTGCACCAATTTATATTCATACCAACAGTGCACTGGGGCTCCCTTTTCTCCACATCCTCACCAACACTTGTTTAATCTTTTGACTTTTTGATAATAGCCATCCTAACAGGTGTGAGGTGATGTCTCATTGTGGTTTCGATTTGCGTTTCCCTGGTGATGCATGACACCAAACACATTTTCATGCTCCTGTTGGCTACCTGTGCTTCTTCTTTGGAAAAATGTCTATTGCGGTCCACTGCCCATTATGTTTTTTTTTTAATGTTTATTTATCTTTGAGAGAGACAGAGCACGTGCCGGGGAGTGGGAGGGGTAGACAGAGAAGGAGACACAAAATCCGAAGCAGTCTCCAGACTCTGCACTGTCAGCACAGAGCCAACGCGGGGCTCCAACTTACCAACTGTGAGATCATGACCTGAGCCCAAGTCCGACACTTAACGGACTGAGCGACCCAAGCACCCCGCCCATTTTTTTAATTGGGCTATTTGTTCTTATGGTACTGACTTGTATGAGTTCTTTACATATTTTTGACATTATACTCTTATCCAATAGGTGATTTGCAAACACTTTCTCGTATTCCATAGGGTCCCTTTTCATTTTCTTGACTCTTTCCTCTGTCATGCAGAAACTTTTTAGTTTGATGGAGTCCCACTTGTTTATTGCCTTTGCTTTTAGCATCATATCCTCCCCCTACTCCACCTCCCCCAAAGAAATCCTCGCCAAGACCAATGTCATAGACCCTCCCCCCGTGTTTTCCTCTGGCAGTTTTATAGTTTTGAGTCTTCCAGTTATGTCTTTAATGTATTTGAGTTGATTTTTGTGTATGGTGTAAGAAGGGCATATGGTTTGGGTCCTGAAATCTACCTTACTCTCCCCAACTTTCAGTGTCGTCTTATATTTGTTTTTTGATTTTGTGTTTTTTGTTTTTATATAATGTCCAGAGATTGTAGTTGTACTTAGTAGGAGTAACAGGGCAAAGTAGATCTGTTCCAGCTTCCCAGAACCATGTGACCTCCTGAATCCCTTTTATACCTTTCATGTCTCTGCTCAGCATGTTTAATCTTTGCTCTCTCCTTTTGGAACATATGGAATGTGGTTATAATTATTGTTTTAATATCCTTGTCTACTAAGTCTATCGTTTGTGTCTTTTATGGGTCTGTTTATACTGATGGATTTTTCTCCTCATTATGGGTCATAGTTAATTGCTTCTTTGCACGCCTCCCAATTTTGATTGACTGCAAGAGACTGAATTTTGGCTTGGTAGTGCACTGGATATTTTGCATTCATATAGATAGTCCTGGGGTTTGTTCTGTGATACAATTAAGTTACTTGGAAACAGTTTGATCCTCTCAAGGTTTGTTTTTAAATTTTGTTAGGTGGGATCAGAGCAGCCTCTATTCTGGGTTAACTTTCCTCCCACAACTGAGCACTCTAGCAGATAGTTCATGAATTACCAGATTTTTCCATTCTGGCTGATGAGAACCTGAACTATCCCCCCACCCTTTGTGAACTATAGGGATTGCTCTCTCTAATCCTTTTGAGTAGTTCTTTCCCTGGTCTTAGGTAGTTTCTTCGCACACAGGCACCGACTGGTCAAGCTCCCTGTGGAGCTCTGGAGCCCTTTCTGGGCAGGGCTCGCCTCATTCACACTCTGCCTGAGAATCCCGGCCACCTTGATCTCTCCAAACTCCCAGCTCCCTCTCCTCAACTCAGGGAGATCACCAGGCTCCACCTGAGGTACCCTTCCCTACACCGTACTCTGGAAACTTCAGGCAGTAAACCAAGGCAATCATAGGGCTCACACTGTTTGCCTCCCATCATCTTGGGGATCGCTGTCCTGTGCTGCCTGATATTCAAGGTCTGAATATCCTCATCTCCTATATTTTGTCTGGATCTTTTTGTTGATTGCTTCAGGCAGCAAGAGAAATCTGGTCCCTGGTATTCCAATTTGGCTAGAAGCAACGTCTCCCAAACATGGTATGTTGATTGAAAAACACAAATTATGTACTGGGAATTTATCCAAAGGATACAGAAGTGCTGACTCACAGGGGCACATGTACCCCAATGTTTATGGCAGCTCTTTCAACAATAGCCGAAGTATGGAAAGAGCCTAAATGTCCACCAACTGATGAATGGATAAAGAAGACGTGGTTTATGTATACAGTGGAATACTACTTGGCAATGAGAAAGAATAAAATCCTGCCATTTGCAGCAACGTGGATGGAACTGGAGGGTATTATGCTGAGTGAAATAAGTCAGTAAGAGAAGGACAGATATCATACGTTCTCACTCATATGTGGAACTTGAGAAACTTAACAGAAGACCATGGGGGAGGGGGAGGGGAAAAGACAGTTTCAAACAGAGAAGGAGGGAGGCAAGTCATAACGGACTCTTAAATACAGAGAACCAACTGAGGGTTGATGGGTGGGGGGCAGGGGAGAGAGGAAAATGGGTGATGGGCATTGAGGAGGGCACTTGTTAGGGATGAGCACTGGGCGTTGTATGTAAGCAACGAATCATGGGAATCTACCCCGAAAACCAAGAGCACGCCGTATACACTGCATGTTAGCTAACTTGACAATAACTTATATTAAAAAGAAAAACAAAAAACAAAAAGAAAAACACACATTGCTACCAAATGGTCCCATACCACTTACATAGCTTTGCAAAACAGTGCTGGTATGGTGCAACACAACACAACACCATATATTATTCCTGCGTAATGGTAATGAACACATACAGTACCTGCCAGGTATCAGACACTGCTGTGTAAGGGCTTTGCTTTCCTTCTATCCATTTTGAGAAGAGAGACATTGGGACCCTGAGATGTCCGGAATTTGCTCAAGGTTACACAGCAAAAAGTAATAGAGTTGAGCTCCAACTCAGTTGGGCATCCAACTCTTGACTTCAGCTCAGGTCATAATCTCAGTTTGTGGGTTCGAGCCCCACACCGTGCTCTGTGCTGACAATGCAGAGCCTGCTTGGGATTCTCTCTTTCTCTCTCTCTGCCCCTCCCCCACTTATGTGTGTGCACTCTCTCTCTCAAAAGAAAGAAAGAAAGAAAGAAAGAAAGAAAGAGAGAGAGAGAGAGAGAGAGAGAGAAAGAAAGAAAGAAAGAAAGAAAGAAAGAAAGAAAGAAAGAAAGAAAGAAAGGGTTAGACTTTCACCCAGTAAGTCTGGCTCCTGAGTTAATACTCTTAATCATTAATTAGGCTACTCTGCCTCTTGTGCCTATATATGATCAAAACATGGACAGGAAGGACACACACCAATTTCAATTCCTCTGAGAAAAGACAAGGCAATGAGCTATTATTGATGCTGGGGATAGAGATGGGGCTCATTCATGCTTTCTTTCCTAAAAAAGATTTTTTTTAATTAAATACAATTTTAAAACAAGCCAATATAAGGAGACTAATGTTAACATTGGTTTAATCTGGGAGGTGGGTACATGAATATTTGTACTTTGAACTTTTAAGTTTAAAATATTTTCCCGTAAGGCTGGGGGAGAAGGAAAGAAGAAATTGAGGGTCACCACCATCAGCTAGAAATGCACAGTGGAGGACAGAGACAGCCAGGTTGGGAGGAGAGGGCAGGTGCTGGCCCAGCCCTTCCACACTAAGTACATAACTCTCCACGTGGCCCAGACTTCCCCCAGCACTAACACACCTGACCCCACTGCTTGTCATTCTGAGCATGTGGTGCCGCCCTGAGCCTCCCTGCCTCCCTTTACCCAATCTCTTCCACCAGGAATGCCCGCCCACCCTATTCTACAGGCAAGGACCTTGCCCTACAGGCAAGGACCAGCTTAGAGGGCTTCCTCTTTCTTGAAGCCGAGGGACTCGAGAGCTCCTCTGGGCTCCAAAGGACAGAGGAGCCCCCAGCCAGTTTATACCAACAGGTAGGGGAGATCCCTGACTCACGCAGTAAGGCATGGAAGGAGCAGAGGACAGCTTGATCCGGGCACCGAGCATCTTCAAGCTCTTTGGGTGTCTTCTCACTTTCTCAGACAGGCTCCTGCCTTTGAAGTTTTGACACAGCCCCAGGAAAGCTCAAGCTGGGTATTACGATCACCAGGCTGGCATTCCACGGCCACCCCTGAAGTCTGAGCTGTGACGTCTGCTGCAGATGAGCGGTGAAGCAGGTAAACCCAGGGCCGCCACGCCATCTATGTAACTTTCCCAAGAAGCTTGCACCCCTGTCGCCTTGAGTCCCCAGAAAAAATGGTCTGCCCTACTGTTCATTCAACAACATCCAATCAAAAGGATTTGCTGAATACCCGCCATGTGGCTGGAGGGACAAAGATGACTTAGATCCTGCCCTTGAGGAGTAGGGAGAGGAGGGATGTCAGGGGATTGCTGACATCCATGTGGGAAGCGTAGTGGTAGAGACACGAAATCGAGCGTGTGGGAACACGGAGCATGATTCGGACAGGCGGCATTCAAGCTACGTCTTGTAGAACAAATAGGAGTTTTCTGGGTACGGAGCTGGCAAAAGTGGTCGAGCGGTGGTGGCAAGGAGGGAGCACACCGCAGACAAGGAAACGTGTGCACAATGGCATCGATGCACGGTGGGGCACTCCGCGCTTAGGGAACCGGAAGTCTAGGGAACCGGAAGTCTAGGGAACCGGAAGTCGGTCGGTGTGGCTGGGGCAGGGTCAAGGGATGTGAAGAATCAAGACTGCACACGAGGCAGTAGCCCCTCAAAAGCAAGGACAGGGCATCACAGCCTCATTACAGAGGACTTACTATTTGTCATCCCAGAATAGATTCCCCTGTTCTTTTGGGAAATGACTCCAACTTCATGGTTCTGCCAGAAATGATCCATCACAGCACGGAACGACCACCTGACCCCAAGCCAACCAATCATTCTTGCCTGGGATTCCTTCCCATGGAGCTGGTATGGGGAAGCCCTCTTCCCTCTTTGCTCACCACCGTAAGCCTAGAAGCCTGGGCTACATGTGGCCGTGACTCCAGGCCCGCGAGGACGGCCCACCTGAGAGAACAGAGGTAAGAGGGAGGGATCTGAATCCCTGGACCCGGAGGCCTAGACGGCTAGCTTTTCTCCGGCTCCTAGCATTTCTTCACCGCGAGCCATAAACTTCTTCTTGCCACTTACGGTAGTTTTAATTAGGTCTGTGCACTCCCAGCCCAAAGGGCCCTGTCCTCAGCATATCTATGCGGACTGATGCAACGAAGCCGCTCACAACACAGCTGATGAGGCCAAAGCATGGAAATACAGTGCAGGGAAGAACACATCCAAATCAAGTAGGATTTGATGGTTTCCTCGGGTCCCGTGAGCCAGAGACCAGCCCCAGGACCAGAGAGCACCCACCCTTCACACATCCCAGATGCCATCCTCCTGTTTTCAGGGGACGGCGTTCTCACTCACAAAGTCTGCGTGACCAGGCCCTTCTCCACTTCGGGCTACCAAGTGGTCCACCTTTCTCTCCTTCCACGTTGCAAAAACAAAGGAACCATGGCAGGGTATTAGGTGGAGAATATTTTTCCATCGAGGCTCAGAGGAAGGCCTAGCATCCATTCCCGGAGCTATGGCCTCTGAGCCTCCGCCACCAGCCCACTGCTGGCTGGGCCGGCCTCTCCTTCCGCCTCCAGTGCACATGTCAGTCAGAGGAGCATCTCTGATCGCTACTTTAAATAACAATCCCTACTTCCACTCCCTCCTGGTATCTTACCCTACTGGGCATTTTTTTCTCCACCTTTGATCACCACCTAACACGGTATCTATTTTCTGTTCCCAACCCAATTAGAACGTAAACTCCGGGCGGGGGGGGGGGGGGGGGGGGGTCCAGACACTCCCAGTTTTGTTCATTGTTCTATTCTGAACACCCAGGACAGTGCCTCACACAGGCCGTGTTTCCAATAAATATCTGTTAAATGAATGAATGAATGAATGAATGAATGGACAGGCAGTGATACCAGACTGGGATCAGGGAACAGAGAGGGCAGACCGAGGGGTGATAGACTTCCGGTCTGCAGAAGGTTAACACGGGCAATTATTTGATATGCCCAATCTCATGAGGGATGAAAGAAGACACAGGACAAACGGGACGAAGCAGGGTCCAAGCGAGTGGTACAGCTGGGTGGACAGCTATCGGCTTTGCCTAGCGCTCCTTTACCCTTCTGACAAGAATCCCTGATTCTCCTCGAGTTTATGCTGCTTTAAAGCGTGAGCATGTGACCTGATTTAGCCAATCAGCATACCCCACGACTTTGCCCATAGTGATTGCTTTCTGTTTGGATACATGATCTAATTCAGGCAATGAGAATCTCCCAAAACAAATGGGTAAAAGAAAGTCCCTACCCAGGGACACTGCCAGTAGCAAGGATGATACAGCCTGGAGGTGGACTCATCACCTGCAGCCTGAGAATAAAGCCAACCCAGAGGAAAGAACCCCTCTCCAGAAACTTGAGATCCTCCCTGGATCCAGCCATGCCCAAAGGTACCAGACCTTTCAGTGCTGTCAGCCAATAAAGTCTCCTTTTCTGGTGAACTGTTTTCAATTGGGATTACGTCCCTTCCAGCCGAAAACATCCTGAGCAACCCTGAAGAACAGGAGTGAAAGTACATTCTCATGGCGCTTAAATACCTCACAGGGAGGCCTAATGTCAGGCAAGATGTCCCAGAAGAGCAATCCCATAACTCTTGGTGAAACTCACTGACTATCTTTTTGATGGGCAGGATGGGGCCATGATGGCAGTTTTATTAACTATTCGCAGTTACGTTTGGGGAATAAATGCAACCGCTTTGTCTCAGGTGTTTGAACATCTCGCATCTCACGACTGTGAAGGGCCATGATTAAACGGAATCCGACATTCAACTCAGTGCAGAGGGAGAGAGAGCATCATACGGTGACACGAGCACCGAACCAAGAGCCAAATAATCTGGCTTCTCATCCTTCTCTGATCACTAACTGGCGGTGCGTTGTGAGCCAACTCATCTGCTTCTCTTCATCTCAACGTCTAAGTGCGCAAAGCGAGCAGCATGATTAAAACCCCTGCGAGCAGCCCTTCTAATTCTGGACTCAAAAGCCCAGGAAGACGAGGGTTCCTAATCTTTGATAGGATCTAAACCCAGAAAAACACGCATGTGCACAAACACGTAATTTTGCAGAGTGTCATGGGGTTCACGACTCTACGACCCAACCTAGATCGGCTAACCTCTCTCCATTCTACAATAAGTAGGACACTAGCTCTTCTTGAATTCCTCTGGTAATGGGGAACTCACTATCTGACGAGGTAGCCAAACACGACTGAACTGCTCTAGAAACATTAGTTTGTCTTCATATTGAACCAAGATCTTCACCCAGCAGTTTCTACCTATTGGTCCAAATTCTCCAGAGCAAATCAGAAGAACCCTCTCTCCCTCTCTGTCTCTCTCCTGTGTGTGGCATCTCTTCATTTGTTGGAAGACTGTTTCCAACTTTTAAATGCAAATAATATGTGAGAAGAAACGCAGATGACGGCTCACCATGTACATTATTTTACAGTTCATTGTTAGAAAAATACGTTCTTCCGAAATATGCCAAGCACCCAAACGTAAGTGCCAAATTCCCAATAAGCACTATTAATCTGCACGGTCAAGGGTTTGCAGAGACAGCACTGATGTACAAAAATATCTCGAAGGAAATGGCATAGTCTTGCAGAAAGTTCACCTCATTCCGATTCACAAGAGTTGGAGCGGTACCTGCCTCCTCCCCCCAACTACCTGTGTACGGTTGGGCAAGGCACTTAACCTCTCTGAGCCTGTTTCTCATCCGCAAAATGTGACCAAACCTACCTCACAGGGATGCAGCGAGGATTAAGTGACATAACGTTCGTAAAGCTCCGAGCCCACGCCTGGCTCCCGGCAACTCCTCAATCAATTCCAGCTCCCGGGCTCAGCCAGTAGCGCGTTTCTTTCGATGCGCTCGGCGCTCCGTCAGGAGCGTGAGTCCCCTTCCCGAGCCGGAGCCTGCGCTCTGGGCTCGACTGAGGCTCCCTGGCCGCTCGCGCTTTTCTCTCCTTCTCCAAGATGGCGGCGGTCGGCGGCGCTGAGGCGGGATCCGGGCGAGCCGAGTGAAGGTAGCGGCGAGCGGAGCCCCCACGAGGCCGGGCTGGGCCCCCTCCCCGAGGCGGCAGCGGCCCCGCCCCGCCGCCACCCGCCGCTTGGGCCCGCGACACCGCCGCGGGGGCGCCTCAGGCCCGGCGCGGCCTAGCCCAGGGGCCGAGCCGGGGACTGGAGTAGCGGCCGCAGTCCGCCCCCGGGAAGGGGCTGGAGCGGGCCGCGGAAGGAAGGCGGGCGGGAGCTGTTCAAATGGGGAAGGCGGGAAAGCTGCGGGGCCGGGAGGGGGCGTGCGGCCGCCCCAGGGGCCTGCGGGCCGGGGCCGCCCCTCCCCCTGCCCGGGCCGTCTCCGCCCTCGGGGGCGCCCGGAGGCCGCCGGGACCGCGGGGAGCGGGTCGGGGCCGCGGCGCGGCTCGGGACCCGGGGTGCGGGGGCCCCGGGCTGTCAAGGCGAGAGAGCCCCGGGGCCGGGGCGGCGGGAGGGCTGGGCCCTAAGCCGGCGGAGAGGATGCGAGGAGCTTTCTTCTTTTCCTCTTCACAGAGCTTTGTTGAACTAGCTGTTGCTGCAAAACTGCCGGGAGAATCCCATTGGTTTGCGTGGGGACCGCAAAAAGGGTGGTCCTGGGGGCTCTCTGTATAAATAACCCGGTGTTATGTGTCCTCTTTGCGGGCGACCCAGTTGGAACGTGCCTTCGGGGTGCGATCTTCTCCGTACAAGGCCCGTGTCCCCCCGCAGCTGTTACTTGTATATGTTCACTTTATATTATGCATTGGAGGAGCGACCTCTCCCCCCTCCCTCTGCCGGTTAAGCTGGTGGCCGGTTATGTCCCCTTATAGCAGAACCAAAAAAAAAAAAAAAAAAAAAAAAAAACCTCAGTCAAAGGAAAGCCTGTTGATTGGACAAAGCTTGTCAAAATTCGTCCTGGTGGTTTTTTGGAAATGTGTGTTGTCAGCCGATCTGTGCGGTGGTCGTGGTTCCGCTCAGCTCCCTTGCAATGAGAGGATTCAATCCCCATCCCAGGCTGTCGGGATCTCTGCAGTTTCCAGAGCTGGCAGGGGCTGTGAGTGCTGCATAGGTAGGTTCCTGGAGAAGGGAGTGGCAGGAATTCGGAGTCTCTGCGTTCCGAGTTTGGAGGCGACCTCCACAAAAATGACAAGACAGCACCTGCTCTATCCTAGAAGTAAACAACTGTAGCAATTCAGCAACTGGCAACAGCTGGCAAAGCACCTTCCTTTTCCTGCTCTGACCGGCCACTTGGGTTCCTGGAGGAAGGCTGGAAGAAAACCGGGACCCTTGAACATGGCTGTCGTCGCGGACTAGACCCGGATTTCAGCGTTTCGCTCACTGCTCGGATCGAGGGCCTTACTCTGTTCCCTCTTTTTCAGTACTCACGTTCTGGGATGAAGAAATTTGTTCACAACGATCGCTGGGGCTCAGATTACCGCAAAAAAAAAAAAAAAAAAAATCACCTTCTGAAACTTTTTGTTTCAATACTTCTCATTTGGACCTGCAAAATAAGAATAAGCAACATTAAGTAACAAACTTTCACTTACAGTATCATTTCTTAGCACACTGAGAAGAACATAATTATAAAACTACCCCTGCCTCTTGAAGTTGACAACACTGAATTCCGTAAACTCCAAAATGATGGGATTCAGGAGAATGGGTTTTAACACCTGTTTTCGTTGTGCCAACATTTCATGTTAATTATGGCCTCTGTCTTCTAACGTGAAAATCAAGGCTAATAATATTTTTCACTTCCGTTAGTCCCACAATCTGCTGCCTAACCCTGAACTCTGAATTTATCGTGGATAATGATTACCTGGAAGGAATAGCGAGGGGTCATCTGATCCTATATAAATGTTGTCCTAACTCTGCCTTTCTTCCACACTATTGCCTGAGACTTCTTTATCTGGTTTCATCTTTCCTCTGTGAGTCAGCAACCCAAACTAACCCCTGAGCTGCAATAATACCTTGATTTTAAAGAATCTCGAAACGCAAGGTCCATCAATCTGCCCAAGCTGTGAGCAACAGAGTTCACTGTGTGTTAAGTTTTTTAAGCTCTTGGCTATTCCAGTTCTTTAGTGAATCGGCCTTGCCTTCGGGTCCCATTCATTTTATTTATTTTTTTTTTTTCTCTCTACGGGTTATTTAATCCTGTAATGTATAAAATGCTCTTCAGCGTTTCTCTGAAAGTTTAAACAGGAGCAGGCCTAATTGCAGTACGTCATGCCAATACCAGCATGTGTTTTCTGTATTTGCCCGTGCCTCTGAGGATCAGCTGCTAATTTTCTGTTCCCTTTCACAACTTTTTAAATCCACTGGTTGTTTTCCAAAGCGGTCAGTTAAGAGACCACGAACACTTTTTTCACAGCCCCAAAGTCACATCGTGGTGTTCTCTCTCATACTGTCTTCAGAGGTACTTACTCCCATTCTGACTGTTAGACCGTTCCACTCTGGTTTATGTTAGTTTTGATGTTACTAAAAAGAAGGCCTGCCCGTACGTCTCGGGGCCTGCAGAAGTGCCTTAACAACCAATTGATGGCCATATTTATGATCCCGAATGTTTAAGATTTTTTTCCTTATTATTTAACAAACATTCTTAGCCAAAATTCATTTGGCATGAAAGACATTTAAAACTCCAGGTCTCAAGTTGCTGTATTTCTTGGCATTACCAGCCTGTGAAAACTAACGGGACCTTTATCTTTTTTTCTGATAAATTCAGTATATTTTAGTGCCAGTGAGAGGGTATACTGTTTTCAAATGAATGGACATAATTCCCTCGGACGTTCCCCCTTGTCTTACCGCTTGCAGTCTGCACCACTTGTGTGGAGAGGGGAGGGCAGTAATTTCTTTTTTTTTTTTTTTAATGAAATCTATTGTCAAATTGGTTTCCGTACAACACCCAGTGCTCATCCCAACAGGTGGGAGGGCAGTAATTTCTACCTGAGAAAGTTGAATACTGGAACATGGAAATCTAGCTACAATGGTGCAAGTTGCCTCATATTTCTACATGAGATCTGACCTTATAGCCCCTTCATTTCCTATGACAAGCCCTCAGAGCAAGCAGTTCTCCAGTTTATCACTCAAATAATCCAGCTGATTTGGTTTCTTTACTTCACTCTAGATTCTCTTGACCTTGACCAACTCCATTCTTCATTCTCCTCAGGGAAGTGGAGAAGTACTTTTTTGTGTTACTTTTCTGAATGTTCCTTGTAAATCATTCTTGGTAATGCTTTTTCTCTTTGTACGCTCAACTTAGGCTTGTCTACGCACTGTATTTTATCTGACTCGTGCAATTAAGTCTTCTCGTTTATCTTCGATGTAACTTAGGAAAGTTCCCCTTGTTAATCAGATTCTCTGTCACGAAAGTTACACACTTCAGCATTGCCCATGCCCGCCTAAGGGATTGGCAGTGTCTCACCAGAGAGCCCGTCAGCATTTCTCAATCCCCTTATAGTAATGAAAATAAAATGAAATTTAAGTAAATAGCCAATCCAATCACCTTGTAAGCATTTCACTAACTGGATGAGAACACTTTTTGATATACTTAGTCTGTCATTTTTAAGTTTCCTGCAAAGACTTCCTGCGGGACTTGCGACATTACCTGTCCTTAAAGTATTTGAAGAACTTTATCCTAGAGTGCAGTCTACAGCTTGTCATTGTCAAAGTCATAGTAGACGTATAAACGTGAATGCCAGAAAGAGTTTAACGTCTTCAGGATAATACTTAGAACATTTACATTACAGTAACTCTTCGAATCAGTAAAAATCTTAATCACAAAAACTTCACCGCCAGTGGACAAACGAATTCTTCCTTATTTCCGCCTAGCCTTTAACAGAGGCTTGATAGCCTTGAAAGCTGTCATGTGGCCAACCAATATAAGAAGTATACTTATTTTTATACCTCTGCAGTTTTGAGCAAATTCATATAGCCCAACAAAATGCAGACCAAAAAATTACACTGTAAAGTTATCATTTCTGTTTAAAGTGCAACACGATAGATTTTAGCCTGTTGCCAATCCGCATGGTAGGACTTTAAGGTCTGGAATGTTTGCTGTAATCTGTCTTCCTCTGCATCCTGCTTTATCTGTGCATTTCATAACTGTGACTGAACCTATCCCTCTGACTTAATGTCAGTATTTACCATCTCGATGTTGTCAGTCCCGTTGGCATTTCAGAAATTCTCATTAATTTTGAGGTATTTTTTATTCTGTGGGAGGTATTTTATATACTTCACCAAACCACAACTCTAACTCATAAGTCAAATCAAATTAAGCCCAGTACACTTCCTGCAGTCTCAACCCCGATACATTTACAAGCAGAATGAGGAGGTGACGAGACACTCCTTTATTTCTTGCTGCCCTTCCAGTCTGCCCTTGGATCACTACGCATTTCCATCTGGAAGGTTGCTTCTCCACAGTGATTTCGCATTACAGGAGGGTTTTCCTTCTTTGTTTCTCAGACCTGGTCCTGTAGACGGGAAGGAGCCTGGACACAGTGACACATTCACAAAGGCCCTGCAGGACCACCATGGCTTATGATGACTCCGTGAAGAAAGAAGGTATGACCCCTTAATCTGAGAAGCATTCCAAAGGGGGTTTCCTCTTCAATCCTTGCAGCCTGTGGACATAGAGACCAGGACTGGCCATCACAGCCTGGACTCCCAAGTGCTGGCCCAGAACAGTATTAATGACACTCAGCCTCCACAACATCCCCCAACTGGGCCCATGGATGCGAAAACCAGGACAGGGTTCCAACACGAGAGTCTGAAATATAAGTCTCTAGTCTATTGGGGTGATCCCCTGCAGCACTCGTGGTCCTTGCCAGCTCCACGTGCAGGAGTCTGGGGATAGGAGTCACGTTTTGGACTCCCACAGAGCAGCACAGCGCATGAATCCTTATTCTTTTCAGCCTTACCTCTGCAAGTCTGTGTCCACCTGCCAAATCACAACTAAGAAACCATGTCTGAGGATGCACATTGGGCTTTGCATAGCGTGGAAGCATTGTTTCTTCAGGTTTGGTTCTTGTATTTGCAGCCAGGTCATCAAGAAATACACTTGTCCCCTTGGATCCTAGCCCCGTATTCCAGTGGGCTTCTTGAAACATTTTAACTTGGAAATGGAGGGCCTGTTGCCTTACATATGTGGTGACTTGGTTGCCACTTACTTAATCTTTCTCATTTCCTTTCCCAAATGAACCCGGCTTTTAGATTGCTTTGATGGTGATCACAGCTCTGAGGACACAGGACTAGCTGCTGGCCGAAGCCAACGAGAAAAGAAACGTTCTTACAAAGACTTTTTAAGGGAAGAGGAAGAAATCGCTGCTCAGGTCAGAAATTCTTCCAAGAAGAAGTTAAAGGTAAATTCTACACATTTGAATTAGGAAAGCTTTTAACTGTCTTGCATCCTATTTCCTCATACTTGAAGAAAGAAGTTTATCTTAAAATAAACATTGTTGGCACCCATTCGTAGTACTTCCCGTATTTTACTTTGTTTTCCAAAGTCAGAAATCGAAGAACAAAATCGCGCCCCGTCTTATTCGTTGGTCAATTCTTCTTCCTCTTCAATTCCAGGATAGCGAACTTTATTTCTTGGGGACGGACACGCACAAGAAGAAGAGGAAGCACTCCTCCGATGATTACTACCATGGAGGTGAGGAGGGAAGGGGCAGCAGGTGGGATGAACACATCACTGGTTCTTGGAGTCGGGGTAGGGGAAAGGGATCCAGATGTTGCTGACTCAGTGGCCTATTTAACAGGACAGTGGTTCTTGTTCTGAGTGCCGATAAACCAGTGTGAAGGAGGAGAGAGGTGGAGGGCTGGTATTTTGGAGGATTCAGCATAGAAGAACAGTCTTCATTTGTGATACACCAGGTACCAGGTTCCTTCTCCCCCCAATCATCCACTTCTCTTCTGCCCATTGTTACCTAGCATCCCTTTTGCCGTATGTAGTCCCGGGCCCTCGGGCCTGCACCTGTGGGTTACTTCTCAGTGCAGTGCATATCCACTCACAAGACCAGCCTCTCTTAGCTCTCTTACGCGCACAGCTGACGAGACTAACCCTTTACTAGGACGGGCTTGTCCTGAACACAGAAACAGATGACACTCTGTCTGCAGTGCAACCCAAATTGTGACTACTCATAATCCCACAGCTTAGTCCATTCTTCTGGGTCCGCTCTCTCTGGTTGCTCGTGGAGTCTCAGTGAAGAGAAACGACTTTAGTGGCGAGAACTGTGTCCGGGGTCAGGCAGAATCTACCAAGCCAAGAAGCACACGGGCGTCATCAGGAATCAGTTGAAGGGTCCCCCCTCAAATCATTTCTCTTAGCCTCTTGCTCGTGTTAGTTGAGTGTTTTGGGTGAGAGAGGAAACTCGTTGGAAGTTGGTTTGTCGTGTGGACATGACTTCTCTTGATTATTTCTAGATATTTCGTCTTTGGAATCGTCACAGAAGAAAAAGAAGAAGTCCAGCCCGCAGTCTGCCGATACAGCCATGGATCTGTTGAAAGCTATCACTTCCCCGCTGGCAACAGGCTCCAAGCCCTCCAAAAAGACAGGGGAGAAATCCTCCAGTTCTTCAAGTCATTCAGAGACTAAAAAGGAACACCACAGGAAGAAAGTAAGTGGAAGCGGTGGGGAGCTGTCCCTGGAGGATGGCGGTTCCCACAAATCAAAAAAAATGAAACCGCTCTATGTGAACACAGAGACACTGACTCTGCGGGAGCCCGACGGCTTAAAGATGAAGCTCATTCTCTCGCCAAAGGAGAAGGGAAGCAGCTCGGTTGATGAGGAGTCTTTTCAGTACCCCTCTCAACAAGCGACGGTGAAAAAATCCTCTAAGAAATCAGCTCGGGATGAGCAAGGTGCTTTACTCCTAGGACACGAGTTACAGAGCTTTCTGAGAACAGCCCGGAAGAAGCACAAGTCCGCCTCGGACCCACATTCCTCTCCTGGCCCCGAAGGCGGTGGGTCGGATGCCTCCCAATTCCCAGACTCCCACAGCGCTAACCTTGATCTTTCAGGACTTGAACCTATTCTGGTAGAATCAGACTCGTCCTCTGGTGGGGAGCTAGAGGCTGGGGAGCTAGTGATAGATGATTCCTACCGGGAAGTCAAGAAGAAGAAGAAGTCAAAGAAGAGCAAAAAGAAGAAGGACAAGGAGAAGCATAAAGAGAAGCGACACTCCAAGTCCAAGAGAAGTTCGGGACTTTCGGCCGCAGCAGCGGGAGAGGCCCCAGTGGCTCCCGGCCCTCCTCCCAGCGCCCCGCACGCTGGGGCGGCCGCCCCTCCCCCCCCACTGCCCAGCCTCCACACAGACGGGCATGGTGAGAAAAAGAAGAAAAAAGAGGAGAAAGACAGAGAGAGAGAGAGAGGAGAAAAGGTAAACCATTCTTTAAAGTGCGGTGGGTAAGTGACGATGGTAGTAAGCGGACTTGGAATTCGGCAGCTGAGGTGAGCCATGGGGAGTGTGGCCCCGTCCGGTGGGATGGCGTGAAATGTAAAGTATTACCAGTGGCCAAGTGTGGCTGATGCGAAAATAAGAGCAGTCTTGATTATTCATGGGTTTTGTTTTTTTTTATTTTTTTTAACGTTCATTTATTTTTGAGAGACAGAGACAGAGCACTAGTTGGGGAGGGGCAGAGAGAGAGAGGGAGGGATGCACAGAATCTGAAGCAGGCTTCAGGCTCTGAGCTGTCATCACAGAGCCTGATGTGGGGCTTGAACTCATAAACGGTGAGATCATGACCTGAGTGGAAGTCAGATGCTTAACCAACTGAGCCATCCAGGCGCCCCAGATTCATGGGTTTTCTTAACGGAGCTGTTCTCCCATTGTGCCAGGCATAGGGTTAGGGACACCCTTGAAATTGAAATTCACGGAAGGAGCCAAACCCACTTTCTTTCACTCAGCAGCACTGGCTGCCTGGGGCAGTTGAGAGAGACTCAAGGTACCAGAGGTATTCTGTGAGCTTACTTTGGGAAACAGATTTTCAAAATGAGAAGAATAATGACCAGGTTAACAGAATAAGGGAATGGCTTTCCACTAACTGTGCTTTCCACTTTCTGGTGTCAAATGTGTGTTCTTTCACCATGTGAGCGCCTGCTGTCTACCAGGCCCAGTGCTGTGGTTCATGTTAAGAGGAGCAGAGCTGAGCAGGACCTAGCTCCCAACCTCAGGGAGCCCACAGATTGCTGAGGAGACAGGAATGAGAAATCAGCCAGCTTGGTTTAACTTCTTTCCCGCAACTTGAAAAACTTCCTAGCAGTTGTACAGTAGGGGCTGGTGACTATGTCATTACAGGTTTTCTTTAAAAAATAAACTTTTCCCCCTGTTATCAAAGTAATTGCTATTGCAGAAATGTAGAAACCGAGAATCATAGAAAGAAAAAGCTCAGAAAGGTTAGTTTCGCCACCCGAGGACAACCATTGGCTTCCTTTGTTTAGAGTTCTGCAAAATGAAATGTCAGATAAAGTCTGAAAGAGAAGCTGCTAAGAAGGAGAAAGTCAAGTATTTAAGAATTTGGAAACGGGAGCTTCGGTTCAGCCTGTGACGGGTACGGGTCATGTTTCCCACTGCAAAGAGTGGCTTTGAAGTGTGTATATCTCAGAAATGAAAAACAAAAGTGTACCTTCCGAGCCACGAATCAGTGTGCGCGTCAAGAGCTGCATAGTCAGACACTGGGTCAGGTTTTATTCATTTATTTGCAAATTGCTTCGTGAAATCGTATGTATTCTGTGTAAGATGCCCTTTATCCTGAGAATTTCCATTCGCTAGTGATGTATGACAGTGCCATAAACTAACCGTACAGTGCTGAACGTAGGAGGTCAGGGTGGTCAGAGCTTACAGAAGAAAAAGGATTTCAGTACAAAGGCATCGAAGGTGGCAGAAAGATGTTTAGGAAGTAGCCCAGCAAAACCACCGAACTCTAGTCCTGTGTTTCTAACGGCCTGATAAATATTGCCACCTGGATGCGTTGGGTCCCTCAGACCCACGTGTCACTGACTAAGCTCATCATCCCGTCGCCCAAACCTGCATCTCCTCCTCCATCTGCTTCTGTGTTCTGGGCCCTTCCAGTCAGCCCAGACTCAAAACTATACGCTGCGTCGTTTCTCTTGACGCTTTATTATTAAATTTTTCAAACCAAAAGCTTTGAAATGGTACAGTGAGCACAATATGCCACCCAGTGAGATTCTGTAGTTATTATCTTGCTGTCTCCCTCATGAGACATCTATCCATCCATCTTTTACAAAGTATTTTGAAGTAAATTATAGATCTCACACATCGCATCGCTGAACGCTTCAGCCTGCGTGTCATTAACTTAAGTTCAATATTTGTTTTCAGGACTTTTTTTTTTTTTTTCATGGTAGACTTAGGTGCAGATGTGCATGGGGTCAGTCTACCACTGGGTGAGTTTTGACAAATGCATACGCCTGTGTGACCACATCTGTCAAGACAGACATTCCCATCGTCCCAAACAGCTTTCTCGTGCCCCTTGCCTGTCGGTCCCCGCCCCCAGAGCCACCCACTGTTCTGGTTGCTTCCCGGTCTTATGGTGCATTTTTGCATCTCCGCCTCCCTGCTTTCCCTCTCCTATAGCTCCACTCAAAGACTGTGCCAAATATCCTTCCTCCTTAATCATCCCCATGCCTTTATGTCCTCCGTTACCACTGTTCCATCCTGGACCTCATCCCTCTCTGTACGTAATGCAGTAAATGGCCTCCTTTCTGTTTCTTCTCCCATGCAATTACTACACCCTGATGCCAGAATGTTCTTAAGTACCACTTTGATGCCAACAGTCCTCTGGTTCAGCATCTTCAGTGGATCCTTCCCACCTTCACGTTCGACCCTAAGCTCCGAGAGGACCAGGGTCCTGTCTGTCACGCTCTCCACTTCATCCCTAGCACTGAACCCGCAGTCTGGCCCGCTGTATTTAGTCCATAGATCTTGTCGAATGAGTAGATAATCAAGGTCCAGACCCGAGGCCAAGCATCATAATTGTCTGTGATTTAGCCTTCAGCCTTCCTTCCCAGCTGTCCCCCTTAGTTGGCTTTACATGCACTGTGGGGAAACCATTCTTGGCCCCTACATTCTTCCCTCTACTCCTCTGCTCATTTTTTGTAGTGAGCATTCTCATTCCTTCCTATTCTCCTTCCTATACTGAAGCTCTGCCTTCCCTTCAAGACCTAATCAAGTGCCGCCTCTTCCAAGACATGCTGCCCCTCCGGCCACAATTGTGACTTCCCCTGCCAGCTGGCTGTGGGAAGTCACTGCACTTAACTTTCCCTAACATTCGGGTTTTCTATGCATGTATTCCATTTCCCCTGTTAAAGACGGTAAGCTCCTTGAGGGTGCCGTAGCTCCTTAGGGGCTGTTGTGGTCACCTTACCGTCCCCTTCATCTCCTCAATGCCCTTGGTAGGCATTTTGTGATGCATGTAAAGTGAATGAAATGGGTGCAGACCTACTACTGAAAAGGTGGGTCAGGAGCAAATTGTAAGAATCTTGAATTAGTTAAGGACTTGGCAACGGGAACTTCGGGCTTATGAGCAGGACTTAGATATACTCCACATGATCGTGTAAGAAGAAAATGATAGCGTGGCAGCAGGTGGGTGAGACCAAGGAGAGATTGTGACAGACCATGCAGGAGGTTATTATAGTCCAAGGTTTGGGGTACTGTAAAAGCCTGGTAGAGATTCAGAAGAGACTCTGAAGGGAAAACTGATAAGGTCTGGCAGCCGGGCTTGGATCTGAGAAGGCGGAAACATAAATGAGGATAAAGATGTCCCTTAAGGGGGCGCCTGGGTGGCGCAGTCGGTTAAGCGTCCGACTTCAGCCAAGTCACGATCTCGCGGTCCGTGAGTTCGAGCCCCGCGTCGGGCTCTGGGCTGATGGCTCAGAGCCTGGAGCCTGTTTCCGATTCTGTGTCTCCCTCTCTCTCTGCCCCTCTCCCGTTCATGCTCTGTCTCTCTCTGTCCCAAAAATAAAATAAAACGTTGAAAAAAAAATTAAAAAAAAAAAAAAGATGTCCCTTAAGATTTTGAACCTGGGTGCCTTGGAAAATAAAATTATAATCTCTTCAAGTGTAGGACTTCTTTGTAATTCCCCCACGGGGCTAGCAGTTGCTAGTAAAAAATGAACAGTAGTTTATAGCAAAAATTGTATTAGGAATCAGCATTTGATCGTGACTATCCAAACCTGAAGTAGTCATACTCTGAATGTAATCATTTATTTATCCAGCAAATACTTATGGAACACGTACCATGTTGTTTTAAACCTGACCTCTGCATAAAAATTTCTCGTGGAGTTTAAAAAAAAAAAATTCCTTTCCCGGGTTTTATTTCAGTATAGAAAAGAACTAAAAGTCCACCTAGAGATCAAAAGGAAAGCTTCAGGAATAGCGTCCCCCCAGACTACAGCGAGCAGAGGTTGGCTCTCCCAGTGGTAGAAACACGGAAAGCCTCTGTGCACTTTCTGCTTGGATCCTATGACCAGCACTGGCACAAAAGTAGAGAAGCAAGAAGGATGGCTGTTTTGGGAGAAGATAAGTCAGGTTTAGATTTTTTTAAGATATATGCGTGTAGTGATTCAAGGCTAAGAGTGTGGGCTGGGGAGCCAGACCACTTGGGTTCAAAGCCTGGCTCTGCCACTTACAAGCTGTGTGCTATTGGGCAAGTGACATAACTTCTCCACGTACAAGGTGTGGATGGTGGGGCTCCTGGGTGGCTCAGTCGGTTGAGCGTCCGTCCGACTTCAGCTCAGGTCGTGATCTCACACTCCGTGAGTTCGAGCCCCACTTCGGGCTCTGTGCTGTCAGCTCAGAGCCTGGAGCCTGCTTCAGATTCTGTGTCTCCCCCCTCTCTCTGCCCCTCCCCTGCTCATGCTCTGTCTCTCTCTGTCTCAAAAATAAATAAACGTTAAAAAATTTTTTTTTTTTTTTTTTTTTTTTTTAAAAGAAGGTATAGATGGTGACAGACCTACCTGATAGGGTCGTTAAGGGTTAATGAGGTAATAATAATACATGTAAAAGGCAGCCAACCCACAGGGGCACCATTGGGTTGTTTTTTTGTTTTTTTAAGAGTTTTAAGTAACCTCTACACCCAATATGGGGCTTGAACTTACAACCCCCAGATCAAGAGTCACATCCTCTGCTGACTAAGCCAACCAGGTGCCCCTGGATATTTTACATTTATTACATTTACTTCAAAAGAAACAGCAGTGTGGGACATCTGTCAAACACCTTGGGAACTACTAGCCCGAGGTAATTCATGGTTGCTACATCTTATCACACGACATTCCTTTCAATAATGCCCCGTCTTTTCGAAGCTGGTCTTCTGTGATGGCTGTGATAAAAAGCAAGTACCATGTGAAAAGCCATGTGGGCACCCAGCTAAGTCTGGGAACTGTGGCTCTGCACGTTAGTGAGCGTTCAATAGGAGCTGTTTTCAATGTCCTCTCCGGAGAAGTTCCAGAGAGCGATAGACACACAAGAGCTGGGGCTCAGCAGAGCAGGTGGGGCTCGGGTGAGGGTGGGGCGCTCCTGCACAAGAAATGAGGTCCGTGAGCAGAGAGCCCAGAGCAGAATCTGGTACGGTGCGCACAACGGGGCGCCGGAGAAGGCAGAGGGGGCCGCTGTGTGGGAGGAGAAACCAGAGAGGGGTCAGCGTGGCAGAAGTGAAGAGCAGACCGTTGGGGAGTAGACTGGACTCCCACTAGAGGGAGGAGGAGTTCAAGTGCGGCAGGGAGAGTGGGAGTCCATGCAGGAGTGAGAAGCGAGGGCAGCAGGGGTGGCACTCTCACCGGGTAGTCTTGATACAGACCAGGGGATTGAACTCTGTCTCCGGTGGAAGGTCACACTCTCAGTGTTGAGCTGTGTTTGGGGAGTGGCTTTTTGTTGTCGTGTTTGCGTGCTTGTGCGTTGGCTCATTGTTGAATCCCGCTTTCTGAGAAGGGGTAGCGAAGTCATCTGGTAACGTCTTGATGATTTCCCCCTGGGATCATCCCGTGGAGGGGAAGCTCTTGTTTATGCCGGTAACATTTCAAAGACACCTTACTTTGGGTTTTGCTAAATCACTAGAAGCCCATTCGCTGCCATTCAGAATAATACCTGTGATGTTGCCGCTCCAGAGGCACGCCTTCAGTTATCTGTATGTTTCCAGAATGTTCATACTTCCTGTAAGCAAGCCGAGGCCAGCCAGGTGGCCTTGTGTCTGGCTCACTCAGGCGTTGTTGCTGATGGAGTAGCACACTGAAGTCTGAGCCGTGGTTAGAACTCGTGGCATTGCATGTGTCCTCTCGCTGCTGACACTGAAGCTGAGGAACAGCATCGATATGGTAAAAGTCAGCCGCTCCCCTCTACTGAGTGCCTGCCGTGCGCCAGTGTCTCTTAGGCATCTGACCTCTCGGGCTGTCTTGACTGATAGGAGAAGCCGAGAAGACAAGACGAGGATTTTAGCATAGGTCTCCTTAACCCCAAGCCTGTACCTTCTCAAGTCTTACCACGTGCCCTTCTGAAGCCTCAAGAGATGGTTGTCCGGTGCCCTGTGCCTTCATCGCAGCCAACGGTAGGTTCTGGGGTAAAGGAAACCGATGCGGCGGCTAGCGTCTCAACTGGCGTCTGAGATTCGTCCCACTGAGATGTACAGACCTTGTTTGTAAGTCGAATGTGAGGAAGCGCACACAGCTTGGGCTCACACGCGGCCGTCCTGGGTCCTTGTTCCAGTCTGCTGCTTAACCAGCTGTGTTCTCTGGCGATGCTTCCTCCCTGCTCGCTTGTAAAACGCACTTGTGTATACACGTAACACGCTCCGCACGGGCCCGGCTCTGGAAACAGCTGCGGTTGCACTTACCGTTGCTTCCGTCCTAAGTTCTTCAAAAGCAGAAAGTAAGCTTGAAAACATCTTTCTTAAGCTTTTCTTCTCAACCGGTCATTTCACATGACCTCGACCAAGCAAGGAGACGATGCTTTTATGGTTTTCTTTGGCTTTGCTTCATAATATAACACCCACCTGATAGGAAGCAGACTCTGCAGTTATCCCACCTGTCTGGGTAACAGTTAAGATCTAGAAAGAAAACAGCGTTTCCAAGGAGCAAAAGCCAGCACCCTAGAGCTCAGTGGAGCGCTTCCTGGGCGGGGGAAGGAACGCTGGCCAGAGAGGCGTCGCCGGACCTCCCTGACCCTGTTCCGTTCTTTGCAGAAGAGCGAACATACCTGGCCCACCTCACGTGTGGGGGTGCCCTGAAAATCAGATGAGGGGGTGGAGGGGATTCACACTCCTCCCCTTTGGCACACAGTCCTGAGACTGTTATCCATCTTGTACGTGTTCTGCACAACGTAAGTTGTGCCGGGCACGCGCCAGGTGCTATGGATTAAAGATGTCCTGCCAACTCCGAGCTTTGGGTGTAGGAAGAGGGGTTGGAAAGTATTCAGTGCGTCGAGCCCCCCCCCCCCCCCCCCCCGCCCGCAGGCACGTGCCGAGTACCAAGGGAGCACGGGGGGAAGCCAGAGAAGGTTCCCTCCAGCGGCACGTATCATCTGAACCGGATCTCAGGGCCAGCTAGGAATTATCAGGTGGAAGTGAGGAGTGGGCTTTAAGGCGAGGAGTGAAAGATGCGTGTGAAGGGACTGAGATGCCAGGAGGCAGAGGATGTTCAGAGAAGCACAGAAGTGCGCACGCGTGTGTGAGGTGGAGGCAGCAGAAGTTCGGGAGTAACCGTGTGGAAGGAGGAAGCATTGCTGCACCTGCCTCCGAGGACGGGGCGGTGGAGCTGGGGGAGCGATCGTAAGCCACGACCGCAAGAGTCTAGCTGTGGTTTCAAATGCGTCCCGAGCGCTGCACTAGGCGTTCGTCGGTGGTATTTCGGTGAGTTTCCACAAGAACTCGGTGAGGCGTAGACGTTCTCCTCTCCGTCTCCCAGAAGCAAGCTCAAGGGAGCGAAGTAACCTGCCCAGGGCACAGTCCTGTTCAGGGGCAGAGCGGGACTCTGAACCCACGATCTTTGTGACTGTGGGGCCCGTGCTCCTTCCGTTACACCGAGAGGATGTCTGCCTTCCACCCAGCGGTGCGCCGTGAGAGATGGTGCAAGTGCAGAGTGCGTCTTAGGAAGATTTCCGTTCAGAAGGGTTCAGGTAGAAGCTTTGCTGTGAAAACCTTACTTCTCTGGCACCCTCTCCTTTAGCCAGATCAGATTTAGGGATCTCGGTCAAATTAGTTCAGGAGAACATCAGGTGGTATTGTGGTTACAGGCGCGGGCTCCGAAGCCAGACCGGCTGCGTTTGGACGCTCGCCCCGCCACTCCTGCATGTCTGACCCTGCATCTCGGTTTCCTCATCTTTAAAATGGCAGAAATGGGGCGCCCAGCTGCCTCAGTCAGTTGAGCGTCCGACTTCGGCTCAAGTCGTGATCTCACAGTTCGTGAGTTCAAGCCCCGCATCGGGCTCTGTGCTGACAGCTCGGAGCCTGGAGCCTGCTTCGGATTCTGGGTCTCCCTCTGTCCCTTCCCCTGACCTGCCCGCTCGCTCTCTCGCTCTCTCTCTCTCTCTCAAAAATAAATAAACATTAAAAAAAATTTTTTTAATGGCAGGAATGGGGCTCCCAGTTGGCTCAGTCAGAAGAGCATGCAACTCTCAAGTCTTGGGGTGATGAGTTGGACCCCCATGTTAGGTAGAGAGATTACTTTTAAAAGTTAAAAAAAATTTTAAATAAAATGGCAGTAATAATAGAATTTACCTCACAGGGTTGTTGCAAGGTTTAAATGAGTTTCTAGAGGTAAAGCTGTCCTACAGCACCTCCTATACCGTATTAGTATTAATGAAGCACTTGTGTTCTTGTCATCAGCAGAAGAAAGCCAAGTTTTATTTTTAAGATTCACAAGTTATGTTTTGCCTTAATCCCCAAGTGTTTTAGCCTTTAAAAGTTCTTAAACCAGAGTCTTGGGTGGGCTTGAAGAGGGATTTTCATCAGATTGTCAAAGAGTTCTATTTCCCAAAGGAGTTAAACATGACTACTTTATAAAAAGCATTAAGAAGTTTACTCTTTGGGGTACCTGGGTGGCACAGTCGGTTGAGCGTCCGACTTCAGCCAGGTCACGATCTTGCGGTCCATGAGTTCGAGCCCCGCGTCGGGCTCTGGGCTGATGGCTCAGAGCCTGGAGCCTGCTTCCGATTCTGTGTCTCCCTCTCTCTCTGCCCCTCCCCCGTTCATGCTCTGTCTCTCTCTGTCCCAAAAATAAATAAACGTTGAAAAAAAAATGTAAGAAAAAAAAAAAAAGTTTACTCTTTGAGGGATTCCTGGATGGATCTGTCGGTTAAGTGTCTGACTCTTGATTTTGGCTTAGGTCAAGATCCCAGGGTCATGGGGTTGAGCCCTGCATTGGGCTCTGTACTGAGCGCGGAGCCTGCTTGAGATTCTCTCTCTCCCTTTGCCCCCTCCCCCACTCGCACTCTCTCTTTCTAAAAAGAAAAAAAAGTTACTCTTTGAAAGGTCTTGATACAGCGATACATGTCATCAAACACTTAAAAGGAGGTTATGGCTGCAAAATTACAACATTGTGAGTCACACTTAGTGGATCTGTTGGCAGTCGTCTGCTACTAATAATAAAGTATCCAAGTTTTTGAAATACTAACATTTTATTAGGGGGAGTCAACATTGTTCCCGATGTAACCACTGTGATCCACTTGCAATAGTGTATGTTTTCTTGCATTAGGAAGTCTAGAGTGGAATTACTGGCCTTGTATCTGGAGTCACATGGAAATATTTTGTGTGCATAGAGATCATCCATTATTTGTATATTTCTAACTACTAAACTACATTTAGAAAAATCTTTGTGTCCTGGAAAAAGTTTAACTGTTAAGTTTGAATTCCGAACTTTAGGTCCACAGACAGGAGTTGCATTTTGCACAGTGGTTAGGTTCTAAGGTCAGCACCTAAGGTGGGAATTGTAAGTAGTTCAGGTTCCCTGAAAACCCCTCAGGAAGGCTGGCTTCACAACCAAAAGCTGACAGACTGCGGGTCCAACAGAACGTCAGCCCAGTGCAGCTGGGTTCTTCTCGGCACCAGGTGAAGTCATTGGCATAGGCTCAGAAGCCATAATTATTATTTTTTCAATTATGTTAACTACACGTATCAGAATCACACTTGGGTAGTGAGTTGTGCACACTGAAAGAGACATACAGGAGTTCTCCAGGACAAGCAGGTGTATGCTCTTTGTCACACTCACTGCAAGGAATAGGTTCGTAGCATAGAATCACCCCAACTAATCAGTCAAAATCTCTCTCTCTCTCTCTCTCTCTCTCTCTCATAAATGGCCAAATATAGAACTTACATGAACTCCTGTCTATGTAGTGCCCCTCCATTGTATCTGGGGCCCAATAAAGGGGGATTTGAAAGAAGGGAGCGTTAGTTAAAAACCTTGGAACATTTGGGGATATGAAGCTGCTCCTAAATTACTAACCAAACGCAGCACCCAGAACTCACTTCTGTCGCGTCTCTAAACAGGACTGGCTTCACCAGTAGAATACTAAAAATAGGACCTTCACTATTTAAATGAAACTGTTAAAGTAAAGGCCTTGCTGCTATTTTCTTTACCTGATTTAGGCCAGATGATTTCACTTTATCATCCTTCTCCAAAATTCCCTATTTTTAAAAAAAGCTTGTATTGGCCTTTTGGATGCTACAACTTCTATTTTGAAAGATACAGAGGGAATAGAAAAGAACTTATAGTAGTTTTCCATAGGAGCATAACAAATTACCGCAGATTTAGCAGTGTGCAACGACATCCATTGTTATCTCCCAGTTCTGTACCTCGGAAGTCCAGATAGGGCTCAGCTGGGCTCTCAGTCTCTCCCAACACTGAATCAGGGTTTGGGCCAGAACTGGGTCCTTCCCTGAGGCGAGCGAGGGCTCCTTCCTCTTCAGGTTGTTGGCAGTTTGTTCATGTTGTCGGCAGTATTCCGTTCTTTATAGTTGTAGAACTCATGGCAACCTCTTTTCCTAAAGTTCAAGGTCAGTAGGAGAGTGTCTGATGTTGTGTCTCATCCCTTTCAAGGGCTCACCTGACCGTGATAAGTCAGGCTGAGTCAGGATGGTCTCCCTTTTGATTAACTAAGATTCAACGGGACCTAAACTAGTGTGCAAAGTCCCTTTTGCCATACAACGTAACAGTCACGGGAATGATAGCCCGTCACATTCACCAGTCCTACTCACGCTCACAGGGATGGCACTATACGGGGCATGTGCACCAGGGGGGCAGAAATCTTGGGAGCCGTCTTGGAATTCTGCCTGCCACAGAAATGATGCTGTCATAACGTTACTGTGTACCTACTGAAGTGCCACATACTGTTTGATTAATTCCCACCTTTGAGTTAAAATGGTATTATCCAAGTTTTACTCACAGGGAAACTATAGCTCAGGGAAATGAAGCAGTTTGTGTTGCTAACAAATAGTATGGTCAGGATTCTGAACTACATCAGTTAGCATCCAAAGCCCAGGCTCTGGTTATTTTGTCACATTATCTTGCTAAATCCTGTCACTCCTTCCTCCCTGCTTGTGGAGGTATCACAATACAGTAAAGAATAAACATGCTCCAAGTAACACAAAGCAATTTGTTGAAGTGAGAGAGGTTCATCTTACATTGACTACCAAAGAATTGTTTTCAGTTGTTTACCTGCTTCCCACATTGGACCACAAGAATGTGAATAATAAAATAATGATAAACTACAACTAACAGGAAAAGCAGGATCAGGGAAATTATAACACTAGAAATCAAAACCAGAGGAACAAAACAAACAGATTTGGCTCTTGGCTTTCTGGTCCCAAAGTAAAGGGAAATAATATGATTCTTCTTTTCAAAGATGAGAAAAATAGACACTCCAGGAGAGGCAAAGATTTTCTTAGCACGTAGTTCTCAAACACATAACGTGGGATTGTATATAGGTGAATGAAGGGCTTTACAAGTAATTATCGAGTAGCTGCAACAACCTGAAAGATCTAGAAATGATTTAGCATGTGGTTTTTACCTTCTAAAGTAAAACTGGGGGTGCCTGGCTAGCTCAGTCAGTAGAGCATGTGACTCGATCTCGGAGTTGTGAGTTCCAGCCCTGCTTCGGGTATAAAGATTACTAAAAACTAAAATCTTTTAAAATAAAAGTAAAGCTGACATGTATTAATTAAATACCAAGTATCATTAAAAGTGAAATATAATTAAAAGTTATCCTGTTTAGGAAGCTGGTTAGTGGTTCCGAACTGTTCCCTAGATGAAAAAGTGTAGGTCTCTTTTCTGTTTTGTAACCGTGGCTTCAGGGTTGCTCAACCTGTGTTCTAATGAAGTCTTCCCCTGTTCTGTTTCCACGTGACACCAGCCAAAAAAGAAGAACATGTCTGCCTACCAGGTGTTCTGTAAAGAGTATCGTGTAACCATCGTGGCTGACCATCCAGGTATAGGTAAGGACATTTCTCATCCTCAGCTTTGTTCTGTACGTCTTTATCTCAGAAACAGTGCAGTGAATTCAGCCAGTCAGCAGGCAGCTTCTTCCTACGGTACTAAAATACCACAAAGCTCATGTTTTTCCCCCCTCGGTTCTGAAGTCACTTTAGGTTCTGTCTTAGTCCACCCGTCCCTAGAAGAGATAAGCTTTCTGTTTATATCCCTTAAAATGAGAAAACGGGACACTGAATAAAATTAAATGTTAGGGAGCCCTGCACATAACCTGCAGTTGTTCGCTGCCGTGATTCCCCGGCTGACCTTTCCCTCTGGCCCCTGGGTGTGAGTTACAGCGAGGCGACTTGCATTGCTTCTGTCTGTCTCTGTGTCAGAGGTTAGCGAGGTGAGAGAAGCACTCTGCCACAGACCTTGACAAGTCACGTAACCTCCACAGATCTCATTTGCCTGATGGGTACAGTGGCTTCACAACCTTCTCATCGAGGTTGTTGTGAGGCCCACGTGAAGCACCGTAGCAGATAGGAGCGCTTTATAAAGCATGACCTTGCTGTGCCGATGGAAGGGCAGCGTTACACTTCTCAAGGGTTGCTTCTGGGCTGCTCGAGGGAAATTCCTCTTTGGTTCTCCGCTCTCAAAACTTGGTAAAAATCTAACGTTTTCTATCAAATTCTACACAACACATCTTCTTTAACCTAAGTTGATAAGCTCTGTATAATGAGGTCAAATTGAAAGGCCCCCGAAAGAGGCTGAAGGGATAAATCTCTGGAGAATAGGTGTGTGAGAATTTGAGCCTATCTCATGACCACCCAGTAGCCCCTTCCTTCCCTAGACAAAAGAATCAAGACAAGTGTTGGGGTTTTAGTGTGGTTTCCTGAAAGAACCTTGTGCCATTTAAATCTGAGCTGGGAAATCCTTCTAGTTTTTGCTCTTATCAATTTTCTGTTTGATTTATAGTCCAACCTTTACTGTGTCGCGTTTTTTACCCTTTCATGCCAGACTTCGGGGAACTTAGTAAAAAACTGGCTGAGGTGTGGAAGCAGTTGCCAGAAAAAGACAAACTGGTAAGTACGCTTTCTTACGAACGCAGTTTTCATTGCTTTGTGCCTTGCAAAATATGTAAATCTTCTGTAGTCCATCAAGCCAACAGTGAAAATGGTGAAAAAAAATTATAGATCAATAGAAAATGGTTTGGCAGGGGCGCCTGGGTGGCTCAGTCAGTTAAACGTCTGACTTTGGCTCAGGTCATGATCTCACGGTTTGTGGGTTCGAGCCCTGCATCGGGCTCTGAGCTGACAGCTCAGGGCTTGGAGCCTGCCTCGGATTCTGTGTCTCCCTCTCTCTGCCCCTCCCCTGCTCATGCTCTGTCTCTCTCTGTCTCAAAAATAAATACAAACATTAAAAAAAAAAAAATTAAATAAAAAAAATTAAGAAAATGGTTTGGCAGAGGGCATTAACACTGGCTGGCGCCAGTTTACTCTAGTGTGGATTTAACTGCAGGGAGGCTATCTTTTCTAGCCTCATCTAGTTGTTTTCCAGCAGCCTTCCATTTGAGCCAAAAGGTCACCTGAGTTGGGGAGTGATGAAGGGTTAAAAGAGAATCTAGGATCAGACCCCTTTCCTGCAAACAGCCACTGGTCAGTAAAGGTCCGAGAACTGAGGAAGGTCATCTGCATCATGGTTACTGCAAATGAGAAAAATATGGGCTGTGTTTACTAGGTGAGTGGCTTGCAGGCCATTATCCTCATCAGCCAATACCAAATAATATACCCTCCTATCAGGAAGCTGGCAACACAATGATAACTAGTTCTACTGGAATCATTCACAGTCACTTTTCAACTGGGTGATGTGAAGGTTGGTCTAGGAACTAGAATTACCGTCTTTCTTTACAGCACAGCTCATCTGGGTGAAGCAGTGAAATTATTGTCACCTGGGTAGGTTATCTTTACTTTCTGTTTTCCGTGTCATTGTCATCCTGTTATTGGCATTGCCAACCAGCAGGTCAGAAGAACTATTTGGACCACATGGACATCATACCGAGCCAGGTGTTTACCCTATGATTTTCCATTTCGACCTCCGAGTGATCTCAAATCTCTGCTGAGACCTAAGCATTAGCATGGAGGAACGTTTGCAGTCCTGTACTTAGGTATCACTGTAGTCACCATCTGAAGCCTGTTTGGTAACCCTCAGCGTAAAAGTTAGCATTAAGAGGCGCCCTGGGCGGCTCAGTCAGTTGAGCATCCAACTTCCACTCAGGTCATGATCTCACAGTTTGTGAGTTCAAGCCCCGCATCGGGCTCACTGCTATCAGCATTGAACCCGCTTCGGACCCTCTCTACCACCCATCCCCCTCAGCCCCTCCCCTACTCATGTTCTTTCTCAAAAATAAACATTTAAAAAAAAAAAAGTTAGCATCAACCCTCTGTCTGCCTCCCTCCAGGATTTCCTTTCCCTTTCTTTTCTTCATTCTCCCCTTCCGTGACTGCTTTCCCTTGTATGTTTTGTCCGGATTCATTTATCGTAACTTAGTTTGCCCCGATCTGATTGCAGATTTGGAAGCAAAAAGCTCAGTATCTGCAACACAAACAGAACAAAGCAGAAGCTACAACTGTGAAAAGAAAAGCCTCCTGCTCGGAAGTTCCCGTGAAAGTAAAAGGTAGGGGCTCCAACCTCTTTTCCTGAGAGCATGGTGAATTTTGCTTCCTAACCAGGAAATTGGGAGTGCAGCCTATATCAGAAGCAGATCTTGATACCCACATATTATCACTGAATATTATAGACTGCAAAAAAAAAACAAAATTAGAAAATATAAATCAGAAGTCAGCAAACTTTTTCTATAAAGGGGCAGAGAGTAGCTATTTTAGATCTTGTGAGCCATAGGCACTCTCTGTCACATATTCTCCTTTATTTTTTCTACAACCATTTAAAAATGTGAAGCCATTCTTAGCTCACAGGCTATGCAAAAACATGTACAGATTTGGCCCACAGTCCACAGTTTTGCTAAGGCCCGGTATAGGTCGTAACAGGGGGAAATCAGGAAGAAGATTTTTGTGGTGTTCCAGGCCATGGGTGAGCTTTATCTCTCTATTTCGTCTCTGTTCTCAGCTTCCTCTGCAGGAGTACTGTCTCCCCAGAAGAAATCCCCACCCACCACCATGCTGTTACCAGCCTCGCCAGCCAAAGCCCCTGAGACAGAGCCCATTGATGTCGCTGCTCATCTACAGCTGCTGGGAGAGTCCCTAAGCCTCATTGGACACCGCCTGCAGGAAACCGAGGTGAGTGGCACTATAAGCATAGCTCCAGTTTCTGATACAATGTGAATCTGTTTGCTCCTTCCACGTGCACCCAGGGAGCAACTACTACTCTTTTGTGCGAGATTATGCCAGGCGCTAAGGACAGAGTGACAAGATACGTCCTCGTGAAAACACCTAGAGATAAGGAATCTACTGGCTGTCAAAGTCTACCCTTACCCCATCCTATTGAACAATGGCACAAAAAGAAGTGAGGTATTCTATGATTTTTTTCCCCAATTTTTATTGAGATACAATTGATCTATAATCCTGTATTTTGATTTTTTAAAAATGCAGTGGAAAAAGTGAATACAAATCCCATGGAAGTTTTGATCATTGGTACTTCTAAGAGAGTTTCAATTTTTCTGCACAATTCCAGTAAGGTCTTAAATAAAGTAAATTGTATAGGGGATTAAGGCTTCCTCTACTTCTTTGAAAATAAGTAGCAAATAGGGAAATTGAGGTTCTCAAGCTCTTTATTACTGCGTGCTTGAATTCTACAGTGCTGTGTGCCCTAGGGAGATCTTTGTCCTTTTAAGCTTCAATTTCAAAATCACTTAACCTGAAAAGCTGTCATGTTCCATTTCTATTACCATATTCAATTTCTAATCATATTACCCCCTTGGCTAACCCAGTCGTGTAGTATTTCACTTTTCCACTGGGTCCTGATAGGACATTTCAGCAAAGAAATCGGTCTCCACTACTAAAGCCATAAAAATCAGTGTAGGAATATAAAACTATTCACTTGCTTCTCTGTGGAAGTTGAACTGTTATTCAACAAATAAAATGCCAAAGGCCACAAAAGATGAAGGTTACCTAAGTTTTTTGGCTAGTTTTAATAACTTAGCAGATTTCAAAACAACTGGGGTATTTTCATATAGACTCAGGTATTTAAATGGATGTAGATACTTCAAGAGTAAAATGTTCTGGGATCCTTACTTATTTTTCGTATTTAATCATTCTCAATTTCCTAAAAAGTTAAAAATAAAAATGATTTGTTTTATGCACCTTCTGTATTCCAGACTTCCCCTGGTATTTCCATTTAGTTTAGAAACTATTTGTTGAGTACCTAGGCATTATTTCAAAACCTTGTGGGGATAGGGGCACCTGGGTGGCTCAGTTGAGCATCTGACTTCATCTCAGGTCTTAATCACATGGTTTGTGAGTTCAAGTCCCACGTCAGGCTCTCTGCTGTCAGCACAGAGCCCACTTCAGATCCTCTGTCTCCCTCTCTGTGCCCATCCCCTCCCTCCCTCCGTCTCTCTCTCTCTCTCTCTCTCTCTCAAAAATAAATAAACATTTATTTAAAAAAACAAAAAAAAACTTGTGAGAGTAGAAAATCTGACTTGCTTCCTGATGGTTTCCGATCATCAGGAAACTTACAGTCTCACTGGAAAGATAGAACATACATATAATTAGCAATTAAGGGGCACGGGGGTGGCTCATTGAGTTAAGCATCTGGCTCTTGATTTCAGTTCAGGTCGTGATCTCATGGTTCGTGTATTTGAGCCCTGCATTGGCTCTGTGCTGACAGCACGGAACCTGCTTGGGATTCTCTCGCTCCCTCTGTCTCTCTGCCCCTCCCGTCTCGTGATCTCTCTCTCTCTCTCTCTCTCTCTCTCTCTCAAAAATAAATAAATAAATAAACATTTAAACAAAAACAAGCCAGCTTCTGTGAGCAGCTGCTTTGAAAAAGTTACACATACATGGTGACCAGAGAAGGGGAAGACTCAGTATGCCTGGGTGGCCCAGTCAGTTAGGTGTTCGACTTCAGCTCAGGTCATGATCTCGTGGTCCATGAGTTCAAGCCCCATGTTGGCCCCTATGTTGACAAGTCAGCGCATAGAGCCTGCTTCAGATTCTGTGTCTCCCTCTCTCTCTACCTCTCCCCCACCCACGTTCTGTCTCTCTCTCTCTCAAAAATCAATAAAACATTAAAAGTGGCGGAGGGGGGGGAGAAGACTTGTGCAGGTTCTCTAGCCCCCTTTATGTAACAGTCTTATTGAGATACAATTCACATACCTTAAAGTTCACCTTCTGAAACTGTAGAATTTAGTGGTGTTCAGTATATTCACAGAACTGTGGCCCCATCACTACCATCTAATTCCAGAACATTTTTGTTACTCCTGAAAGGAGTCACAAGTCTGATATTCTAATTTTTTCCTAACATAGTACATCACAATGGGCATACATCAAAATGACGTGCCACCTGAAACTACATACCACACTTCAAGGAACACTGGTGTCTACAAGTCACTCATTTATAGATGGGACACCAGGGGCCTAATAACGTTAAGTGACGATTACAAGTTGACACTCTGGCAGAGCCCAGCGTGCCTCACTCCTGACCTTGTCTCCCTGAGGCCAGCTGATGCGGTGAGAGAAGCTAGAGCCCAGTGAGAGTCAGGGAGAGTCAAGAGGGATTTTGTGAAAGGGAGGTGCTCTTCCAGCAGGGCCTGGAGGGATCTGGAGGGTTTTGTCTCCTGGAGACGTCGGAGAGAGACCTTCCAAAGCCAGAAAACAGTGCGCATCTCCGTTGCTTGGAATCGGGGTCTTCTACAGAGATGGATGAAAGGAGCCCCCCACTCCCACTTTAACCAGGTCTTCTAGCTGGTTTATATATCGGGACTCCACATCTGGGGTTTTTGTAAGTTTTTCATTTAAATCCCAGTTAATTAACATGCAGTGTAATATTAACTTCAGGTGTACAATATAGTGATTCAACACTTTCGTACATCACCCGGTGCTCATTGCAAGTGAGCTCCTTAATCCCCTTCCCCTGGTTCACCCATCCCTCCCCGCCACCCACCCCACCCCCACCCACCCCCCCACCCCGGCCCACCTCCCCTCCAGTGACCAGCGGTGTGCTCTCCATAGTTAAGAGTCTGTTTCTTGGTTTACCTCGCTCTCACTCTTTTTTTTCCCCCTTTGTTCGTTTGCTTTGTTTCTTCCACGTCAGGTTTTATTTGAAAAAAGGGTTTTACTGCTAAAATGATGACAATTTAGACCATCCTACACGTAAGATGGAGGAAGCCTGAAAATTAAGGCCGTAGCCCAAATTACAGAAGGTTTGGACGCTCTCAAATCTTTATTCTCTGCTATGGAGGAACCGCAGGGATTTTTGTTGGTTTGTTTTGAGTAGGGAGGGATGTGATCAGCGCTCTCATTTGGTTTTCTCTGAAAGTATCTTCTGTTTTAGATTGGGAGTGACACCTGACTTGGGGAGAAGTTGCGTAACTGTAATGCAGTCCAGACATGACAAAGACTTGAATTAAGTCAACACATATTTATTGAGGGCTTACTCTGTGCAGAATACCAGCAGTTATTCAGAAGATATGAAAAGGAATATGACAGGGTTCCTGCCCTCAAGTTGCTTATAATTCATTAGGAGAGTCCGACATAAAACATTAGCTATAATTACCTGTAGGGCAAAAGTAATGGAATAATATTATTAATTGCTAACTGGTTGATTGCTTACTCAGCCAACTTTAGTTCAAAGGGCTTTAAATCGATTCTTTCATGTAATTCACACTGCAGCTTTGTGGGGAGAATTTTTGTTCCCTCTCTTTTACAGAAGAAAAAAACAGATGTATGTAGAGAGACTAAGTAACTTGCTCTGGAGTTGAGCCCCTAAGTGCTAAAACAGAGGCCTGAATTTGGTGGCGCAACTCAGGGTCCACGCTCTTAACCCCTTGCTGGAACAGCCCCCCTTGCAAGGAGGAGAGGGGAGGGAAGAGTTGGCGATGGCAAGGCCTTGAGACTGGACAGTTGTGTGAGTGGTGGTGACCTTAGCAGACAAGGGGTGCTAGGAGGAGGGCAGGCGATTTCTCTTTACGGCATGTTGAGATTTGGAAACATCCAAACTGAGAGACCTAGCAGGCAACCAGAATGCAGTTTGGGAGACGAAGATGTTGGTAATAATGGTAATAATGACTGATACTTTTTGAACACTTACCACGTACCAGGCACCGTTCCAAGTACCTTGTACCTGTTATCTCCCTTAATCCCCTCTGCGCAGGCTATTTCATGGGCACAGCATAGGAAGCATCTTGCCCCAGGACAGAAGCAGTGCGTAGGGGACCTGGCAGTCCTGAGCCCACAGCTCCTTCTCTGAAGGACTGTGCTGTGTCCCTGGCTGACATAGCCTCACAGGGCTTCTAGTTAAAGCAGATGATACAAGAGCTAGGCAGGTGCATTGCAGCAAGCAGTCTTATTTCTTACCTATTTGAATCACAGAGAGACATTATGCATTGGGCAAGATGTTAAAATTTGAAATAAACCCAATTCACTTCTTTCTGAGGGTGAACAACTCAACCCAGAAAAGTGGGATCATCAGCTATCAAAAAGCCACGTACGTGGAGAAGTGTGCGTATGTTTGTGTTAAATGTTAATGCGTAGGGCTGTAGACCTCTCAGTTCTCACACTTGAGCTCTGTGGAGTTCATAAGAAAAGTACTTTTGCACACATGACTTCCACAAATCTTCCCAGGAGCTCTCTGGAGTAGGGAAGTCCAAGTGACTAACCCTAGGGTGCACAGAGGGTAAGATGGGGGAGGAACATAGAAAGGGAACTTGGGGATGTATTGTAAAAGTTTTCTTTTTAAACAACTTACAGAGTTCTCAAAGCAGATACCTTCCATTTCTGCTGCAAGTTGCATAGGACGGGCAAGACTTAAAAGAACAATGTGAGGAAACCAGCCAGAACGCGGAGGGAGCGTCAGGAGTGGGACTCGATTACAACCTGCTCTCCCTTACTGCTCTCCTTTCAGGGCATGGTGGCTGTGTCCGGCAGTCTGTCAGTGCTTCTGGATTCCATCATCTGTGCGCTTGGCCCCTTGGCGTGTCTGACCACACAACTACCTGAACTGAACGGCTGTCCCAAGCAGGTCTTGGTGAGTTTTCCCTGTTTTCCTTGGCGTTTTTTCAGCCAGACCCCTCAGGAGCCACAGAGGCCCTGCCTTAACGAGCTCTATCGGCCACAGGCTCACAGGCTTCCTGGCAGATGGCGCTCCCTCCGTATATTGGCCCATGAACGTGGTACGGGTTGCTGAATACGTGCTGTGCTTCGCGTGCAATTAGAAAACGTGCCGTTTCCCAAAACAGTCCTTGGGAGAGAAGCATTCTAGCCCCTGAGGGGCCGCACCTCCTGTGTTGCCTATTTGCATTTCTATACACAGAGACGGAAGAGGAGGCTTCTGCCGCTTTTCCACGAGGATTAATGGGAAGAGTCAGCGGAAAAGCTCCTAGGGGAGCAGACAGCACAGTGCCAGCTTCACTCTCTAACTCTCGGTTTCCTTTCTCCTCTCTCTCTGAACAAAGAAACAGGTCTCAGGGAGCTAAGCTAAAGTACTGTCAGCTGAACCTCTTCCCTTGTTTTGCAGTCAAACACACTAGACAACATTGCTTACATCATGCCTGGACTGTGACCTCGAGGAGTCCCGGGACAGAGACCTCATCCAACCGCATTGCTGGTTTGTGTATATGTGGATGCGCCAGATCACTGGTCTCCGGGTGTAGGTTTTAAATTTTTATATATATATATATACATATATATATATACATATATATATAATGTACAATATATACATAGGACTGTAACTACTTTGCTTTTAATAATTTTATGAAATGGCAAAGGTTTAGCCAAGAGGAAACCTTGGCATGAATATGGACTTGGGATTCTTTTTTCTCCTGTGGTGGATAAATCTGCCTTAAAAATCAATGTAACTTGGGGGCTGGGGGCTTGTTCTGGGTGCCAAGGGCATCTCTTTATGGACAGCTAAAAATGTGATTTTTTTCCAAACTCAGCTGTACCTCCAGACCCATCACTGACCACTTGCCTTACCTGTCTCACAGTCTGAAGTATAATAGGGAAGATTATGGGAAGATGCCAGTTGACTGAGAGAGTACAAAGCCTTTCAACTTGAAGTGACCTAGGCAGGAGGTGATAAAATCGTTCCCATCTTCCAGTCACTGCAGTGGCTTAGGTGAACTTCATAGGGGGTTCATTCCGTTTCCTGCTCTACCGGTGTCTGTGTCTCAAAATTTATTGTAATCATTGGTACCATTAGCAGCCTCAGTAGGGGCCGAGGAGTCACGTGAGCCCCAGCAGCGTGAAACACCTTGCAAAGGGTAAAGCTGTGACTGCACAAGTTAAACATACATTGTGAGCTGACCCAGAATATTCCATCTGCAGAACTAATTGCTGGTATCTTCCATTGGCAGCATTTGCTTAGCCACCGAGTCCTCACAGGTTTTGCTGCTTAGTTGCTTGATGGTTGTGGAAGATGAACTTGGCCCAGCGTGATTCTTGGGTTCATCCAATTGGCTCCCCTGGTGGGCAGATACCCAGTGTTCTGCATTCCACACATAAGTGAATTGCAAAAAAGTACTCGATTCTCATGTAGGTTTATTTATGTGCGCGTGTGAATGTGTGTTTTAATTATGTGTATTTAACTCTTTAAAATCTCTTAGATTTTAATTTATCCTGTAAATTTCTGTATATATAATTTAATAACAAAAGCCTCCACCAGCAACAGCACGTGGAAGACACAGATTTGTCATTTCTTCCCTCCTTCTTTCTTCTGATCGCCACTGAAAACTCCCAAGTCATTTACATTTTAAGGTATCATGCCTCAAAAAGGAATCATTATGTCAGGATTCTAATTCTTTATAATTCAATAATGTCAAGAAAGTAAAATTAAAAGGAATGTTACCATTCCCAGCTGCCCACTTTTCCAAAGAACCAGACTTCTGCTTCCCAGTTCTTCTTCTCCCCGAAGAAGCCAGTTGAACGCTTGAGGGTTGTTTTCCAACTTGGTGTGAGGTTCCCTGCCAAAACTAAGCTCCGGGGGGAACTGCGCTTTCTTCCCCTGGCCGAGGCACAGCACTACAGCATCTAAGTAGATCTTCGAGGACCCTTCAGCCAGCCTGCATCCTACTTAATCCCTTCCCTTCTCCCCACCCAAGGGGTCGCAGGGCTTTGTTTCCTGAAGGTGCTCTAGCTGCTGATTGGCCCTCAGCTCAGAGCCGTTTAATTGGGGAGACGGAAGGAGATGGGTGTGTTTGGGAACCAAAATCAAGAAGAGCAGATCTGGGTTTGATTTCTTGTGTCAGACCCTGTGCCACGCCTCATCTGTACCGTGGAAGCTTCCTGTTTGACACAGGGTATCAAGGAGGGGCCTTGAAGACAAGGATTAGTAGGAAAGAAGTCAGTCAGTCCTACCATTGTCATTTGTGCACATGAATGAAATCCTGATGAGGACCTGCTTTTTGTTGGTTTGTTTTCCTTTAAAACCCAACCCTATTGTATTTGTATTTAAATTTGTACACATTTGTATGATAATCTGTACCTTGTGGTATTTGGTACTATTAGAGGAAAAACTTTGGATTCAGACCTTCTTGCAGTTTTTATATCATTGTTTTATTTTGTTTTTTAAATAAATTCTAGTGGTTTGATCCAAATCCCATTACAGTTGTATAAAGAAATAAAATTTTGTACTTATATTATTAAAAATCACATTTTTAATATTTGTAGTCCGGTCTCAGGTTATCTTTTCCCTGTTGCTGAGCAAGTTGCTATGAAATTCTAAAACCTGTCGTTTTTCACCTATATTGTACCATGATATTTTTTTTTTTTTTTTTTTTAAGAAAAATCTCTATCTGGAATAGAGGCCAAGTTTCTGATCTTAGCCATTTTTCTAACTTACATCTTGCTCTGTCTCTATTAACTTTTACATTGTACAGTCTCTTGTGTTCTCTCCCTTGCAAACTAAAGACCAGTGACTCTGTAAGAGAAGCTCTGTTCACTGGTAAATGAAACTGTGTGTACACTACAGTGTTAGTCTAACTCAAGAAAATATCAGTCGTGTATTAAGGGTCACATCTAAATCCTCTGCTGAACCATGATATATTTCATTGCCGTTTCAGTCCTGTCTTGACCTAATGAATGATGTTGGATAGGTCACTTAGTCTTTATGGGTGTCCAAAGTCCCACCAGTAAAATAGTGTTAAGGTCACTCCTGCCTCCAGGCCTGCGGCCAGCCAGCCTGACATGAATGATTAAAAATACTGTGAACATTTAATATGTGGAGATTTGATCTCTCTAGGTAAAAATTTCAATGTAAAGACAAGGTGTGACTAGTCCTACTAAATAGTGAAATATTCGGTCAATGGGAAGACTGACCTCTTACGAAGAGACTGCAAGAAAGACACTGAATGACTCTTAAGGAGTGATTTGCATGTTTTCTCACCTTCAGTCCTCCCACAAGCCTTCTGAGTATTCTCCCCTTTTACAAGTGAGACCAATGAGGAAAGTACTTCGCCTGAGGTGGTACAGCTACTAAAGGGCAAGGCCATAGCAGCACACTGGCACAGCTGAACTGGGCCCCAGGCCACTTGCAAAGTTGGATCGTGTATGGAAGGCCTCAGAATCCTTCTCTGTTACCTACGGTCCTGAGCAAATGGGATTGTACAAAAACTACCTGAAACTCTCTCATTATTCAGATGTTCTCTCGTCCTGGCTGGCTTTTACTACACAGGCCTCACCTTTCTTGTCGTACTACTGCCTTCCCACTTTGAAGGCAGAGGATCTTGACTTTCATCTAAAAGTACTTGAGGGGCGCCTGGGTGACTCAGTCGGTTAAGCGTCCAATTCTTTGATTTCGGCTCAGGTCATGATCTCGTGGTTCATGAGTTCGAGCCTTGCCTCAGGCTCTCTGCTAACGGTGCAGAGCCTGCTTGGGTTTCTCTCTCTCTGCCCCGCACACTCGCTCTCTCTCAAAATAAACAATTTAAAAAATAAAAATAACAAAAGTACTTGAAGGATGTAATAGATTACATTACATTTATGCAGTATGTCAGTCTTAGGGGACTTAACCCTTTTTACCCACAAGCAGGCGTTTGATATCAATATTACTAAAACGTTTAAAAAATTAAAACATATTGTTTACTAAATGAATTTGCTCCTTGCTAGCAAACGCTTTCATTTTATTTATTTTTTTTAATGAGCTCTACGCCCAACACAGAGCTTGAATTCAGGACCCGGAGAAAAAGAGTCACATGCTCTACTGACTGAGCCAGCCAGGCGCCCCTTAGCAAACACTTTTTGGTTTTTTTAGCAAACACTTTTAAAACATAGTTTTAATCAGTTTTGTACTACGTTTAATGTTTGCCATTTGTATTCCTCTCTGTTGGGTCGACAAATCCACATACTTCTAATTTAAGAGCTATGTAGTATTCTGTTTGCATGGAATTGATACGATTCTGCTCCCTGTTTTGGAGTATGGGGGCTGTTTCAGCTTTTTAACCGTGAAGGATACAACTTATGGCTGTTTCATTCTTGTCAATAAAGCCCAAGATCTTCTGCCCACAACCACTTTAAACCAGAGTGGGGCAAGGAGGCAAAAACTTCAGATAAATCACCACCCAACATGGGCATGTGAAAGGCTGCCAATGGAAGAATCCAAAAATGCTAAATACCATGTATGCGACCAAGCAATATGCTCAAATGAAGAAAAACATGGAAGGTGCCTGGCATGGAAGTCACCTTAAATGTATATCCTGCCCTTTATGGTCCAAATACCAAAGGTATTTGATCTAAGGTAGATTGGTTTAAATTTTAATGTTTTAGTCACTGTACTAGACAACAATGGTGAGCAAAGTGGTGACATAGTATCCCAGCCCCTCACAGAGTAGAGGGGAAGGGCATTTGTGAATAGGTCTCCTGGGCATTATTAAAACACTTCAAAGCACAGGAGCACATGACTTCCATAAAGATTTTATATTGTACAGTAAAGATGTTCAGCCACTGTGTCTGCACAAACAGGTTAACGTAAGGAAGTGATTAAGTCCTAATTTAGGTCTTTCATCATCCCATATCGGTACAATCCATTTACTAGCCTTCCCAATTTAAAAATCACAAACACAGTGATCAATTAAATATTAAAGCACCCTGCAGTAGCCCAAACTACCAAAGCTGTGGTTATTGTGTCTTTTGGAGTGCATGTGATGAGAAGAAAAAACCAATAGATCAGATCTGATCTAATGTGTAAGAGCAGTATCTAAAACATGGTGCACAGGAGGGTTGAAAAGAGAATCTTAGAACGAGGAAAGGCCTTTGAAATGCTTAAAATTTTTAACTTGGGGTCCACTGCTATGTTTCAGGGACCCCAGAAACTCCCTGAAGTTAAATTGTATCTCTGTATTTTTGCTGCATAAAGGCTTGTGGTTTTCTTCAAATTCTCAAAAGAGCCTGTGACCTACAACAAAGTTTATACAGTCCTTGACCTAATTCTAGCATCCAGCAAAAATGAAAGCTCACTGTTTGAATCACAGAGTAAATCAATGGCAGAAATGGGTCCCAGGCTCCTCTTGTGAGTACATCTGGGTGCATTCTGCCACTCTGGGCTCTAGCCCATTCCTCGCTACAATTCATGGAGTTGGTTCTGTGTCAAGGGATCGCAGTCCCCTGGTGCCGGCCTCCAATTTGAGGTAAGTGAATGCGGACTGCAAGCACGGTGCATCTTGCAACAGGGAGGCCCTGACATCAGATAGGAGGAGCTCTGCCAGGGCGGAGAGACAACAGGCCAGAGATGCTGTCAACCGCAGCGTTGGGGGAGTAGTCCTAGTGAGGTCCTAACAGCGAAGACACTAGAGTGAGAAGTGGTCCGAGCTTGCAGTGTAACCTTATCCAAGTCATTTCCCTGCTCCGAGACCTTGCTTGACAAGCCTAGAGCTTTAGGTCACACCTTTAAAAGGCATTGGGGGCGTGGCCTGCACAGGCCACACAAAGCCTCCTCATTTGCCCCAACCCTACGTCGTGCATGACGTCCGCAGGCGCCAGGAGAGCTGCAATGTGGTCGTCGTCCTCGGCCTCGGGGAGCCCGACCCTCCACGTCAGGGGCGGGGCCTGTGTCCCGCGCTCTACTCCCTACGCCCCGCCTCCACGGGCGCCTCCTCGCGGACCGTCGGGCGCGTCACGTGACGAGTCGGCGGCGCTGGCGGTTGCTGTCAGCTGATTCCCCCGGTTGGTGGCTGGGGCAGCCGCGGCGATGGACTTTCTCCTGGGGAACCCGTTCAGCTCTCCGGTGGGACAGCGCATCGGTGAGTCCCCGGAGCCCCGCCGCAGGGCCCTGAGCACGGCCTGGGTCCCCCCCGGGCGCTTCCAGGTCCCAAGTCACCCTCCGGAGGGACGCTGGGAGGGGAACGAGGCTGGCGTGTCTCTCCCGGACCTGTCCCCGCCCAGTCTCCCGCCCACCTTGATTGACAAAAGCCGTGGTCTATCGGGAAGCCTCGGCTTGTGATGGATGCCTACGGCAGCCAATAGCTAGAAAGAGAGGGCGGGTCCGGGCGGCCGCGGTTCAGCCAATGTGAGGCTGATGGGGTCCCGAATCCCGGGAGAAAGTTTTTGGGGGTTGAAGGGTCTGCGTGGTTTTGCAGTCCTTGAGCCCCTCGCCTGTCTCCCTCATCGCTCCCCTAGCCCGGGTCGCGCCGCCTGGGCTCTTGCCGTCTCTTTCCTGGCTCGCCCGACTCTCCGGACACGGATACCGGAGAAGGGTTAGAAGTCCATTCTCCCAGGATCAGGAGACTGGGGCTTGGCGTCTGGGCGAGCAACTTGTGGGGAGGCGGCCAGGCAGCCCTGCTGCGCCCGGGGCCCTGCCAGACGCTGGCGAACCCGCGAGACCAGCAGCAAGGCGACCGCACAGTCGCAGACTCCCCGAGCTGGAAGCGATCTCAGGAGCCACCTGATTCCTCCTCCCTCATTTCTCAGTACTCGGCTGGGCCGGGCACCCTGGCCGGAGGCACAGGCTTACTCAGCCCAGGTCTCCTGACTCTCCTGCGCCCTGTTGACGGGAGACTGACTTACTAGCTCCGTGACGTTGCCTCCCGTTTCCTCGCCTGTGATTAGGGGTGTATTAATGGTCCCTGCTTCCGTGGGGTTGTTGTGAAGGCTAAACTCGTTAATAATTGTAAAGTACTTAGAACCGTGCCTGGCATATGGCCACTGCCATATAAAAGAACGTGGTGATATTTATCATCCTTGTTACTGAGATACCACCAAGTGAGGGTGGGGAATCCCTGGAAATGGCTGGTTCCGTAGGAACTTCTTACTCCCAATACTGGGAGGAACCCCAGGCCGTGGCCCAAACAGCTAACACTTCTCCAGGGACTGTCTGGATGTGCCTTCTTGCATCAGGAAACTGGCCAGTACTGTGAACGTCTTCCTTCGTCTTCTTGATGGTCTTTAGCATGAAGTCTAGACTGGGAAAATTGGATCTTTTAGACAGGCTTTCCATTCTGGCTGTCCTGGAAGCCAAACCTCACTAAGTCTGTCAACCCGGCTCAGCAGTATAATAGGCACCATGGCTGTGTGTGGCTCTTCTGAGGTTTTGTAATCAAATTTCTCCCAAGAGGAGGCTGGCGGTCCGGGATTTATTTATACACCAGAGAGCTCCTGGACCAGAGAGAGGAAGCTGTCCTCCCAGGAACACCCTCCCCACTCCCTGCCACCCACACCTCCCAATGAGTCATTGTTCTGGAGCTGAAAAGCTCTCCTCTCATCTTAATTTCTCCAGCAACAGATACCACCACTTTCATCACATGCCAAGTTTGAGACTTCCTACCTAAAAAAAAGTCGGAGGGGCGCCTGGGTGGCTCAGTCGGTTGAGCGTCCGACTACAGCTCAGGTCATGATCTTGCGGTTTGTGAGTTCGAGCCCCACCTCGGGCTCTGTGCTGACAGCTCGGAGACTGGAGCCTGCTTCTGACTCTCTGTCTCCCTCTCTCTCTGCCCCTCCCCCGTTCATGCTCTGTCTCTGTCTCTGTCTCTCTCTCTCTCTCTCTTTTTCTCTGTCAAAAATAAACATTTAAAAAAATAAATAAATAAAAATAAAAATAAAAAAGTCTGACCTTCAAAGTTGGCCACATTTTCCTGAAGCTTTCTAGAAAAGCTCACCTGGGCTCTGGCCCTTAGCTGGTCAAAGAAAGCCTGTGGCAAGAAATACTCTGTCCAAAGAGAATACTACAAACCCATAATATCTTGGAGCCAGAACCAAATTTGGCTACTGGAAGAAGGGTCCTTGCCCTGGCCACCTTCTAACTCAAGGTTCTCATCAGGATTCCCTGGAAGACTTATTAAAGACAGATGGCTGGGGGCGCCTGGGTGGCTCAGTCGGTTAAGCGTCTGACTTCGGCTCAGGTCATGATCTCGCGGTTTGTGAGTTCGAGCCCCGCGTCGGGCTCTGTGGTGACAGCTCGGAGCCTGGAGCCTGCTTCAGATTCTGTGTCTCCCTCTCTCTCTTCCCCCCACCCTCAAAAATAAATAAACATTGAAGAAAAAAAAAAAAAAGACAGATGGCTGGGCTCCATCCCAGAGTCTCTGACTCTGTAGGTCTGGGGTGAGCCGAAAGCTATGCAGTTCTAACAAATTCCCAGGTGACACTGATGCCACTGGATTGGAAACCACATATTGAAAAGCTCCATTCTAGCCCATCTCCTTCATTTTCCACAGAAGGAGACAGAGGCCAGAGAGAAGGTGGAGACTGACTCACCCAGGCCCCCAGAGAGTTGGTAGTGAAGCTATGATGAGCTCCCCAGAACCAGTGAAACTTGAACCAAAGCTGCGGAGGCTCTAAAAGTGGAATGAAATGAAGGCTAGCTGCCATTTGAATAGATGCCTTTAGTCTTCCGGAGGTTTCTTGTAGGTGAAGAGATGAAAGGTACTGCTGATTGGCTGGGATTATCGATGACCTAGGGTTTCTGGAAACTGCAGGAGTAAAATAATGTCAAGGCTGCTGACTCCGCCCCCTTGTGGCAAGAGAAGCCCTGTAGAATCGTGGCATCGGCATCCCTGAGCGCAGTGAGCTCCAGGGGTGCTCGTCAGGGGTGAGGGTCAATCAGCTCATCCACCCGCACACCCACCCGCACACCCTTGTACTTGCTGCCTCCTCTGCCTGGAATGCCCGCTCCAGCCTGCATCCTTCAAAGCTCAGCCGTTGTCACCTCCTCCCTGAGGCCCTCCCTGAGCCCTGCAGATCCAGCCATTGCTTTTGTGCTCTCGCATCACCCTCGCTCCTCAGGCTTCTTCGCTCTCGGCCTTGGGGCTCTGAGCCTCCGCTTCCTCCTGGGTAGGACGGTAGCTACAACAGCATCCACCTGTCTGGGTGGTCACGAGAGTGAAGCGAGACACTCCCCGGGAGTCGTGTGTGCGGGAAACATCAGAAATCATCAGCCCTTGCTGTCCTCATCACTGTTTCTATTATTTCCACCATTGCACACTAATAGACCCCTGTCCCATTCTGTTAGTAGCTGTACATGTGCATCTCCCCAGCTAGACTAGGCTTCCTGAGAGCGGGGACTGTACCTCACTTGTCGGGACCCTCGGCACCTGGCATGGTCCCTGGCCCATCGTAGGAGGGAAGAAAAGAGAAAAGGAAGGTAACATTTGGTGAGGAGCAAATACCATGTGTCGGGGACCATGCTAGTATCCTGGTTATTAATATTCACAGCGACCCTACAAGGTTTTGCTATTTTTTCTAGTTTTACCAAAAGTAAGTGTGAGGGAGCATATCATTTCCCAAGGTTTCACAGCTAATCAGGGTGGGGATCCAGACCCAGGTTTCTCTGGCTGAGAGCCCACGTCCTCCCCTGCCCCTCACCCCACTGTATCTGGCTGACCAGTGCTTATTTGGAACTTACACTGTCCACCCCTCCAGGATCCACAGTTCATTGCTCTACCCACAGATTAGCCTGGCTGGTTATGATGTACGTGTGAGTCTGTACATTTGCAGGTCCCTCAGCCTTATATCTTTCAGTGGGAGAGCTTCCCAAGGGCAGCAGCTGTGGCTGAAAGGATCCCAGATACTTAGCACTGGGCGGTGTTGACACAGCCCTCTCCTAGCAAGGATTTCAAAACCCTTTCCAGAATCCTCTGCGGACAGATCTTGGGGGTTGTTTTATAGACGGAACATCAGAAGGCAACCCAAGAAGCCCATCGTCCATTTCTGATTGTCATCTTACCCCTGGCACACTGAATCGGAGACCCAGCTGCTCAGAAAGCAAGCTGCAGACAGCAGACGCTGTGAATGTGGGCTGTCCCTGAGGACCAGCCCCCCGTAGTCGGGGTGGAGGTGCCCATAACTGGATATGACGTGGGAGCTCAGAGCCTGTGGCCGATCCCCGCGGTGGATGGGAGAGGGGGAGAAGTCAGGCAGAGCTGCCTTGGAGCCCAAAGGCCAAGCCAGGGGAGCCACAGGAAGGAATCGTAGAGGAGAGACTCCAAGTGTTAGTTAGTAGAGAGGACACTTGAAGCCCCCCGGAGTGCCATTTTGGGAGTGAGGAACTGGGAACCGAACTGGCCACCCGAGCGATGTTGTCGAGGGAACGGCAAGCCTGGACGCAGGAGACCTGGGCCCAGCTCCTCGCTATGTTACGTTCCCTCTCTGCTGCCCGTGGCATGTCTGCGATGCACTGCCGTCCTCCCTCTGCTTCCCAGAGCACTGCTGAGGAACAGCGGAGGTCACGCGTGGGGGCAGGGAAAGCTGGACACCAGAGGGAAGAAAGGAGCTGACGGACAGCCTCGAGAGAGTGATGGATCGGCTCCGTGGGCCCAGAGGGCAGAGAGCGAGGACGTCGGCTGAGCCGAGCTCAGTGTCAGCACATGCGGCCCTGACACCTTGCACAGGTGTCGCTTGCTCCCCACCGCTGGAGGGGTGAAGGCAGAGGCCGCAGGGCAGGGAGGCTATAAGGAGGATTCCCCACACTGGCCACCAGGGTAGATTAGGGCAGGATTTGCAGACTTTCTGGAAGGGGCTAGAAAGTAAATATTTCCACTTTTGTGGGCCTATGGCCCGCATTACAGCGGCTCATCTCTGCCATTGTAGCATAAAAGCAGCATAGACCATGTGTAGGTGAATGGACCAAACAGTGTTCCAATCACACTTTGTTTATGGGCACCAAAACGTAAATTTCATGTACTTTTCACATGTCATGAAAGAGTATTCTTCTTTGGATTTGTTTTCAACCGTTTAAAAATGTGCAAACCATTCTTAGCTTGTGGGCCACGCGAAAGCAGACTGAACAGGCACGTGGGTTCATCGTTTGCTGACCTCTGGGTCGGACCAGCTGGCCAGAGGCAGAATGATGGCAGCGTTCTTCAGGGTGGAATCCCAGAGAACCCCACGTCTCAGATGCCTTAAGGATGCTCCAGCCCTGGGCCTCCCGGGGCAGAATCCCTACGACCTCCCCCAGTGTGCCCTGGGGAGCCCTCAGGTCTTGAAGCTCTGGTTCCCTGATGTGGAAGTGCTAGCTTGGGGCCCAAGTCTCTGTCTTAAGGGTAACAGGGAATGATGTCTAGAAAGGACCTTGTGCCAAATGGCTGTGGCACATGCCATAAGGCATCCAGGTTGAGCTCTCGAATCCCACCAGATGGTCTGAGTCCTGGTTCAGCCTCCGCTGGCTTTGTTACCTGGGGCAAGTTACATAACCTCTCTGTTGTTAAGTTTCACATCTGTCAGATATGAACAGTGATAGCACGTGTATCAGTTGGGGTTGCTGTTTTGGGAAGCCCTCAGCCCAGTGCCTGCCAGAGAGGAAGCGTCCAGAGCTGTTAGCCTCGGTGGTTTTTTACCGGTGTCATCATCGTCGCTGGGGCATAGTCTAAGTGGGTGACAGAGCTAAGGAGCTCTGGCTCCAGTGCAGCCTCTGTGTTGGTCTTGGTGTCACCGGGCAATGAGCAGTCACTGGCTGGTGGCAGCCACATTCATAGGTCAGGTTGCAGGCTGTGGGGTAGATCCGATTCTTCCTTGGGAACTAAAGCCTTCGCCTGACCCTACGGATAGAAGCGGTGAATAGGTTTTGTTCCCTCACTGAGCTCAAAGAAATAAGAGTAAAGTGCCGGATTTCCGCTCTTCTGGTTTTAGAAGAAAAAAAAAGACACACACACACACACACACACACACACACACACACAACCCTCAGTGTCTTCTAATTAGCTTGGGGCTGTCACCCCATAGAGAAACAGAGAATCGGGACAAGTTAACTCTTCACCTCCTTACCAAGAAGGTCTCTGTCAAGGCTGGCATTCTGCAGACTTCTGTCCTTCATGCGCCACCTTCTTGATTTCTATCCTCCCTGTGCCACCTCTCCTTTTACTTTCATAGTATTTTCTTTTTATTGGCTCGCCATTTTTAATATGACCTCATCCTGTGTGATTACATTCACGAAATCATGAAGTAATTCATGTTTGTTTTTCTCTCCTTCGTTGAAGTTAGTGTGCATCTCTAAAAATGTCTTTAAGTTTGTCCGTGAACCCACCTGATGTGACCCTGCGTAGCACCTTCCGGTGACTCCAGTGACAGCAGTATGGGGTCAGAGCTTGGATCTCGCATCAGAAGATCTGGGTTCATGTGCCAGCTCTGCCCCTTCCCGGCACTTCCTGTGTCCCCCGGGCAAGTGACGGAGCCTCTGGGGGACGCCTGCCTCCATGAACATGGCAAAGGCCACTGAAAAGTGCTGTGGAGAACCAAACTGCCGTGTAAGATTCATAGAGAACTGGGCTTTGTTCCTGACGGGGAAGGCAGAGGAGGGAAGGGGAGAGCCCGGGGTGAGAGGGAGAGGAGGAGAGAACAGAACCCACCAGACTGTGTGAGGCTGAGCCCAGCAGCATTTAAGAACAGACAGAGGTGTCCCCTGTTCGACTGGAACTTGTTTGCATTGAGGCAGTAAAAACCCCGGATGGTTAACTTTATGTATCAACTTGACTGGGCCATGGTGTCCAGATATTTGCTCAAACATTATTGTAGGGGCTCCTGGGTGGCTCAGTCAGTTGAGCGTCTGACTTCAGCTCAGCTCATGATCTTGCGGTTCGTGAGTTTGAGCCCCACATCAGGCTCTGTGCTGACAGTGTGGAGCCTGCTTTGGATCCTCTGTCCCCCTCTCTCTCTGCCCCTCCCCTGCATGTTCTCTCTCTCTCTCTCTCTCTCTCTCTCTCTCAAAAATAAGTAAACCTTTAAAAAACATTACTAAAAAAAATTATTCTAGACGTTTCTGTGAAGGTATTTTTTAAATGAGATGGGTAGACTTTGAGTAAAGCAGGTTACTCTCCATAGTGTGGGTGGACCTCGTCTAATTAAGTTATGGTTTCAGTAGAAGACTGGCCTCTCGGACGAGGGAATTCGCCAGCAGACAGACTCTGGGCTCGAGCCGCATCTGTTCCCTAGGTCTCCTGCCTGCTGGCCTGCCCACATTCACATGAGCCAATCCAATAAAATAAATTTCTCTCTACAGATGGAGAGAGGTGAGAGAAGGAGAGGGACCGAGGAAGGGGGGAGGGCGGGATCAGCAGCATCTTCTGTACTCACAAGGGGGAAGGAAGAGCATGTCACAGGCACTTTGGCCAGCCGCGTCCCCTCTCTGCTTTCACAGCCTTGCTCCCTCTTACCCGGACAGTTTTACCAAACCCTCCTTCATGTAGCTGAAATTTTCTTCAGTTAGGTACTATAATTGGTTACATCAACTTTAAAATTGTGGGTTGCAGAAGTCATGCCCCCACTGTAAGGTATTTTTGAGTTCCTCTATGGTCTGTGGTTACAGAATGGCGGGGGGAGAGGCAGCCAGAGTTTTGAGTAAGGATGGCTCAGCGACTTAGGAAACTGGTGGAACTTTCCACGCTGGGTCCTCAGAGACTTGCTCATCTGGAACACAGGCCTCAAGACAGTTTGCTGGCTGGGGGAGAAAATGGCTTCTGCGTGTATGGGATTTAAAAATCTATTTTGTGGACTGCTTGAAATTTTCAAACATTTAATTTGGGTTGGGGGTTGATATTTTTGTAGTGGAAAACGTTCGTTTTTGTGATTGCTGTGTGCTAAGTAAGATAAAAGCAATGGAAATGCATTCTCTCATTTGCTCCTCACACAGCCCTGGAAGCTGAATGTCCTCTTTATCCCTCTTTATGCAGGGGAGAAACTAAGGCACAGAAGAGTTTAAAGAAAATTCATTCAGGATGGGGGCACTTGCCTGGCTCGGTCGGTGGAGCATGCAACTCTTGATCTTGGGGTTGTGAGTTCAAGCCTCACATTACATACATACATACATAGGAAAGAAGGAAGGAGGATTTTTATTTATTTATTTTGAGAGAGAGAGAGAGAGAGCTGGAGCGTGCACGCGAGTGGGGGAGGGGCAGAGAGGGGGTGGGAGAGAGAGAATCCCAAGCAGGCTTCGTGAGGTCAACACAGAGCCTGACGCGGGGCTTGAACTCACGAACCGTGCGATCATGACCTGAGCTGAAATCAGATACTTAACCGACTGAGCCATCCAGGCTCCTGGAAAAAATAAAAAAAAATTTTTTTTAACCGATTCATCCAGGGTCACACAGCTAATGAGTGCTCAAGTCAGGACTTGATGTGGGATTTGTCTGTGTCCAGATCCCACGCTCCTAACTTCTTCACCTCACTGCTCCCCCTTAGAACTGAAAGGAGTGTGCTGGGTTTCCTCTCGAGTGAAAAATATCCAGATGCATCTGGAATGATTTTGTTTGTAATGGTTCTTCCTACAGTTCCCCACCCGCACCGTTAGCGTATTGTTTCATCCTTGTGCGTGTCCCCACGTGGCAGGAAGTGCAGGTGGAGGTGTCACCACTGCCCTGCCTCTCTTGGTGGGGGACGGGGGGCAGGGAGGGGGGGGGGGGCGGGAGAAGCTTCCAGAGCCGCCCGACATTCAACCTGTGTCTCTGGCCAGAACTGGGTCACATGGCCACTTCTAGCGGCAGGGGAGACCAGAAGAGCTAAGTTCTGTGGCCAGTGGAGAGTGAGCGCCTTTGACAAGGACAAATTCTGCAGCAGTCGGCTTCACGAGGTGGAGTTAATAAGTGTCTACTGACGTCATTGCAGAGCGCATTAACACACATACAGGCTCCGGCGCGGCCAGGTGGGTGAGTTCCCACGCTGCCTTTCCAGAAGGAGTGCCCAGCTGGCCCGCGCCCCAAGAGGATCAATCAGAATGGCAGAGGCTCTGGAGATCACGTCCAGAGCAGCCACAGGAATTGAGGGTTAGTGTGGAGGACAGATTAAGGGGGGGACATGGTACTTTCTAAAAATATTCAAAGGACTGCCAAGTGGGAGGAAGATTACCTGCACAACAGCTACCAAGGGATCAATAGAGGACAAAGGATGGGAGTATTTCAAGTATTACAGGGGCCCCTGGGCAGCTCAGTCGGTTAAGCGTCTGACTTCAGCTCAGGCCATGAGCTCCCAGTTCGTGGGTTCGAGACCCGCCTTGGGCTCTGGGCTGACAGCTCAGAGCCTGGAGCCTGCTTCAGATTCTGTATAACCCCCTCCCTTCTTCTGCCCCTCCCCCACTCACCCTCTGCCTCTCTTTGTCTCTCTCTCTCTCTCTCTCTCTCTCAAAAATAAATAAACATTAAAAAAATTTGGGTGGGGGGACCACCTGGGTGGCTCAGTCAGTTAAGCATCTGACTTCGGCTCAGGTCATGATCTCACAGTTCGTGCATTCAAGCCCCGCGTCGGGCTCTGTGCTGACAGCTCAGGGCCTGGAGCCTGCTTGGGAATCTGTGTCTCCCTCTCTCTCTGTGCCTCCCCTGCTCGCGCTCTGTCTCTCTCTCTCTCTCTCTCTCAAAAATAAACAAACATTAAAAAAAAAAAAGATGATTAAAAAAAAATTTTTTTTTTTAATTTAAGTGTTACAGAGGTTTATTGTCCTGGTAGGTATGACCTCATCCTTCATTCAGTTAGTTACTCAGCAAACACGCACCCCGCAGGTTTATCGGGGGGCCAGGTCCCATCTGATGTACGATTTCCTGAGCTGTGTAATCTCCACCCAGGAGCTCACGACCTAATGGGAGAGACAGACAGCCGCTCACAGCCTAATGGGAGAGGCAGACAGAAACAAAGAAATCAATTCCGTAGAGTTATTTTAACAGCCCTGCTGAGCAGAACTTGTAGCTGTGGCCTGTGTGAAATGCTGCTGGCCCAGTGAGGGAAGGAGCAGGTCCTCTAGGGGGTCAGGGCAGGCTCCGCATGGTGACCTGACTTTGATCTGGGCGTAGGAGCAAGATTTAGGGTGGGCAGGAGGGCAGGAGTACAAGCAGGCCCCGCCGGGGCACAGGCAGAAGGCCAGGGTCGTCTCCACCCTGAGCCCTGCCCACCAAGCCCCGGGAAGCCTGGGAGTTCCAGTCCCACAGCCTTGTTTGATCTGAAGTTGCGGGGTTGGTTTGATCAACAATTTTTGTCTTTAATGTTTATTCTCTTTCTGAGAGACGGAGAGAGACAGTGCGAGCAGGGGAGGGGCAGAGAGAGGGAGACACAGAATCAGAAGTGGGCTCCAGGCTCCGAGCCATCAGCACAGAGCCCGACACGGGGCTCAAACCCCTGAACCGCGAGATCGTGACCTGAGCCGAAGCTCAAACACTTAAGCAATGGAGCCACCCAGGCGACCCAACAAATGTCTTTAAACACCCAGGCTTTTTGTCCTGAGCTTGTCACCTCCTGGGCCCAAGCTGCAGGTACCCCATTCCCAGGAGAGAGAAAGGAAGGAAGAAGAAGGAGGAAGGGCTTTCTCCTCCCTGAGCTCTGTCTCTGTGTCCCAGAAAGGACGTCTCCCCCGCCACTGCCCAGCAGACACCCCTCTTCTCCCCGGAAACCAAAACAAGGCCGCTTGCCCACTTCTGGAGCAGGTGCTGCAGAGGGGAGCGGGGTGGCCGCTCTGGGCAGGGAAGGGAGGAATGGCTGCCGGGTGGGTCCTGGTGCAGGCCGGTGCCAGCTTTGAGGATGGCAGAGCTCCCTCTGCCTCAGCAGCCTCGCCTCTCCCCTCTAGTTGCCTCACTGCCCCTGGGACTTTCTCCCTCCCTCGGGTCACTTCTCCCCAGTGCCTGAGAGTCACCCTCCAGCCCCTCTTCTGTCTTCTTCCCGACATCCTCGATGACTCATCATCGATGAGTTCATTCGGCAAGGCCAATGCCGTTCCTCTCCCAAGAACCTCCCTTTCCACCTGCCCAGCCCGGCGCCTTGTGCTCTGGGCTCCGCTCAGACGGCACCTCCTCGCTGACACCTTCCCTTTCCCTCTGCGGGTGCTCACTGCCCCCCGCCCCGTCTCCTGGCTCTCACAGCACCCGGAACTGGCCTCAGCCATGCCACCCTGCTCTGAAAATGTTTGTCCACCTGTCATCCCTGACCACTTTAGGACCTCCTGAAGGGCAGGGATTCTGTCCTTTGCCTTTGCCTCTGGAGCACCTGCCGCAGGGCTGGACAGATAATAGCCACTCAGAGAATGTCGTGGAGGGCAGAGAGGTGGACGCGAGGGAGATGGTGGGAAGCAGGTGCACAGAAAGCAATTGTGGGGGAGGATAACGGGCACTAGGCAGGGGGTGGAGGCAGAGGGCGGGTAGGGAGGGAGCGAGGAGACGGACAGAGGGCGGGTATTACCTACAGCAAATTTCAAACATCGTATCACTTCTCTCATGAATATTTCAGTACATCTCTAACAGGTAAGGAATAGGATTCTTACTTAAAAACAAACAAGCTGCAGCCCCAGTACCATTATACACTTGGAAAAAAAGTATACAAATGGAGTGACAGTAAACACTGAAAGGAAGTCCCCAAAAGGATCTCTGGTTCCTTTGAGTGACGTGAGTGGGTGGTGTTTCTGCCGGAGAGCTGGCGTTCTGTAAATGTGATCTAAAAGGAACGTGGCTGTGCACGCCCTTGCTGGGGTGAGGGCCTCAAAAGGAGGCCTGTGGGGGCCACTCGGAGCTGACAGGCCGTGTCATGGTTGTCTTTCTCACGGTCTGCCGACTTGCGTTGGATCCTTCTCCCCTGGGCCTGGACCATGGCCTGAGACAGAACCAGATCTGCGGGTCATCACCGGCCTTGAAGACCATCCTCACTGCTCACAAGCCGCACTTTGTTGAATCGAAGACACTGTGGGGTGTGCGAAAAGAAAAAAATGCCAGCCGAGCGCTGGCAGGTCATTATTTGTAAGAGCCACCCCAATATCAGAGGGGTTCAAAGTGGGAAGGGGGAGGGGAGCTCACAGAGAAACACAGTGTGCGACATCGGGGCAGGTGGGGCGGGGACTCAGCCTTGAACCGGAATGGTGAGGCAGTCTGGGGGCTGTTGGCCTTGGACAAACACTCAACAAGCCTCTCCTCTCTGTCCCACTGGAGGGTAGACCCCGGCGAGAGAGAGAGAGAGAGAGATTGGGAGAGGGATAGGTCCCCAAGAGCTCTGGGTCCACCCTAGTTGGGTAGAGACATCCTTGAATAGCCAAGCAGCGTGAGATACACAGTGGGTTTAGACCCCACACAGGCCCAGCTCTGCGTCCCTGCTCCCCCACTTCCGGGTGTTGGACCTCAGCTGCCCCCATGCCTGGTAGGGACCGTGGGGAGGTGACCCAAGAGGAGGTACACTGAGCAGGTTACACAGGCTCAGTGAATGCCAGTCATTTTGTCACTGTTCTTCATGATGTTACCGTCACAGTGCAGGATGACCATACAGGTCACAGTGACACAGTCCCCTCGGTTGGCAAATACACTGAGGAGCTGTCACCAGGGTAGGGCCTTAAAAGACCAGCAGGGATCAGCCGGTCCGTTTCCTCCTCTGTGCCGGCACATCCGGATCTCACACCGTGTCCTATCTCAGTGCCCAGTCTTTTCTGCCATGCCACTCTCACCTTTGTGAGGGCCATTGTGGCCTCCCACTGGACCGTCAACTTGCTGTGGGCAGGACCTGGTTGGTTTTGCTCACCAGAATCTCTCCCAGCACCCGGATGGCAACAAGCAATGAGTACGTTCAAGAGACACGTAAGGTCGTGGTTAAGAGTATGGATGTGGTAGGGGCGCCTGGGTGGCTCAGTCGGTTGAGCGTCCGACTTTGGCTCAGGTCATGATCTCACAGTCTCACAGTCTGTAGGTTCGAGCCCCGCATCGGGCTCTGTGCTGACAGCTCGGAGCCTGGAGCCTGCTTCCGATTCTGTGTCTCCAGCTATCTCTGCCCCTCCCCCACTTGTGCTAGCTCTCACCCTCTCTCTCTCTTTCTCTCTCTCTGTCTCTCAAAAATAAGTAAGTGTAAAAAAAAAATTTAAAGAGTAAGGATGCAGTAACCAGACCTCTCTGAGTCTGAACCTCTGCTCTGCAATGTGGAAGCTGTGTGACCATGGGCAAGACACTGACCTCTCTGTGCTCCTCAGTTTATTCATCCTCTGTCTTAAGGATTATGGTGAGAGGTTCGTGTGAAGGCCCGAGTCCCATGATTGGTGCTTACTGAGCGTCCAGTGAGCGTGCTGGTGGTGATGGTTGTCATCGTCCTCTGTGACCCAGATGTGTGACCGAATGGTAGAAAGGCATGCCAGGCAGAAGCCCAGGGGCATGCAAGAACAAGGCCCCAGCAGGAGCAGAACACAGCCAGTCTTGGCTGAGGTCAGTCCCAAATGTCCCTCTCGGCCCCTGAAGACTTCGGGATTTTGACCCTCAGGCAACTGAGGGCGGTTAGAAGTGCGGGGGCGGGGGGGGGGCGGGGGGGATCCTGGATAATTTTCAGACAGAAGAAGGTACTGGTTGGATTTGTGTTTGAAGAGAAGAGGGTAGAGGTGATGGTCTAGGCCTCGGAGAGGTGACAGGGCCTCAATGAGAGCTGATAATGGAGCCCGGGGCAACTCGGAAATGTGTTGAGTAGTGGGAATTCCCAGATGTAGTGGCCGGCCGGCCGTTGGAATGTGCAGGGTGGTGAGGAGAAGGCTCTAGGCTGCTCCCCCACCCCCAGGGCTGACTTTGGCAGCAGGTGGTCCTGGCCATGATTCCACCGAGCACCCGCAGACACGGACTTCTCCAAAAGCAGTGGAAGGAGCCAAGAAGGCGACTGTCTTCCAGTTTGGGGTCCCCCCCAAGAAAGAGCAGGCAGGGAGCAGGGGCGGGGAGCTGGTGTGTCTTCGGTGGCCGCTCTTGCCCGCTCTCAGCCCAGGTCACAGTCTTGGTACTTAGCCGTGACTCATTACCGCTCTTACGTGATGTCATGCGCGCATTGTCTGGCTACAAAGTCTCAGTGCCTGTGAGGCAGGCAGCCTTATCTCGGTTTCCCAGAGGAGAAAGCAGACCGGAGAGGGCCTGCCGTCCCCACGTTAGGACACGAAGCTAGACTCGCCGCACTCCAAGGCCTGTGCCACTGCCCAGCCTGACTCTGCCTGCCATCCCGCCAGGCCGACTCTCCGGAGCCTTCCCGGAAGGTGGAGTCTGCACCAGGCATGACGCGGGGAGAGGGGACAGGCACACACGGGCCCAGCGGTCCACGGCCACAGGAGTGCCGGCCCCAGACGGCAGCCGGGGAGGCTGGCAGGGCCTGGCGTCCTCGGGAGCTGGGACAAGAGCAGAACAGCTCCCGGGACCTTTGACGACTGCCACCCACAGCCCAGAGGCCGGCGAGCATTCTCCTGGAACCAGTAACCACTGTCAGTGTTCGTACTCCCCCTTCCTGAAATAGCAAGCTGAGCCACTTCTGTGGTCAAAGGCAAAAACAAAACAAATATCCCCAGGTTCCTGTGGGTTTCCATTTCTGCCCTTGATGGAGTACGCCTACCGCCCCGGAAAGTCTCACTGAGGAGGTGTGAAAACCCCCTGGTCGGGCCATCTGCTCCCCGGCCTGCGGGGAGGTGGCCATGAGGCCCCAGGCTGGGCCCATCCTGCTCTGGACACACCTGTCTCCTACTGAGTTTGCCCGGGTGGACCTCGCACCTCCTCCCCTCCCTCCTCTTCCTCCTTCCTCCTCTTCCTCCCCCTGTTGAGGCTGACTGAAACCCCAGCCCCCCAGAAGACTCCAGCGTCTGCCTGGCTCTGCCCGCTGCTGGCGTCGGGACTGGAGAGCTGTGCTTGGGGGGGGGGGGCCTCAGACCCGTGCTCCGGCTCCCGCACCCCCCGATTCCCTGGCCTGGCACCTCCTCCGGCTTCTGAGTGCCCCGCCGCCCCTTAACAGCCACTTGCCTGTCCAAGATGACCTTGATCCCTTCTAAAACTGCGCTGCCCCTCCCCCAGAAGAGAGGCGCCCCTCATGTTTAGGCGTCCCCCGGGGGGCCTAGTTGAGGCAGCCCTGGCAGGCCTGCTGGTGGAGCGAGGGATGGGGAGGAGGGGGCAGGGGGGCGCTTCCAGGAAGGCTGAGCTCCCCGGCCCCTGGTGACCACTGTGTGACCTCCCGGCACCTCAGTGTCCTCATCAGTTAGACGAGGGCAGTGACACACGCGTCACAGGCTTGGGAGGATTCAGCTGCCTGCTTTGTGTAAACAGCTAACGGCACTTGGTGTGTCAGGGGCTGTAACTGGAGAGGGTTGTTGCCGAGGAAGGGCACGCGGGCCAGGTTGAGGGCTGGGGAGCCTTGGAGTCTTTGGGGCACAGGATGGACACGGTCCCTTCCAGGTTTCAGAAAGCTCACTCTGAGGCAGGAAGGGCATGGGGTGGGGGAGGGGTGGGGGAGGGGTGGGGGGGGGAGCCAGGCAGGAGCAGCCGGGGCAGTGGCCTGTCAGGCAGAGGCAGAGGGCAAGGTGACAGGGGCTCAGGTAGGACAGAGAATCCAGAGCTGGAGTTGGCAGAACACTGTGACCGGAGTCAGAGATGACTCGTCCTCTGGCCCGTGTGGCTGGGGACCGCTGAGGTGCGGTTTCTGGAGGAGTAGCACACTAGTGTGTTTAGCCACTGCCCCCCCCCCCCCCACCCAAACCCTCCAGAGTAGAGCCTGGCTTCCTCCGCTCAGCTCTTTAGCAAGCGTATGAGTCCCCGAGGGCGGGGAGTGTGCCACAAAGAAGCCACACTCGGGACTTCATTGTGGGACGAATGAGCCCACCCTTCAACACCTCGAAAGGAAGCCGTCCTCACGCCCCCAGCCCCGTCCCCACAGCCATAGCCCGGGGAGAAAAACACCCCGTCCTGCTGCCGTGTCCCTACCCTGATGCCCCTGCTGCCTGGCTTGTGTCCCGAGCAGCTACCCCAGCGTCCATCTGGCCACAGGACCCAAGGCGGGACCCGGGATGGAACTGAGGTCAGGCCAATTTCGAAACCAACGTCATGAAAGCCACAGTTACAGGGAGCTGACTGCCAGCCCAGCCCAGGCATCGTCCTGCAGGGTGGGCCTGCCTGGCCAGAAGAGGGCCCTGCCCGGTCACAGGGCCGGGGCTCAGAGTGCGCCTCAGCCCCTTTGGGCACCGGGGGGCGGGGGCCACATCTGTCTGGTCCACCGTTGTGACCATCCCCAGTGCCTGGCACATGACTGTGCGGCCTGTGAAGGGTCACTTGGCCCCCCTGGGCCTCAGCTCTGTGCGAACAGAGAGAGTGAGCCTGCTGTTCAGGACTGCGGAACAGTCGCTGGGATCGCGAGCTGCACGCACCCGGTCCCTTGGGTGCTGTTGGTGTGAGAGGTGCCCTATGACCCTGTGCTCTCAGGTGCCCGGTGCCGGCAGGGGCCAGGCCTGGAGCCAGAGGAAAGGGCTGTGACACAGGGGGACGGGGGATAGTGCCCAGTGTCAGAACACCAAGGGTCTTACTCCCCAACCTTAAAACGTCAACCGGTCCTGTCTTGCCCCACAGCCCTACCTAGGGTACGACACTTGCCAAAACGGGGTGATTTGCGTGATCAAACACTGGCCCGAAAAAGCAGGGGACCAGACCGTCTCTGTGCACTGTGGTGGAGCTTATTTAAGACCTGGGCTGCAAGGATAGATCCTAGAAGGGTACAGAGGGGAGTGACCTTGGCTCTGGTAAGCCCTCGGAGTCCGCACAACCTCAGCTAGGTAGAAGTGATGGGTGCACAGCATCGTGGAGACAGGAAATGCCCCTGGACTGTACACTTTAAAGCGGCTGATTTTATGTTATGCAGTCTTCGCCTCAATTTAAAAATAGAAGAACTGGGGGTACCTGGGTGGCTTAGTTGGTTGAGCTCTTGATTTCAGCTTTGGTCATGATCCCGGGTCGTGGGATCAAGCATGGAGCCTACTTAAGATTCTCTCTCTCTCTCGGGGCATTTGGGTGGCTCAGTTGGTTAAGCATCTGACTTCAGCTCAGGGCATGGTCTCACCGTTCGTGAGTTCGAGCCCCACATCCGCCTGTCTGCTGTCAGCACAGAGCCGGCTTCGGATCCTCTGTCCCCCTCTCTCTCTGCCCCTCCCCTGCTCGCTCTCTCTCTCTCTCTCTCTCTCTCTAAAAAATAAACATTAAAAAAAAGAAAGAAAGAAAATTAGGGGTGCCTGGAGTGGCTCAGTCGGTTAAGCATCCAACTTCAGGTCAGGTCATGACCTGGCGGTTCGTGGGTTCGAGCCCCGCGTCGGGCTCTGTGCTGACAGCTCAGAGCCTGGAACCTGCTTCAGATTCTGTGTCTCCCTCTCTCTCTGCCCCTCCCCCACTCACTCTCCATCTCTCTCTCTCTCTCTCTCTCTCTCTCTCTCAAAAATAAATGTTTTAGGGGCGCCTGGGTGGCGCAGTCGGTTAAGCGTCCGACTTCAGCCAGGTCACAATCTCGCGGTCCGTGAGTTCGAGCCCCGCGTCGGGCTCTGGGCTGATGGCTCGGAGCCTGGAGCCTGCTTCCGATTCTGTGTCTCCCTCTCTCTCTGCCCCTCCCCCGTTCATGCTCTGGCTCTCTCTGTCCCAAAAATGAATAAACGTTGAAAAAAAAAAATTTAAAAAAAAAAAAAAAATAAATAAATGTTTTAAGAAATACTAAAAAAATCATACATTTTTTAAGAAAATTAAAAAAAAAGATTCTCTGTCCCTCTCTCCTCCCTCTCTCTCTCTCCCTCTCTCTCTCTCTAAAAATAAAATAAACCTTAAAAAAATAAAAATAAAAAAATAACAGAACTGCTGCCACTTACTGAGCACCTGTTCTGTGGCAAGAACCGTCCAGATGCCCTGTTTGAGTTATCACTACTCCTTTGGGCAGCTCTGTGGGGTGGCTGGCATCCACCCAGCCTTCAGACAGAAACCAGCTCAGAGGGGAAGGCCAGGCCGCCTGTTCGTAATGGGAGTCGAGATTTAAACTACCCTGGGTCCTTTGCTTCATAGGTTAAGAATGTCTCCGGGAGGCACGCCCCGGTGGCTCAGTCGGTTAAGCATCCGACTTCCGCTCGGGTCACAATCTCATGGTTCGTGGGTTCGAGCCCTGCGTCGGGCTCTGTGCCAACAGCATGGAGCCTGCTTGGGATTCTGTTTGTCTCCCTCTCTGTGCCGCCCCCCGCCCCCGCCCCGGCTCCCTCTCTCTCTCTCTCTCAAAATAAGTAAGCTTTAAAAAAAAAATTCTCTGGGAGGTTTGAGAGGAAACTGGTTCCCAGTAGGGCCACTGGGAAGTGGGGCTGGGGCCGGGGAGGCAGGTAGATATACTCTGTGTTGTGTGCCGCTTGGGAACCTTTTACGTTTTGAACCACGTGAATGGTCAAAAGATACCAACTCAAAAGATAATAGAAAGTCAAGAAGGAGGGGCGCCTGGGTGGCGCAGTCGGTTAAGCGTCCGACTTCAGCCAGGTCACGATCTCGCGGTCCGTGAGTTCGAGCCCCGCGTCAGGCTCTGGGCTGATGGCTCAGGGCCTGGAGCCTGTTTCTGATTCTGTGTCTCCCTCTCTCTCTGCCCCTCACCCGTTCATGCTCTGTCTCTCTCTGTCCCAAAAATAAATAAACGTTGAAAAAAAAAAAAAATTAAAAAAAAAAAAAAAAAAGAAAGTCAAGAAGGAGCATTTTATTTGCGAAAATAAAACACTGCCTCCGTAGTTTCATGTCAGAAACCAGCCCGCCGGATCGCTGTCCCCACTCATCCGGTTGGTAGCCTGAGCCGCGAGGCCTCCTCGGCGATCATAGGACGGTGACGCTCCTGGCCTCACGTGGCTGCTGTAAGAATTAAGTGACATCGCAAAAGGACACATACTGTATGAGACCACTTAAATGACGTGTTAGGTCGTCGGGATCGTAAGGACAGTGCAGTGGCGACCAGGGGCTGCTGGAGGGGGGAATGGGGAGTTAGAGTTTCAGATTTGCAGGATGGAAAGGGTGGTGGGGCCGGCTGTACCACATCGTGAGTGTATTTGCTGCTGCTGAACTATACACTTAAAGATGGTTAAGATGGCAAATGTTATGTGTATTTTAACACATTTTTAAAACGAAAAAATAATACAGGGCGCCTGAGCGGCTCAATCGGTTAAGCAGCCAACTCTTGGTTTCGGCTCAGGTCATGATCTCATGGTTTGTGGGTTCGAGCCCCGCATTGGGCTCTGCACTGACAGCACAGAGCCTGCTTGGGATTCTCTCTCTCTCTCTCTCTCTCTCTCTCTCTCTCTCTCTCTTTCTCTCTCTCTCTCTTTCTCTTTCTCTCTCTGCCTCGCCCCCCATGACTCACTCTCAAAATAAATAAATAAAACTTAAAAAAAAAAGAAAAAGAATATAAAATGCAGCCAAAAACCAAAACAATTAAATGACAAAACGGAACAAGGTAGGTAACAGTTTGCACGCCACTTGGTCCTTCTTGAGGCCCCAAAAAGTACCCATCGTCCTCCTCCTCTCTGGCCCTTCCCGCCGCGTCCCACACCACACACCTGCACGCGGCTGAGTCTGCCTGTCCAGGATCCCCCACACCGTGTAACTTGTGGTTTCTCCTCCACAGAGAAGGCTACAGATGGCTCCCTGCAGAGCGAGGACTGGGCCCTCAACATGGAGATCTGTGACATCATCAACGAGACTGAGGAAGGGTGAGGCCCGCAGGCGAGGCGGGGGGTGGGGGACGGGTCGGCCAGCCAGCCGCAGTGCAGCCTGCCTCTTGCCACAGAGCCCCTCCCCATTCCCACCCCTCCTGGAGTGCAAGGGGAGACCCTCCTGTGGTCCTCGGTGCCAGGAGGGCTGCAGAGGTCCTCTGAGTCCCACCCCAGGCAGGAGTGTGGCATCTTAGACATTTTGGAACAAAGATTCCATCCAATGCTGTCATGAGATGGACAGGGGACCCAGAGATGCCCTTGGGGGGCCACCAGCCCACACGGCCTCTCTCAAGTCACAGCCTGGCCAACTGGACCTCTTAGGACATCACCTGGGCCACACCCTCGTGGGACGCGGCCAGCTGGTGGCTCCCAGCACTGGGACATGGCCCCAAGCACTGTTCTGCACCATATGGGCTGGAAGGGGCAGGGAGACTCCCAGCTTTCTCTGTGAGCGAGAACAGACTTTCATTTCCTTAAGATTTGGAACCAGCAGGGGAGGGGACCTGAGGGGGTCAGGGGACATGGAGAAGGCAGTGACAGTGAAGCAGAACTGAGAGCCCGTCGGCATTAGCTTCTGCCAAGCATTTCCGGTACACAGGTCACCCCAGGACACATGCTGTGGAGGAGGCATCGTGGTCTGGGCTCTTGGTCTCTGACTAGCACTCTCTGACCAGCTGTGTGACCTTGGGCAAGTCACTGTACCCCCCTAGGTCTTTGTCATCAGAGGCAAATATCTCTTTTAGATTCTTCCAGCAGTAAGCCCAAAGTCCCGAGGGGAGCAGAGAGGGAAAGCAGGGTCACTGTCCTCAGGAGAACCCAGGAAGGGTGGGAAGAGGTGGGACCACAGTCATCGGGAAGTACGGAACAATCTGAGAAATCAGAATCAACAGCTGGAGCGGGACCTCATTTCGCTCTCCATTTCTCACTGGGATAATCCAGCTGGTCTGCGGGGTCCTTCTCAGCCAAATGGTCCCTTTGTGGGGAAAGTGAGCCCAGGCAGCTGGAAGCAGGCGGCAGGCAGGGAGCACCGAGGGCAGCACACAGTGGCTACCGGCACCTTCCAGCATCCCCAGCAGGGGGCAGACCGCAACGGCAGGGCCACCGAGATAAAAGATGGGGGGCGGACAGGCTCAAGGAGCCCCTGAGAGGGCCTGGGGCTGCACAAACCCCCTGGAGAGGCAAGTCCCCATCTCCCTTATAAGCGTTGGCAGAACTGGGGCTCGTGCGTACTTGGGTTCAAGCGCATATGCTGTTGACTTGAGCACTTCCTGTGTTCCAGGCACTGCACGAGGCCTTAGGGACCCAGCAGCGGGCAGAGCAGATGTGACCCTTGGCCTTGAATCTCTGGTCTAGGTCTACCCCCCAGTGGGTTGTGGCCTCCCTGCCGTCCAGTCTGGGCTCCTAGCCGGGTACTGAGCACAACAGGCCCACAGCAATGGCACACAAGCCTGGACTTCTGATTCCCAGTGCTGTGCCCTCTCTCTGGGCCGCTCTGAAACGTGGAAACAAGTCCCTTTCGAGGGTGACGGCCTGCCCCAGGGCATTGGTTGAAAACTACCCCCACCCTTCTGGGACAGGGGCCCACCCTGTCAGGGACCATGGTCCCTCACCCCACGTGTCCTGTGTGTCCATCACACCCTTGACAGGCCTCCATGGCTCCTCCACCTTGCCTGCCGCCTTCGCTCGTGTGGGGGGACCCGTGTCGGGGTTCCTGACTTTCCTGACCCGCTCTTGACGGGCTCATCACTGAACAGACAGATGTCTGGCAGACAGCAGGACAGGCCCAGGGGCCACTCCCCAGCCTAGGAAATGTTGCTCATGCTCCTGTAGCGTACGGGGCTCTGGGAGGCCAAGTGTCAAGAGAGGACACGGTGCCCCCTCTTTGGGGGGCATCTTCTCAGCCAGGGAGCCCCAGGTGGGTGTCGTGTGACAGTGCACACCAGGGAGATGGGGGACTGGGAGTCGTGGGCGAGGCAGATTTTAGACGTGGAAGTTGGGGGCCACAAAGGCTTTTAGGCCAGAGCATCGGGGCAACATTGATTTCACCTGCACAGAGCTGAAGGGCAGGACGTAGGGGTGAGGCCACCGGCGTGCGTGGGCTGGGCGACAGATGGGGCAGGGAGGGCAGGCTGCCACCAGAGCCTTCAGGGCTCCCCCTGCACAAGGTATGTCCACCCTCCCTACCGGGATGGCCTGGGCCTCTTCAGCCTCTCCCTCCGCCTCCCCGCACGGCCTCCATCCAGTCCCTCCCGCCTCTGCCTGAACCACTTCCCTCCTCCCCTCAGCTGGTTCCATCTCATCCTTCACGCCCAGCCGTGATGCCACCCCAGAGAGGACTCCCCTGACACCCACTCACTCTTACTGCGGGCCCCCCTTCTTTCCCACAGTGATGTGGGTCTCCCTGGTCATGTGGTCCTTGAGAGCAGACCCGCACGTTCACCGGTGTGTCCCCAGCACCCAGCATGGTGCCAGCATGTGTGACTACTTAATAAGACCTGAGTGGAAGTGTGGGTGGAGAGAGGAAGTGGCCAGGATGAGGCCCCAGGACTCTGCCCACACGTTATTCGTTTATAAACCCCAGTGTGTATCAGGAATCCTTGGGGGTGTGATGAGTATACAGATCCCGGGAGAGCTTGGTTCAGGGACCTAGGGTGGGAGCCCTGGGTTTTGCGTTTTTAACAAACCCTCATACCTCCCCCCAAGAGGATTCTGGTGCAAGGGATCTGGAGAATCTCTGCCAAGTATTCATGCCCTACTGAGGACTTTGGCAGGGCAGGCAGTTTGTGTTGTGATTAGAACCTGTGTGTTCAACAGGAAATAGGACACAGGAAAGATGGATGAGTGGCTGGCTTGGATGGGATGGGATGGGATGGGATGGGATGGGATGGGATGAATGGGATGGAAGGATAGATGGATGGATGAATGGATAGATAGATGGATGGATGGATGGATGGATGGGATGGGATGGATGGATGGATGGATGGATGGATGGACGGACAGACAGAACCAGCCCCGTTTTCCAGGGCTTCCTGATCTTAGGTAGGTGGCCCCATGTGTTGAATAAGAAGGTTCTATTCCTCAGTGCATCCTTCCTTTTGTCCTTCTTGTGCCCAGTCCCAAAGATGCCTTCCGAGCAGTGAAGAAAAGAATTGTAGGGAATAAGAACTTCCACGAGGTGATGCTGGCTCTCACGGTGAGTGCCCCATCCATCCGTCTGTCCCTCCATGGTAGAGCCACACCTCCCCCAGGCCTAGCAGGACTCCCAGCCACCCTGGGGCTCCTCTTCCAGGGGTTGAGAAGGAAAGGTCTGTGGGCAAAGCGCTGTCCTGTCTACAGTGCTGGCAGACACAGAGTGGCCATTTGGCAAAGTTCTCTCCAACTTCCTGGCATGGGGAGCAGACACCCTGAGGCCCATATCCCTCCAGACCCAGTCACGGAGAGCTCGTGCCAGAGGACCTGCCAAGTGACACAGAAGCTCGGTGAACCCAGAGCTCAGCAGGGCAGAAAGCCTGGCCGGGCAAATTGGGCTCTTGGATGCCCTGGAAAGTGTGCATAAAACAAATGCCGGTGGCCAAGGACGGGCCAGGCGAGAGGGGGCATCCTGGCTGTCAGAGGGGTTTGGCTACTAGTGGAGACAGCACTCTGTCCCGGCGTCCCCAGCAGCACTTACGTCAGGTGAATCCGGCTAAAGAGCAGGGCACTACCAGCCAGGAAGGGAGAACAAGAAACGAGGAGGGAAGTTCAGCGCCTGGTCCTGGGGCTGCAGGGTCACCAGGGGATTATGGAAGTTCACTGTGGTTTCCATTTGGAGAGCCACCCTCCCTCCAGACTGTATTCGGCTCAGAAGCAGCTTCAGGACAGGCTTCTGTGGGTTCTGAGGTCACTCGGTGAGGGGCCACTAGTGGGCACACCAGCCCCCGAGTCGGGGCACTGTCCCCACTTCTCCGTGTTCCAGGGTCTCACTTGAGGGGGCCCCTCCCGTACTCAGCCTCTCCTCCGGGATGGAGGCCGAGTGCAAGGGTCCTGGGCACTCCTGCTCACGGGCCCCTCACGGCCTCCAGGTCTTGGAAACCTGCGTCAAGAACTGTGGGCACCGCTTCCACGTGCTGGTGGCCAGCCAGGACTTTGTGGAGGGCGTGCTGGTGAGGACGATCCTGCCCAAGAACAACCCACCCACCATCGTGCACGACAAGGTGCTCAACCTCATCCAGGTGAGCACGGGCAGGCCGGGGCCAAGCTCCGTGCCAGCCGCCTTCCGGGGTGGGGAGAGAGCTTCGGGTCTGGCCGGGCAGCAAGGCGCCCCCACCATCGGTGCTCTTCGGTCTGCTTCCAGCTCCTTCTCACGTGGGGCCGTCTTGGTGTCCGCTGACTGGAGGTTCTGAGTGCAGGGAGGGGGCTTGGCGGGGGCTATGTGGGCGCGGCGGTCCGAGGACCAGCGAGTCAGGGCATCTCTGCTCTCTGGGGGCGGATAGGTGGGCTCGCAGGGGAGATGGTGAGCAGTGGTTACCGGCCGTGTCCCCCTGTCCCCTCTCAGTCCTGGGCTGACGCGTTCCGCAGCTCGCCCGACTTGACGGGTGTGGTCGCCGTCTACGAGGACCTGCGGAGGAAGGGCCTGGACTTCCCGATGACCGACCTGGACATGCTGTCGCCCATCCACACGCCCCAGAGGGTGAGGAGACTCATCCCGCGGGAGCAGCGGGGAGGGCAGGTGGGGGAATTACCAAGCAGTTTCCCCAGCTGCTCTCTGACGCGCTTGCCCGCCTCGCTGATCCCGGTTTTTGCCCTCTAGACCGTGTTCAGCTCAGAGGCGCCATCAGGGCAGAATTCTGTGGGCACTGATGCCAGCCATGGAGGAGACTCCACCCAGCACACCACCCCCCTGCCCGTCCCGGCCGCACTCCCCAGTGACACACCCATCACGCCAACCCCTGAGCAGGTAAACAAGCCTGAGTCAGAGCCACGCGGGGCAGGGAGGGCCCCTCTCGGTATGGAAATTTCTATCCTCACAGCGGCCCCACTGGGTATGTATCATTCTTCCTGTTTCAAAGACGAGACTTAGATAAACTCACTTGCCCAGAGCCGCACAGCTCATCAGAGATGGTGGTGGGATTCAAGCTCAAGTCTGTCTGACTCCCAGCAGGCTCGGTCCTGCACCTCGGCTGTTCCCCAAAGTATGTGCCCCACAGAGCCCCTCAGGCAGCACCCGGGAGAGTCAGTGCCCAGTAGGTGGCCCCTTCGGCAACAGCGTCTTCGTCGTCTTTGGGTGGTTTGTTTATGTGCTCAAATACGATTTCATCTGAACAGAAGTTCTGGGTAAAAACAGTTTTAACACATCTGCACCAAAAAAAATTTTTTTTTAATGTTTTTATTTATTCTTTTTGAGAGAGAGAGAGACAGAGCATGAGCAGGGGAGGGGCAGAGAGACAGGGAGACACAGAATCGGAAGCAGGCTCCAGGCTCTGAGCTGTCAGCACAGAGCCCGACGCGGGGCTTGAACTCACGGAGTGTGAGATCAGGACCTGGACTGAAGTCAGACGCTTAACTGACTGAGCCACCCAGGCGCCCCCCAAAAAATTTTTTAAACCCTTGCTCTGCACCCATGATGCTTCCCACAGAGCTCCAAGAAGAAGGTTTGGGGTGTAGTGTAAGATTCCAGGGGCCGGGGCTCCGTGAGTAGCCCTGCAGGATTACCCACAAGACTCACGACGCGCTGACTTAGCTTCTGTCCCTCAGTTTCTTCCTCCTGGAGTGGGGGGCAAGGCCACCTGGCAAAGCCGCCTGCCCCCCAAGGGATATCTGCAGCCATCACCAAAATAAGCTGGATACATGCTCATTTCATTTATTTATTTTTAAGTTTGTTTATTTATTTAAGTAATCTCTGCACTCAGCATGGGGCTCGAACCTACGACCCCAGGATTAAGAGCTACATGCTCTACTGGCTGAGCCAGCCGGGCGCCCCAGTGTGCCCCCATTTTAGACGTGGCTGTTGGGGTGTGAGCTGAGGCCTTGTGTTGTCGGCATGCCCACTTTTCAGGTGTGTTATGAACTTTAGACCCATCATACCAGCTACACGCGAAAGCTTAGCTGTTAAAGATACTGGCAAGAGAGACACAGGTCTGTGATGGAAACAAAGTGAAACTTGACCTTCCAGAGTGGACCCACTAATCTCCTGTACTGTCTCATCTGGACTTATGAACAAACCTGCCAGCAGCCCTTCACACCCCAACCTATCTGAAGAGAAGCTTCTGTACTGGGTATCTCACAATAAGTTATAAAATCACCTCCCAGAGTCACAAATATTACTAGAAAAGTTTTCCTAACTGGACATACAATTAAAGTGGTATAAAACCTGTAAAATTACCCTGTGATCCAAATTTCACGTAGCCTAGTTATGCTTTTAACCTTTTTGCCTGAAGTCTTACATCGGCGTGGATTAAGCCTGATGACATCCAGGGTAAGAAGGTTCTCGTTAAACAAAACTGAGTAGGCGGTGTTTAGTTTCCAGCTCCCCTCTTGTCTCCTGGGGCATGTTAAAGCCCCAGGCATCCAGTGGTATCACTCCCAGACTCTGTTGTAATTAGGTCCCATCGGACCCGGACACACTGGGCTTGTGGTCAGTAGTCTTTCCACTCATTTATACCAAGAGTGTTCATTAAATCGGCCAAATGTACCAAACGTGTCCTGGGGTTTGGAAGGTGTCTGTGACCCGTAGTTACTACCTGTGTCTGCACCCGCATTTCTTCATCTGTAAAGGCTGGGATAATGATACGTGCCTCATAAGATTGTGGTAAAGTTTAATGAGCAACAAAAGTTAAATGCTTGGCATTTGGTAGGTGGTTAATAAATGGTGGCTGCTGTCACAGGCATCGTAAATTTGTATACTGACTCTCGTAATCTGAAATCTGCTAGGTCACATGCAGTTCTCAGAACATAAGCCACTTAATAACTGAACCCATAAGGTATTCCATGGCCAAGGTTCTTCATCCAGATTAATTTTAGAACCTCCATACCAGGGCGCCTGGATGGCTTAGTCAGTTGAGTTTCACACTCAAGGTGGGGCGTGGCACTCATGCTTGAAAGAGCCCAGGACACCAGAACACACCAGGAGGAGCAGACCAGGAGCAAGTCCTGTCCTCACAGGAGAGGAGAGGGGAGTTAGCTGTCATCCTAGGCAGGAACCCGGCCTGCTGATTCCCTCCCCTCCCCTGGGCGGGGAACTGCCCTCCAGGGCCTCGTTAGCTGCCATCTTGGCCCCAGGAGATGCTGGAGCCCTCCAGCCGCACTCTGTGGTGCATTTACCTTCAGCTTCTTTCCTTTTGGCCTTCCCTGAACCAGGCTCCCCAGTTTGGAGATGGTAACGGTCGGTAGAGCTCTGTGAGGGGGTCTCTGGGGGGGTGGGGCAGTCCCACCACAGGCCTCTTCGTGCCGCGCTGTGGCCCAGGAGCCAAAAGGGTCCTGGTGGGTCAGCTCCCCTGGGCTAATGGTGCCAGCCTCTCCTCGTGAGCAGCGGCCCTGGCCCCCTGGCCTCTCTCACCAGGGCCGACGGTGTGTTTCAGATCGGGAAGCTGCGCAGCGAGCTCGAGATGGTGAGTGGGAACGTGAGGGTGATGTCGGAGATGCTGACGGAGCTGGTCCCCACCCAGGCGGAGCCTGCAGACGTGGAGCTGCTACAGGTGAGCGAGCGCCCAGCGGTCCACGCACATTTCTCCCCCACCCACACTGCAGCTCTCGTGACTTCCTCTGAACTCCTTGGTCACAGTGGGAGGGGTTAAAACCAGGGACTCTGGACCCCAGCATATTGGAATTCAGGGCTCTGCCATTTTCTAGTGGGAAAAAATTGGCCCCTCTTGCCCCAGCTTCCTCATCTGTAAGATTGTTCTAATAAGAGCTTTTAAGGTCTGAGTGTGACATGAGAATTAAATAAGGCTTTGCATGTAAAACACCAGCCCTGGGCCTGGTTCCGAGTAGGCCCCCAGTCAATGGTATCGAGGAGAAGCTTGGAGGTGGGATTTCCCCCCTTCTAGGATTTGAAGCTTAGCAGGCAGGTATGGGAGCAGCGCCGGCGTTGAGAGTAAAGAGCAGGTGGTCTCAGGCCCTGGGGCAGGTGCAAGCCACCGGCTTTCTCTCCATATGTCACATGTATTCCCGCAGTCCCATCCCTAGATGGGAGCCACTGAAGGCACCACCCCACCCGTGGAGGTCAGTTCACAGAGGTGCCAAGAAAGCGGGCGGTGGGGGGGGGGGGGGGGGGTGGGCGGTGCAGCGACCAAGGCCCAGGAATCACCAGGTGTGAGTGCTGGGTTGACATGGGGACAGCTCACAAGCAATGAGCACTTCCTGCTCACCAGGCTCTGATGTTAACACTTGATACGCATTCATTCTTCACTCCGTCCTCACCGCACCCAGCAACAGACGGGTTCTCTCATTATCCCCATTTTCTAGATCAGCCAACTGAGGCAAAGAGAGGTCATGGAATGTGCCCAGGGTCATGTGGCTGGTAAGCAGCAGAACTCGAGCCCAGGAGCCTGGCTCCAGCCGCTGCTTTTCGGCTGCTGAGAGGGGTGGGTACGGAAGTGGGAACAAAGCCACAAGTGTGCTTGGTCACAGGAGGAAGAGAGGGGAGGCCCACAGGGTGTTGAAAGTGGCTCCGGCCCGCCCTGCCCCACAGTAAAGGCAGATGAGGAAATCCTCAGAGGGGGTGGGTAACAGGGTCTGAAAGAGAACCCAGGTCAATGTCAGGGCAGTGTCTGGTCTTCGTGGGGCCTCTAGGAGGAATGTGCCAGCACGTGGCCACGGTCAGCAGTGCCGACGACCATTTGAACCTCAAGACCTCGACCCAGGCGCCTGTCCACCTTGTGACAGGTACCTGAAGAAAGAAGAAGTCAGTCTTACAAAGGAAGAACTTCGAATGCTGTGGCTTTTTTTTTTTCTTTCTTTCCCAAAGGAGTTTCAACATGTAACTTGCTGATTACAGATTGGTCACAGACATGGCGACTCAGTGCCATGGGGGGTCCTGGAACAGGAGGACGTTAGTGGGAAAACAGTGACACTGGAAGAAAGTCTGGAGTTGAGCTCATAGGGCTGGGCTGGCGTTCACATCTTTGACAAATGCCAAACTGAGAAGCCGGGTGAAGGGGTTACAGGAACTCGACTACCTTGGCAACATTTCTGCAGATCTGAAATTATTCCAAAGTAAAGAAGTCTTTAAAAAGAAATTAGTGGAAACAATGAGGCAGAAATTCAAAATCGGGGTTCACAGGTAACAGCTGGAGTCCTCTAGTTCATTTGTTTAGGTTTGGTGACAGAAAGATCCCCATCACCCAGAGAAATGCCGATTTGTTTCACCGGCCCCTTGGGGGTCTTGGTTTTTCAACCGAGCAAAAGTGGCGGCTGGAACCGTAATACCAAGTCTGCATGCAGCCAGGTTAAGCCAGCAGCCCTGCCTCACATGTTACTTGTCTCCTGCATGTTCAGTATTGGTGTAGAACACTGGACATGGGAGCCAGAGGCTTGTTTGCGGAACCCCGAAAGCTGTCCTAGGAGCTTGGAGTCCGGTTTGGAAACCCCTCCATCCTCCAAGGCGGCACAAAGGCTGGGGCCCGGCCCCCGGCGATGGCCTCACTCTGGGCCCAGGGACTATGGCCATCTCCCTTCCTGCCTCCTCAGGAGCTCAATAGGACGTGCCGAGCCATGCAGCTGCGGGTCCTGGAGCTCATCCCCCGAATCGCCAATGAGCAGCTCACGGAGGAGCTGCTCATCGTCAACGACAACCTCAACAACGTCTTCCTGCGCCACGAACGGTAGGCCGGCCGCCCCCGCCCTCTCCCTCCCCTGGCTCCCTGTTCGCACCGTCTGACCTCCTGTGGTCTCCCCCCTTCCCCGGCGTGTCCTCAGCTGTCTCCTTCCCCGGGGAGCATGAAGTCCGCCCAGCCTTCCAGCCACCTCTCCTCTCCCTGCCAGGGTCTGCCCTGCTGCCGTGTCCCTGCGTGTGGGCCTGGTCTGTCCTTGCTCACTCTGCCACTGCCTGGCTCTGGGGCTGTGGACCAGTTACTTGACTTAATTATGGCCCTTTGACTCTTTGCACACTGCACGCAGCTCACTTAGGCAGGAAAATAATTTATTAGGAGAATAGCCTTTATGAAATGGGAGGCTTTCAGAATCCAGAAAAGAGCGAAACAGTGAGGCCTCCCAGCAGAGTAGGAAAGAAAGATCCCGGGGCGGCCCTGGGGACTGGGGGCAGAAACTCCCAGGCCACGTCCCCAGGGTGCTGCCATCAGTAAATGGGCCCCGCACAGTTGCCCACTTTGTGTCATTCTGTTCAAGAGAAGCTGATTGGCTCAGCTTTGTCATTCCCACTGGGTGGAGAAGGGAAAAGGGGCCCTTGAAGGGTCACAAGGAGATAGGGGAGGAGCAGTTCCCCAGAGGGCACTCAGGTGCTAATACAGAGAAGGGGTGCCAGGCTCTCTATATCTGAAAACGAGGTCCACGGCGGTACCTGCCCTATGGGGTGATGCACTTAGCAACCAGGGGTCCCTGGGTCACAACACAGTTATTGCAGCCTTCTCCAGCCCTTGTTCATCTCACGTCTTTGTCCATCAACACAGGTGATTCTGAGTCCCTTGAGAGTGGGGCGGGGCTGCCGTGGGCCACGTCTACGCGGCCTCTCCTGCTCGCTGGCTCAGTGGAATAGAAGTGTCCCTTTCTGCCATTTTGGGGTGTGGGCTGAGGTGGCCCAAGGACCCAATCTGGGGATGACTGGGACCCCCTGACACCCACAGGCATCAGGCCTGGCCTGATAGCCTATGCCTGCTGCCTCCTAGTTCACGGTCATACTCAGTCTTCGCCGGGGCTTCGCGTCTGTCTGGGAGGCAGGTTCCACCGTCGTCCCCTTGTAAAAGACGAGGCCAAGCTCCAGAAGGGACGTTAACGTACCCACCGTCACTCAGTAAGTGACAGGGCCAGGACTCAGCAGACCACGGCCTTCTCCACCCACCTCAGCAGCCCCTTGGTGTGTCGGGAACGTTTCAGGGAACAGAACTCACCTTTGCCGTGTGCCGTGCGTCCGCCTTTTCCCGTCTGTCCTGGCCCGTCCCTGTGTGTGTGCCGGTCACAACCGGAATGGGCAGGCAGTCAAAAATTCCAGTTGGGACACTCTTGCCAGTGAACGAGGGGCACTGTTACCCGTCCCCCAGGGATACACCGGCAGGGATACGCATCCCGGGCGTAAACTGGGTCTGTTACCCTAATCGTGACCCGCCAGGTGGATTGGGAGGCCTGCAGTGTGAGGAACTCTGCCCCGGCTGGGCTGTGCTCAGGGGCCTCTCTGTCTCTCTGACTCGGCTCGTTTCTGTCTTCATAGGTTTGAACGGTTCCGAACGGGCCAGACCGGCAAGGTAAAGGCGCTTTTCTATGACCAGGTCATGCCCGTGCTGATGTGGGAGAGGAGGGCTCCCTCCCAGACAACCTGCACGGGATGTGCCCTCTTGTCCAGACTCCTAGAGAAGTCCCCTTCTAACTTTTTATGTCACTGTCCCTTTAAGGTAACTAAGGCTCCGCCACCAGCTAATGCCGGCTTCCCAACCCCCCAGGGGGTGCAACTGAGCTAGGGGCAGAGCAGGGAAGACTCCCTCATTCCCAGACAGAGCTGCCAGGGCCCTGGTGGCATGTCCCCCAGCAACGGCGGCATCTCCCTTCTCCCCAGGCCCCACAGGAGGCCGAGGCGGCGGCTGACTTGATCGACATGGGCCCTGACCAGGCGGCCACCAGCAGCCTCTCGTCCCAGCTGGCGGGAATGAGTAAGTTCAGGGTGGGGGTTCTGGCCGAGGGCGCACGACGGTGCTGCGGGCACCCCTCACTTTGGGGGTGCCCTCCTCCCAGTTTGGGGCTGGAGCGCCAACAGCAGAGCGTTGGCCCAGACCCCGCCTCGCTGGGCTGAACCCCACTGCGAGGTCAGGCACCCAGGACCAAACACGTGGGGCTCTTCCCCTCACAGCCCACAGTTCCTGAGCCCCCCGGGCCTCAGGGGCCCCCTGTTCTGTGGTTACCCCTCGACACTGAATTCTCCGTGGCCTGAGCCATCAAGGCAAGCTTGGCCTAGTCGCTTGAACGCCCTCCGCCCCCTCTCCTGTGTAAAGGGCAGGAATGGGCCCTTCCTCGTGGGTCGTCGCGAGGACTGAGTAAGCTCACGCATGAAAGGGCCCCAGGTCGCACCAGGCCCGGGGTGCGCTCCCGGGACACGCTAGCAGGTGCCATCATCGTCACTGTGATTGGTTTTCACGCCGCTGGCTGCCTGCTTGTGCTGAGCCCAGGAAGTACGCCAGAGCCCGTTCTGAATCACTAATGCGAGGCTGCTGGAAAACCCAGCTGCGCGTGTGATCGCCAGCCCACCGCACAGCCGTGTCCTGTGCCAGATGCGGTGGGCAGCATTTTACTCGTTCTCACAGCTGCCCCGGGAGGGGGACTGTGACTCCACCTCAGGGAGAGCAAGTCACGTACCCACGGCCCCTCAGCCAGCAGGGACCTGGCTGCCCCATCAGGATACCCACGCTGTCCCGCCCCGCACCCACCCCCGCCGCCCCCCTGCTTCTCCAGAACCGTCCCTGGGCCTAGCAGCTCAGCCACTGCCCAGTGTGCGGGGCCCTTCATGTCCCTTTCTGTCTCTGCAGACCTGGGCTCCAGCAGCGTGAGGGCTGGCCTGCAGTCTCTGGAGGCCTTGGGCCAACTGGAAGGCGAGTTTGACATGTTTGCGCTGACCCGCGGCAGTTCTCTGGCTGACCAACGAAAAGAGTGAGTGGCCCAGCCCCACCCTGTCCCCTGCATTGCGGGCTCCCCATCAGGGCAGAGCCTCTCCGGGCCCCTGAACCCAGCTGCGTGGCACGCCGTGTGGAGGGACACACAGTCTGCTGTCTGCACCCCGTCGGGATGGCAGAGCTCCCACCCCCTAGGTCAGTCCCTAGTGGCCCCAGAGGCAGACTTCGTGCCCCACGAGCAGGCCTGGGGGGAAGAAGGGACGCCTGTGGTTTGATGAGCAACTGTGTGCCAGAATCTCACATAATCTGATCAGATGAGGAAACTGAGGCACTGAGAGGCCGAGTCATTTGCTCCGAGTCAGACCATTGATATGTGGCAGCACTAGGAAGGGAGCCCAGGGCTGCTTGTTCCCAAACAGTGTCCTGCCCGGCCTCTCCCCACCACACCCCCCAGGGCAGGCAGAGAAGATCCCTGATAAAACCTCAGGGACTTGTCATTTCTGTTGCTGCCTAGCCACCCTTAATGCCCCAAGAAGTCCCTGTTGCCCCACCTGGGTCTGCTCCGTCTGCCCCAGGGCTGGGGTTCTGTCCTTTGCTGAGCTGGTGTCTTCAGGGAGGTGCTTTCGGCAGCCACGGCAGGCCCCTTGCCTCGACGTCTCGGGACTGGCCCCACACAGGCTTGTCAGGGGAAGCAGTCTGCTTGGTACTCTCAGCTCTTTGCTCAGAACCCTGGACTGCGCCACGGGCAGCCAGGATTTACAGCCAAGGAAAGCTCTGGATTAAGGGACTCCCTCAGCAGATGCCCCAGCCTCCCCGGTGGTCATTCTGGTCACTTGAATGGCCTTTGGCCTTCCCTCCTTGCCCTGTCTTTGGGAACTGTCAGTGGGCCTCTGAGGGCCCAGCCATGCCCTGTCCACACCACACATCCAGGTCAAATCTGATAGGCTGCAGCTGGCCCTACCTGCCGCCCGGACCAAACCCTGGGCTGCGAGCAGCGTTTTTATAAAAGTCTGGGCAGTCTGCGCTCACGAGGCCCAGTGCTCACGGACCAGCAGCTCACAGTTGCCATGGAGTTTGGGGCACGGAGAAGCCACTGTGCGGGTGGAAGGTAATGGGTCCACTGGGATGTGCAGCCGGGAGGGCCGCCCGCCCGCCCGCTAGGCCCCAGCAGGCAGCATGCTGGCCACGCCGGAGAGCCCCTGGCAGTCGGCCCGGCTCGCCAGCCCGGCGAGGCTTGCTGTTGCTCTGTTACTCCCTTGAGGAGCAGGCCCTGGGGGGCAGAGGAAGGCGTCCCCGGCGCCCGCAGTCTCATGGGGAGGAAGGTGCACACACCGCCGCCGTGTGGTGCTATGGCCGCCCTGGATGGGGGTGCTGGGCACTGTGGACACACACGTGGTGGCAGGTGGCTCTGCAGAGCGTGCTCAGGCCTGGACCTCGGGGATAAGGAGTCGGGAAGGCCGTTTCGGGCCATAGGAGCAGCGTGTGCAAAGGCTCAGAGGCAGGGAGAGCGTGAGATGCTGGGGTGGGGGGAGGGGAGGGGACATCTTGGGCCTTCTCATGTCATGGGGTCCCCTGCAGGCCCTCCCTGGGTCCCTGGGGACTGGTTTCCACCTCAGCAGAAAGCACGTGGCAGGGACCAGAATGCCCTGGTGTCAAGTTCCTCTTTCCTTTGTTCCGCTTGGTGGTCCCTCCCTTAGGCTTCTGCTGGGTCTTCTAGCCCCAGGCCCGCCTGACTGCCCTGCCCACCACACCCCCCCCCCCCCAGGAGCGGGGGGGGGGGGGGGGGCGGTGCTCTTGAATCCTCTGAGGCCTTTTCTGCCCACCTGGAGTCTGGCCCACACCTCCTTCTGCCTTCCCGGCTCCTGCTTCCCTCCAGCCTGTGCCAGCTCTGCCTCTGCTCACCAGGAAACCAGCTCCTTGCCAGCCACACCCCAACCCCAGGTGGCACAGTCGTGGCCTCTCCAGCCAACCAGGCCAAGGACAGCGACAGGAAGCATCTCTCTGAGCCAGACGCACCCTAGCCAGGCTTTGCTGGAAGTAGGATGCTCTTCTGTATTGTCATCCTGGGGACACACTGCGCTTCCTCCCCAGTGCCGCTGTCATTCAAGTGGCCCCCCCCGCCAGTCCCTGCCCACCAGCTTCACCACAACCTTCGGAGACACCCGGCCAGGCATCTGCGGCTGGGCCTGGGCGTGGGCCTTGCGGGAGCTTCCTCCATCCCGGGTGTCTTCACCTCCACTGCTGCAGGCATGGCCCCGGGGGGACGGCCAAGCTTCGGCCTGAGGGCTGTGGGGGCAAGAGAGACGGAAAAGCAGAGGTGGGGGCGAGGGCGTAACTAGGAAAGAATGTATTGTTTTTCTGAGTGAAGAAAAGCATTGATTCCTGTATATTCCTAGGTCTGAACATGCCTTATTCTGCCTTTTTCCACATGCACCTGCCATGTCTTAGAAGGAGGGACAGCAAGGGGGCTACTTCCATACCGGGAGTGGGCAGGACGCATGGCTCAGTCTTAGACATCACTTCCTCCTCACCAGCTCTCAGGGCCCGGACTCAGCCGGGGGTACCAAGCTCCAGGAGGGCGTGAGCACACCGCCTGCCACCCTGGCTTTCGGGTTGGCTCCAGCCCAGCCCTGCAGATCGTCCCTAGCCCAGGGATGGGCAGGAGCTGCGGAACTGGGGGTTGAGCTCATGATGGCACTCTTGCGGCCGCCTCCACAGGAGGGAGTGGACTCCAGTGCCCTCAGAATGGCTGCCTGGGAATTTGGGGGTCTTCTCCCCAGAGGCCCTTTGAAGTGCCAGTCTCCCCCATTCCCAGGAAGGCCATTTGGCATCGCAAGGGTTTCGGTCGATAGGGTTCGGGTTCCTGAAGCCTCGAGCTGTCCCCCTACCCGCCCCCGGACCTTCAGGGCTTTCCATTTGTGATGGGGATTCTGCAGCTCACTTCTTCCCCTCAGAACTGGACCGAGCTGGTGCCGAGGCCCCGCCTCCTTCAGCTGACGGTCCAGAATGAGAAGAGCGGCTCCTTCCAAGAATCAGGGCTGAGTGCCCAAGGCCGCCTCTGACGTCCCCCTGTAGCAGCCAGGAGAGACCCCCCCTCCCGCCCCAGTCCTTTGCCACACAGCTTTTCCTGACTCCTGCCTTATTCTCTCGCTCCCCGCGACTCACCTCACACACAGCAAACACCTTCCCTGTGCTCAGCCCCGCCCAGCTGGTGGCATCCCCCAGGACATTTAGTGTTTCTTTCTTTCTTTTTATTTTTGAGAGAGAGAGAGTGCAAGAGTAGAGGAAGGGACAGAGAGAGGAGGCGCAGAGGATCTGAAGCGGGTTCTGCACTGACAGCAGAGAGCCCCATGCAAGGGCTTAAACCCACGAGCCATGAGATCATGACCCGAGCCAAAGTCAGATGCTTAACCAACAGCCATCCAGGCGCCCCATCCCCCAGCACAGCCAAGACGGGGCAGGGGAGAGCTTCCTGCTGGGGCGCCACGCAGGATGGCACCATGTGGGATGGCGCCCCACCCAGCCATCTGCACGTGTGTCTACGACAGCGAATGGAACTCTCCATCCAAAGGCAGCCTCGTACAGAACCACGATTTATTACCTTACAAAATGGAAGCTGCTCGGGGAGCCTGGGTGGCTCATTCGGTTAAACGTCTGATTCTTTTTTTTTTTTAATTTTTTTTTTTTTCAACGTTTATTTATTTTTGGGACAGAGAGAGACAGAGCATGAACGGGGGAGGGGCAGAGAGAGAGGGAGACACAGAATCGGAAACAGGCTCCAGGCTCCGAGCCATCAGCCCAGAGCCCGACGCGGGGCTCGAACTCACGGACCGCGAGATCGTGACCTGGCTGAAGTCGAACGCTTAACCGACTGCGCCACCCAGGCGCCCCTAAATGTCTGATTCTTGATTTCAGCTCAGGTCAGGATTGTCACAGTCGTGAGATCTACCCCCACGTCGGGCTCCGTGCTGAGCGTGAAGCCTGCTTGGGAATCTCTCCTCCCCTCTCTGCCTCTCCCCTGCACCCGCTCTCTCTGTCTCTCAAAATAAACATTTTAAAAAAAGAGGAAGCTGTTCAAAGAAGGGTCTGGAGGTGGGAATTCTCCATGGGGATGGGGCACTGGCATGGTTTCTCATCCCTCGAGTTTGGCCGGATCCGATGAGAGCCATTGGTGAGCTTGCTCGTGGCCTTTGGCCAGCGCCACCTTCCCTCACTTCTCCAGCCTTGGCTGCCTGTCATGGTCACACGTCTAAGCCCGGGTCTACAGTCTGCAGGCAGGCAGGCAGGCGGGCGGGTGGGCCTGCAGAATTGGAGCCCGTCCTGAGGCCTGCACTGCCCCCTGTCCAGGCACCACCCGGGGCCACACAGGATGTGAGTCCAGCCCGCCCCTGCCCACCCATGCATCCCGCCTTCGGTCAGCACGCCTGGTACCACAGGGCAGAAATCATGGTCGTGGCCTCTACATTTCAGGGTGAAATACGAAGCCCCCCAAGCAACAGACGGCCTGGCTGGAGCCCTAGATGCCCGGCAGCAGAACACTGGAGCGGTAAGCAGAGGGTCCTGCTGCTACCTTGTCCGGAAGGAGGGCCAGAGGATGCTTGCCCCCCGGTCCCACACCCCCACCCACCATGTGCTGGGCCCCAACGTGACACATCCCTCTCCTCATCTGGTTCCGTCACTGGCCCCTTGTAGCTAATGTGACACCTCCCATTTCACAGCTGAGGAAGCAGTCCGAGAGGTTAAGTCACCTGCCCAAGTTCACACAGCAAGGAAGGGCTAGAGCAAGGACTCAGAAAGCCCAGAGTCCCACAGCCTGGCTTCCCAGCTGCGTGTCCGCAGACAGACTGCTGACCCGTAGCACGGTTTACAGTGGGGTGTGCGAGAGGGCGTGTTAAGGGGCTCGGCAGAGTTAGAGCTCCATCAGCATTGTACCTCCCCGCCTCCCTGGAGACCTGTTATTTACAGGAGTGGGGACAGGGGGGACAAGAGAACATACCCTGAAACTTCAGGGAGGCCTCCAGGGGTGCCATTTTTCATTCCATCGAATTGATTGACAGCGTATGGAGTGATAGCCACATGTCCGGCACTGCACACGCTCTGTGGGTGACCCCTCCCCCTTGGCAGGAACTCCAAGTACAATTCTCACCCCTTTGGATTTGTTCTAGATGCCCTTGGGGTGGGGGGAATTTCTGTTTCAGTAAGTGGACAGAGTAGCTCCTCAGGAGGTGATTAGAAACGGCTGGGCCCAGGAGTTGGAGAGGCAGGGGGCAATGAAGGGAGACGGCCGGTGACAGCACAGGCTTCTGAGGCCAGGTGGGACTGGGCGACAGGAGACAAAGCCTGAGGGGCAGCAGGGACCAGAGGGCCTCGGGTAGCCAGGAGGACCGTGTGAGGTGGAGGCCACGGCCAGGGTTGAGCAGAGGGGCACGTTTCTCTGTCCATTTTAGAAGGAACCAGCATGGAAGCTGGGAGAGCAGCTAGGAGGGAGTGGAAGTTGCCCAGTATACAAGTGGGTGGGGGGGTCCTGGCGACTCCCCAAAGGCATCCCCAGCGTCTCAGGAGTCATTCCCAAGTCAGAGCGGAGCCAGACCTGGAACACCGTGGAGGCAAGACCAGCTAGAGAATCAGACGTCTCCCGTGTGTGCCATGTGACCCAGCACCAAGCACAGCACATTTGCACCTGCGTCTCAGGGCCTCCAGCTACTTTCCTTTGTAAGTGGCCATCTGTCACAGCCGTGCCCTGTGCCAGGCACCCTACAGCCCGCCTTTCTGAGCCATCATACAAACCCTTAGGTCGTGTTGTTATCCCCATTTACAGATGAGAAAACTGAGCTCGAGAGGCCGGGCAAGTGAGGCAACAGAGGTTCACATCCTCAGCGTGATGCCTGGCACAGAGTGAAGCGTTCAGTCGCCCTGGTGCTGCTGTGTGGCTTTCCCCACTTACGGACGAGAAAGCCCAGGCTAAGCATTGTGAGGTAGTTTGCCCGACACCTCACAGTCCTCGGTCCTGGCTCCATAGCCAGTGCCGGGAGCAGGAGCCCCAGATGGCCTGCACAGCTCTAAGGAACAGAGGCGGACACTCCAGAAAATCTGGCTCCCAGATTCCAGATGCATCCGAAGGCTCTGGGAGCCGTCTGGAAGCACTTCCCTCTCAGGCCACCTGACCCCTCGTGGGCAGAGGCGAACTGCACAGGCACTCCTTCCGGTTGCAGATGAAGGACTGCAGCCCAGAGACAGGTGTCCCCGCCCCGGGGCTCAGAGCAACCCCGGGCATGACAGGAACTAGAACCCAGGTCTCCCGGCTCCTACACCACCCTCAGTTAGCCACAGGGAGGAAATATACACACACCTCTACTTGCAGGAAAGAGGAAGTTGGTAAATCATTGCTTATTCCTCTCTGATCACTTGAGAGATTGAAGCAGCATCTGCCCACATCAGGGTATGATGTTCTTACAACTGTCCGTAAACACCTGCTCCCGAGGTACATGAGTCTGGCCAGGTGGTGGGGAGGCTTTCTCCCGTTAAACCGTCAGGACGGGACTCTGAGCGGCAAAGTAGAGAATGGAATCCTGCTCTCCTGGCAGCCAGTGTTTGCCCCCGGGGTTCACAGGTCCCCTGACTGCGGCTGCTGGACAGCGTGTCCCAGGCCCTGTGCCGGGTCTGTCCAGGGTGGGGGAGGCAGTTGGGGGCCGGCGAGCTGGGAGCCGGGACTCTAGTCTCCTCATCTCTGGGGTCCTAGGGAACCCTGATTTCCATCAGTAAACATGAGGGGACTGGGCAAACCAACATTCTAATCCTGGGGTACCCATCAGAGCCCCTAGCAGCCAGCACACTGGTTAATGGCTGCCTTCTCAGCCCTTCCGGGATTGCCCAGGCCGCTCCCAGGCTCGTTGTGGAAAAGGAGGAGATTTGCCCTGTGCATTCAGGACCCTGGGGTCCCAGGGCTATTGTGGTTCATCCCCTCCACTGCTTCCTGTCCCCCCTCACCTGCCCCCACAGCACCAGCCTCCACAGGCGCGCGCACACACACACACACACACACACACACACACACACGGCCTCCTAAGGTGGTAACAGGACTCCCGACCTGAAAGGGGCATCCACATTGGAGAAAGCTGCCAGTATACCAGTGGCCCTGGCTTTCCCGCCACCCTCAGCCTGACCCTTTCTCACCCAGATGGGAAGCAGCCTTGAGAAGAGCCTCAGTGACTGGATGATGACACAAGGCATGGTGAGGAGAGGCCAGGCCGGCCCAGAGAGCGGAGGCTGCCACTGGCAGGAGTCCCGCCCAGGGTGGTGCTGTCGCAGGGGCAGGACCATCAGAGCCAGCAAGAATGCAGGGTGCTGCAGGTGCCCCGCTGTGCTCCTGCTTCGTGGCCCCTCGGTGCCCACTTCCGGCCCCTAATTCAGAAGCGAGGCCCAGGTGGCCCCTCTGGCAGCTGGGAGGCGACCGGGGCTCGCTGGTTCTGGGCCGGGCAGAGAGGGACAGGTGCGCGCTGCCCAGAGCCCTTGCTGCTGCTTCCGGGAAGTAGGCACCTGCTCTCTCTGCTCTGGGCGCTTCTGCCGCCACCGGGGTCCTCAGGTGCTGGGGACAGAGCTTGGGGACCAAACTGGCTGGGTTGGAGAAGGACTGTCACTCTCACTGTTTCCCAAAGTAACAAAGCAGTCACTAGCCTTTCTTGAGCGTCTGCTCTGCGCCAGACTCCTACCCATCACCTCCTGTCCCCTCACAGCAGCCTGGACGGTAGGGGCCGTGTGCTCCCTCCTCTAAAGATGAGAGAAGCGAGGTCAGACAAGTGACCTGCCCAAGCCACACTGTATGAAAGGGCAGTCTAGGACTCTGTCCCCAAAACCTCCAACTGGGTCCTCACACTGTAGAAGGAAGCCCCCAGCCCCAGTGCGGGACCCTTGTGGCAGAGCCCATGTCTTTGTGGCCCAAAACGAGAGTCCCTATGAGTAGTGGGGAGATCCGTTCTTCCTCAGGTTCCTGCTCCAGCTGTTAGGAGCCCCCTCCCCGACCCCCTGCCTAGCGCCCGGCCCCACATCCCCTTGCCCACAGCCTGGCACAGTGGGCAGAATTGTGGGTCCTAAGCAGATGGGCAGGAGCCATCTTGAAGGGGATGTACCAGGATCTCAACCCCCCAGAAGGGGGTGGGGCATGTCCAACTGGCCCCACTTCGTAAATGAGGAGACTCAGGGGTAAGGGTGACAGCCACAGGCCGCCCAGCCAGCAGGCCCCCAGCTGATGGGGCCTTCCGCCTTCGCACCCCATGCACTGCCCTCACCACCTCACCCCTGCCCTTCCTTCCAGATCCCCGTCACCCAGGCCTGCCTCATGGAGGACATCGAGCAGTGGCTGTCCACTGACGTGGTAAGTTGGCCCCGCCCTGCCCAGAAGCAGAGGCTGGGGCATATTCCTCCCCCCCAACCAACAGCGGGCTCATGAGGAAGTGACTGGTCACGGGCAGGTGAGCAGCTGGTGAGGAGGGGAGCGTCAATGTGGGACACCTCCTGCCAGCCGCCCGCCCTCTCCCAGGCACTCTCCTCAGAGGCCTCCGCCTCACAGCTGCTGGGGCCGAGCCTTTCCTGAGAGTGCTGTCACCGCGGGCCCCAGGAGCCTCAGCCCGAGACAGGAAAGGCAGGATGGGCTGAGGGAAGCCGTCACAGTGGTGAGCCCTGCGCCTGCACCAGCTCGGGGGGCCCTCCCTCTGGTGCCTCTGAGAAGCTCCGCCAGCGGCGCCATCTTCCAGACCAGGAAGCTGATGAGCAGCCCTGAGGGGTGCCGAGCCTAGGAGGAGGCAGGGGCCCAGGCCGTCTGCAGAGCCCTGCGGCCCCCAGGGAGCGGCAAGGGCGGCCAGCCTCGGCTCTCCTGTCCAGGGCCCCTCCCCCTGCACCTGCCGCCCCACCTTTGGGCACCAAGGACCAAGGGCCTGGACGCTCCCAGGCCCAGAGGCTGCCTTCTGCCAGCGGCCAAGACGGTGTTTCCGCCCGAGGTCACGCGGGGGTCCGTGCCTGGTGGTGGCAGGAGGCACCCCCCACTCCCAACTTTAGCACGCGTGGCTTCCGTCTCTGGGGCCCTTCCTGCCACAAGGGCAAGTGTGTTCACCATCTACACACTGGAAGAAAAGGAACTGGTGTTTACTGAGGACCCGCTGGGCCCCACAGCCTGGGCTTGGCAGTCCGATATTCCATTTTAGCTTCCCAACAACCAGTTCTACCAAGCGGGAAACTGAGGCTCAGAGCAGTCAGGTGACACCCAGGGCTGCAGCTTGGGGAAGAGTGGGGACAAGGTTCAGGTCCTGGGCCCACTCCGCCTGCCCCCAGACGACTGTGGCTAACCTCCTCCTCCTTCTGCTTTCTCAGGGGAATGACACGGAGGAGCCCAAGGGCGTCACCAGCGAAGGTAGTAGGCCCTGCCCGCCCGCCCCTTTCCCTGCCCTGGCCTCGGAACCCGCCCCCCAACCCCTCTGTCTCGTTCCTCTAGAATTTGACAAGTTCCTGGAAGAACGGGCCAAAGCAGCCGATCGGTTGCCCAACCTCTCCAGCCCCTCGGCCGAGGGGCCCCTGGGTCCCCCTCGTGGCGCTGCCCCTCGAAAGAAGACCCAGGAGAAAGATGAGGACATGCTGTTTGCCTTATGAGCGTGGGGCCTGGCACCTGCAGCCTGAGCCCCCGCTGCTCCCACAGTCCCCGACGGGGGCCTGTTTCCCTCCTTCGGTGTTAAGGCTGCTTTGAGGATGGCTTGTTACCCCCTCCTCTTCGCCTCGAGGATAGGCTGACCCTGCTGTGGCCGCGCCGCCTGGGCCGTGGAGAGACAGCTGGATGAACCGGGGTAACGAGTCAGCTCTACATTGGGATCTTGGCCACTCCTGCCTCCTTCCCCACCCCAACCGACCACTACTCTGCTGAGACAGGCCGGCCGCTTGGTTGCCCGGATGTGACTCCTTGTCCTAGGGGATCCCCTCCCTGGACCCTTTCCACACTGCCAGTCGAGGCCTGGCTGGAGGCCAGAGGCAGCAGAAGCTTCTGTCGCAGCCTCCGGTCCATTCCCCGGCCCCTGCCTCGTGGACCCCAAAGGCTTTGGCTAGCTGTCGAGGGCCGGCTGTGGGGGCCTCTGCCCAGCCACACGCTGTCCAGGTACGAAGCTGCGTGTGGTGGGGGCGAGACCCAGCAGCCCCAGGCCGCAAGGAGAGGCTTCTGGGGCACCTGTGGCCCCCGCGACCTCCACTGCCTTTTCCTCCATCATCCTCCTCCTGTTCCTCCCGGTCAGGGCTCCACCGGGCACTGGGCCCACCCACCTGTTGATTGACCTTCTTGTACTGGGAGAGGTGCCTTTTGTAGCCCCAATTAAAGGTAGGAAAGCACCCTGCTGGCAACGCTGTCGAGTCTCCAGGTGGGAAGTGTCTTTCTGGCATCACCAGAGACCAGGACTGCTCTGGGCCGGGCCGGGCCGGTCCAGGCTAGGGGCATCCAGGAGAGGGCCCTCTGCAGGTGGTACAAGCGGGGTGGTGGCACTGGGCAGCACCACGTGCGGGCAGGTGCAGCCCCCTCACGCCTCACAACACGGGCTGCAGCCTCAACTCGCCCCATCGCTCTCCTGAGCGACCGCCCTCCATCCCGAGGGCACCTCCACACTCACTGTCCCCCCTCGGGCCAGCTCTTGTCCAGCAACAGTGAGCACAGAGGAGCGGCCGCAGACGGTACGGGCGTCCCATCTGAGGCCCGGGTGCCAGGCACCGCATTAGGGCTACACGCGGGCTCGGGCAAAGTAAAGTGACTGTCTCCTGTCACAGATGCTGAGCCTGTGACTCGGTGGGTCACGTGAGCTGCCCCAGCCCAGAAGAAGTGGCATAGATGCTTACCATGGGCCAGGTGCTTCCTCATGCATCAGTGCATTGTCCCCATTTTCCAGATGACAACACTGAGGCCCAGTTTGGATGCCTTGGCACACAGCTCGGGGAGCTGAGCCACAGGGTGTAGGCACGGGGTCTTAGTAAGTTCTTACTCCGTGGCAACCCGAGAGCCCCAGGTCTTGGGGAACCACATTTCCCAGCCTGGAATCTCAACACCAGGCTCCCCAAGGGGCAGCCCAGCCCTCAGCGGTGGAAGGGAGGGGGCTGCTCTGTGGCGGGAGCTATTGACCTGCCTGAAAGGTCTACCTACAGAGGAGGGAAGAAGTCTGAACACATGGGTCCAGGGGAGCCTGGACTGCTGAAGTGTGGCCTGGGTCTGGGAGCAGCCACCGGCTCCCATCGGTGACAGGAAGGTCACCCGTGATCTTGGCACGCAGGAGACCAGACCCCGCCAGCGCTCCGGGTGGATTCGGGGCCAGGAACTCCAGGGACAGCTCTAGGCTTGCCCGTCCCCCCAAGCGGGGGGGGGGGGGGGGGGAGGAGCGCATGGCCCAGGCCAGGCTTCAGAACTTGGAGATGAGCCAAGCCTGGAGGAAGGTGGCGGCTGCAGCTCACCTCTGGCCTATTTCTCCAACCCTAGCAACCTCTTCTCGCAGGGGAGAGGGGCGCAGCTACCCCACGGGCCCGGCTGTCCAGCGGAGTCACTTTGGTGAGGCAGAGGTTCCCTGGGCCCTCGCCCTCCGCTCATACAGGCTCAGCTGGTCCAAACCCCAGCTCCCGTCCTGCCTCCTGTGCGTGTGAGCAGCGCATTAACCCAGGTGATGCCAAGGCTGGGGTTTTAACCAGTGCGAAGTGTCGCCTGCACCTGCTCTCGTCCCTTGGCAGGTGGCCCCCAGGCCAAGGTGTGGAGCCCTGCCAGCCTTGCCCAGGCTGCTCCTCCTCAGAACTGGGAAGAGGCCAGCGTCCGGGTACCACACTGTCACTCGGCCGCTTCTGCTCCCTGCCTCCACTCGGGCATTAGCACCCCCTCCATCTTACCGGCCTTATCACACGGAGGTGGCCAATTGTTGAGGACTTTGGTCTCCCTCTGAGGGGCCCCAGACTGCTTTCTCTTGCTGGCCCTGCTGCCTCCTCGGGTCAAGCGCTCCTGCCAGCACACCGCTTCCAGGGGTCCCTTCCTGGGCTATTTCTTGCTGTTGCTGCCAGGAACAACACAGCGGCCCGGCAGGGTCCGGAGCGGCTGGATTTTGTGCTCGGTTCCACATGACGGATGAAGTTGGGTAAAGTGCCTGGGGCTTGGGACCATCTTTTTCATACTGTGAACCTTCTGCTGGTCCCCTGCCTGGCTGAGGTTGGCAGCATCTGATGGTCAGACAGGACGACCGTGGCAACATGAGACCGTCCGCCCCCCACTCCCGGCGTGGCCGGACTGCTGACGCACTCGCGCACTCACACATGCGCATACTGGCTCACGTGGTGGGGCACGCTGTCCGGGTGAGCTGACCGGTGTACCACCTACTCACAGTGAAGCTATAGGCTTCTGTCCCCAGGCCTGACCTGGGAGCCCGAGGCGGGCTCCCTCCCCTTCCCCTGCAGCCCCTCAGCTCTCCCAGGGTACCCCCCTCCCCACCTCATTCGGAGGAGCCCCTGGCCTGGGCCTCTCCACAGTCACAGGGGCCCTGTGCGGTGAAAGGTTTTGATCCCTGCTTACAGGTAGGGAAACTGAGGCCCAGAGAAGCAAAGACTCGCCTAGGCACACCATAACGGAAGAGTGGGACCCAGTCTGCTGCGGAGAATGGTGATCTTACAAGGACCCAAGCCCAGGGAACCTTCTGTGGAAGTCTCCAGGGGCTCGTGGCCCTGTGAACTAGAGTGGCCAAGTTGTTTATCCCTTCCTGCGTGCGGTGTCCCCCGAGCGCCAGCTGTGTACCAGGCGTGGCTCTAAGTGCTGAGAGTACAGAGCTGAAGGTGGCCAAGTGCCAGTCCGGGGAGGGGGAGGGGGTCACTCAGCTCAGCAGGGAAGGGGAGCAGCCAAGACATAAATGCAAGAAGTGCCACCTGCTCTGGGATGAAGGAAACTGATGGCTCGGTGGGGCTGTGACAGGGCCCAGGGCTAGAGCGGTGGGGTGGGGCAGTGGCGGGGGGCCAGGCAGGAAGGGCTCTGGGCGTCCCCCGGAGGGGGCGGCACTGGGGAACACCTCCCAGGGTCCCCTCCTCTCCAGAGACAGCAGATGGGGCTGGGATGGACGAGGAAGCCCTGGCAGGAGCCAGGCTGGGGATCCCTGAGGCCTGGGCCCTGGGCAGTCCCTCAGCGGCAGGAAGTCACTCGGCCCCACATGAAAGAGGACCAGCTGCTGCTGGGGGCCGTGGGACGAAATGAATGCGGCACCAGCAGCTCCTGCTGGGCCCAGCTGCCTCAGTAGGTGGTGGCACCAGGCCAGGGACACAGGCAGGTTGAGTGGAGCCCAGCCCATGGGCAGGGGAAGGGGCACCTAGGAGGCAGCCCCCGGGGGCTGCGTGAAGCACCAGCTCTGCCTGGCAGAGCCTCCACTCCCCCCGCCCCGCACCCCCTCCTGGCTTCCCTGGGCCACCAGAGCCCCACCCTAGGTCTGGACACTGACCACCCCCCCCCCCCAATCCCTCACCCCAGTGTCAGCATCCAACCTCTCCAACTGTCTTAACAGCAAATCCTGGCCTGGCCACTTCTGAGCTGTGTGACCTTAGGCAAATTATTAACCTCTCTGTGCCTCCGTTCTCTCACTTGTAAAAGGGACTGTACCAGCTGCTCCTTCATAGGGTCATGGTACCGATTAACAGAGGATGAGGAGCACAGCACCTGTCAAGAAGATGCTCCCCACGTGCTGCCACGGATGGTACCCCTTCCACCCAAAACATTCTCTGCGGCAGACACCCGGCCAGGGGCACTGCTCCTCTGACTCCGGGGTAATTGCAGGGACCCCAGCCCTCTAGGGTGCCCGCTGCGTCCAGGACAGCCCCAGATCCTGCGACGGTGCCTTTACGCATCGCTCTGCTAGGCCCGGGGTCCTGGACGCAGGGCTGAGCAGGGCTGACCGCGAACGTCTGCAGAGCCCCTCTTCCCCCTCCCCTCAGAATGGCCCCGGGCTCGGGTCAGCGTCCCACGGTGGCCACGAGATGGCAGCAGCGCGACACGCACCGGGCCCGCAGGGCCACGCGAGCACGCGGTCCACCACCGCCCAGGCGGCCACCCTCTCCCCGGCTGACCCGGGCACCGGCCCTCTCTGCCCTCGCACAGGGGTCCTGGGCCCCCAGTCCAAACCCCGCAAACTCCCTTGCCCTCTGCCTCCCATCCCCCGCACGCTGACAGGTGCGGGGCTGGGAGCTCGGGTCGGAAGGACCCTCTGCGTGTCTGGACAAGGGACCTCAGCCCTTTTATTCCCTCCGACTCACCACCGGGTTAGGGGGAGGATTCGAGGAGACAAGCGGGGTCGGGGGCAGCAAATCAGAGCCCCGTCCCCTCGTCCCCTCGGAGCCCGCAGAAGCTGCCAGCGCCTCCTACAAAGCAGACGGCGCCCTCATCCACGCGGGGCGCTGCGCCCTGGCTTCCCCGAGGACGCGGCGTGCAGATCCGTGTGTACCTGGTTCCGCCCGTGCAAGCAGGAGAGCTCGCGTTCACACCAGCTGCTCCAACCACAATCGACGGCGCGGGACCCCTCCCGGTGTTCCCTATCTATTGCCCCCTTCGGCAGAGCGGGGACCTGCCCCCCACCCCCTCCCACCCCGTTACCCTTCAGGGAGGGACCACCTCCCGCAGCCCCCACTGCCCTGCCGGCAGATGTCCTCCTCTCCTTGCTTGGGTGGCCACATCATGCCAGGATGGAACACCAGAACCCTCGCTCAGACCCTCGTCCTCATCCTGCGCAGGCTCCAGCACCCCACTCTGGCCCCGCCCTCCCCGCACCCACCGCCCCTTCCCCATCCCCTGGCAGCAGCCCACCCCCACCTCCAGGCTGCCTCCCACCTCGCTTGGCCCCGTCTCCATCTCACGGCTTCACCCCCACCGTTGAGGACAGGAGCAGAAGACCGGAAGAGGTTTGAGTCTAAGAAGGACGATCAGAGGAAGCCTCTCTGAAGTGGCATCCACGTCCACTGTCCGCACGGACCATCCGAACTTTTGGGCAGTTCCAAACTACCCCGGCCTTACCTCCTGCCTCAGAAAGAGGCACAAAAGCCCTGGGTCGGTGTGTGTAAGGCCACCACGACAGAGCATCACAGATTGAGGGGCTTAAACAACACGAAGGTGGTGGCTCTCGGTTCTGGCGGCTGGAGGTCAAGGGCCAGTAGGGATGTTTCTCCTGAGCCTCTCTCGGGCCTGCAGGTGCGGTCTTCGTGGTCCCTGTGCGTGACTGTGTCCCAACGTCCAGTCAGAATGGATCAGGGCCCACCGTTAATGACCTCGTTTAACCTTAATCCCCTCTTTAAAGGCCCTACCTCCAAATACACATTCTGAGGTCCTGGGGGTTGGGACCCAGACATTAAATCAGGGGGAGGGCACACTCAGCTCAAGATGGTCAGCTATACCGATGCCCTCAGGGCCCTCTGGCCAGGCCCACCTGCTCTTCTTACAAACACAGACTCTGCAGAAAGGTGACCACGTGTGACACCCACCTCCGCGCCCCTGCCCCTCCCCTGGGAAGGGCTGTGAGGGGAGCTTATCGGTCCATCCTTGGGCCTCAAGAGCCAAGGGCAGACCAGAGTGGGGAGAGTAAAGGCAAGGCCACAGGTGCCCAGAGCCTGAGCTATGGGCCGTCCTGGTCCCCATGCCACCCATTACGTTTTAGAGCAGACCCAAGGCAGCGAGTTTGCAGGGTTCCCTTACGCCCACCCTGGGGTAGGACCACACCTGGGGAAGCAACCTCATGGGGCCCCATCCTCTCTTCTCACCTCTGACTCAGGACTGTGGCCTCTCCCTCCCTGCCCCTGTCCTAGGCCAGTGCACATGCCTCATTCCCGCAGTGTCCAGGCTGGTTCCACACCGAGGCTGCACCTCTGGACTTGGCTGACACAGGGGAGACGTCAACACCTACCCCGGCCCCAAATCCCACTGTGATTCCACAGACAGGGAAACAGAGGCCCAGGGGAGGGAGGGGGCCTGCCTCACCACTGGGCTGCTTCCCACCAGTGCAAGGTCGCTGGAGGCAGCCTCGCTCCAGCCTGGCCTGGGGCTCCTGGGTCCTTCCCCCAACCCAGGACCCATAAGGGTGGGAAGCCACCTGCTGCGTGGGAGGCAGGGGTGGCCGTGAATTCCAAGGCCCTGGGCGGTCCCCCTCGATAGCACGGCATGCTGGGTGCCTGCTGGGGAGCTTGGCCCACTGTCTCAGAGGCAGGAAGGAAATGAAACCCAAGCTGGGAACACCCTTGCACCCAACCCCCAGCCGCACCCCAAGCTAGTCCCCAGAAAGGGGAAGCAGATGGTCCACAGCAGAGGAGGGCCAGGGAGCTGTGGATGTCATTCCCTGCCCCTAGAATACACCTGGGGTAGGAGGACCCTACCACCCCCCTCCCCGCCCTGCCCTCTGCTGCTCCTGAGATGGAAAGAAAAGGAATCCCCATTTTATGGAGGAAAAAAGTAAGGTTCAGGAGGGTCAGCTGACCAGTCCAAGGTCACGCAGCTAGGAAGTGGACAGGCCTTACTGAGTGCTCTTTCCTGGGGAGAAAGGGTCTTTGTGGGGACAGAGGTGAGGTGCGGTTTATTCTGGGGCTGCTTCGGAGCCAGAAAAGTCACCTTGTGTGAGTACGTGTGTGTGTGTGTGCACCTGCATGTGTGGCCCTTAGCTGGTGGGCTGGACGGTGCCATTTATTCTACGGAAGCTTCCTGGCTCCCTGCAGGGAGGGGGCTACCGCCTGGAGGGGAACTAGAGCCCAGGTCTCCCACTGGAACCTGCCCAGCAGGAAGCAGGGAATGGAGGGTTCTGGAAGTCCCTGTGCAGAAACACCTACCTCCCTGGCACCCTGCACCTGCTCCCCCAGGATATTACACCAACCGGTCCAGCAGCTTGTAAACCTCTCACCAAAGACCCTGGATGTGGACGGGTTTTTTTTTTTTGTCTATTTCAGTTCGTTGTCTACACAACATTTTGCGAAGCACTGCGTAATTAACATTTTTCCCTGTACGCGTCATCAGCGGACGCTGTGTCCAGCGTGGCACAGCGGACAGCCTTGTCCCTGCCCCCAGCTGCACACCTGTTCGTCCAGCCCCCTGGGCCCACCCACTGCTTGGGTCAGAACCCCAACCCACACCGGCAGGAGCTCAGGACAGCCGTGCTTACCGTGCCCAGGGTGCCACCATGGCTGCCACAGGCCCTGGCCTCACTCTTCATCACGCACCACGGGTCGTGACCACCCCGGCGTCTGCACTGGTCCCACCACTCTGCACACCCAGCCCGAGGATGGGCTCCTTGACTCCCAGATGAGCTACTGGTTCTCTCCCATTTGCCCTGTGCATCTCGGCACTTGGGGATCTTGGCTTTCAGACTCCAGCTTCCAACACGAAGCCCCTTCTCCCCTCTCCCTCACCCCTCCCCAGTTACTCTCCCACCAGCAGATCCACCCATTGCCCACCAGCTGAGAGTCAAGAGCAGACGGCATTGGGCTTCCTCCCATGTTGCAGCAGAGCCAGAGGGCCAGGAGAGGGGGGTGGAGACCCCTAGGCTGAGAACACCCGGGCCCCACCTCCAACCGTCCTTAAGCCCTCCCTGCCGTCCATTCACCCCTGGTCCAGGCGCCGTCCAGACATCCGTCCATCCAGTACAGATGCAGAGTCAGCCGTCCCTTCTTCCATCCCCCTTCCATCCAGAACCTGCATAGACACCTGGCCCACAGAGGACATCAAGGCCCCACCAGAGAGGGACGTCACACAGCAAGAGCCACTGTGGGTGGCACCAGGTGACAAGAGACCTCTCTGTCTCCCTCTTCCTGGCCACAGCCCACCAGAGAAGAAAGAGACCAGAGGACAGAGCAAAGGGGGGCAAAGGAGCAGGCACGCACCACCCCCACGTCCCTCCAGCAAGGCTCTAAAGTGCTGAGGGGCAGGGAGGAAGTGGGTGTCCGATCAGAGGACAATGAATTTGAGACTGGACTTCGTCATGTGTGACAGTGACAAGAACGTTCGCAAAACTGCCAGAAGTGTCACAAAGGCTGTGGATGGGGGGCTGGGCGTGGTTGACGACAGTGGTTGGAGAAAATGAACCCGTGTCACTTTCAGGTTTGTGAATGGTGACTTTGGATCTGCAAGCTTGGGGAGAATGGAACCCGTCTGCAGTGAGAGGGAGGGAATCCTATGGAAGCCACCAGGAAGGGGGGAAGCCCTGGGTGATCAAGCAAGCGTGCAGGGAAGATCCAGGCAGGGGAGGACACGGGGTATGCCCAAAAGTTTTGGAAGAACAGACCTATGGCACTTGACACGTTAAAGCGTGAGGCCTGATGTCACCCCGGTGACCTCAGGATCTTTAGCAGATCCTCTGCTCACAAGCATTTGCAAGAGTAGGATTTTGTAGAAATGGAGAAGGGGTGAAGTTCCACATTTGAGTCAGCACAGGACCAGGAGACTCACTCAGGAAGAAGCCAGCGCAGTGGGGGCAGGGCAAGTGTCGAAAACACGAGCATCCAGGATCTCAGAAATCTCTGGAGGACTTCGGACTTCTACTGGGTGTGAAGCTGGGGGGTTAAAGCATCAACCCTGCCCTCGCTGCAATGTCTCCCTCACACGCGGCCAGAATAACTTTCAAAAGGCCAATCTGACTGGGTTTTACAACACCGCCATGCCGAACCCCAACGCACACACCTAAACCCTTCACCTGCTCTCGGGTTAAAGACACACTTCCTGGCCTGGCCTCCAAGGCCCTGGGGGTCTGCATCCTGCCACACTCCAGATCTCTGCACTGCACACACACACACACACACAGGTTGCCTTTCACACCTCGAAAGTTTCACGCCCTGACCACAGGGCCCTTGCACATGCTGTTCCTTCTAGAACTGCCCAACCCCCAGTTAACTAACTCACCCTTCAGGGCTCCACCCCAGACCTCCTCACAATGTCCTTCCTCTAACTCGGAACTCATCTCCGTGAACGCACTGGCAAAGAGGAATGGAATAACCGCAAGATGGCTTAGAGTCCACACCTTAGACCAATCCTGATTCATGCCCTGCCACTGGGCCCGCCTCCCCTGAGTATGTCTCCATTTGAGTCCTTACCAACTTGGGAGATTGTCATCAAGGGGGAAAGTGGATGGCTGTTGAGTAGACAACCGACATTATCCACCATATTACCATGCACTCCATACTCTCCTACTACTTAACAGAGGTGGAGAGGGCTGTTAGACATTTCTGGAAGGTGAGGCATGAGCAGGAGCATGAATGCACTTGCCACGTCTGGGGGCTGGACCCAGACTGGCCTGACAAGACTGGGGGATGTGTGAGTGATCATGGAGCCTCACTATTGGCTTGTTTTTAACGCAGGTAAACTGCAGGTCAAATCATATCCCCTGGAACACACACACACACACACACACACACACACACACACACACAAACCTGCACAGCAGAACTTCTCACCTCGTTTAGCAACAGGTAAGGCTTTTTGTCTCACCCTCCAACAAAAGCCTGGTAAAGACTAGGGCACAGTCGTAGACTAGTGGTGCCATCCAGCTCATTAAATCCAGTTTTTGCTTTCACGCCTCCAGTGATGGGACACTCACCACCTCCCACAGGCGCCCATTTCACCGACGCCGACCCATCCATTAAGCCATAAAATCGAGTCGGCATATTGGTTAATGTGTACAGAGTCTGTTTGGGATGACGGAAAAAGTACTGGAGGTGGGCAGTGGTGAGAGTTACAGAACATCGTGAATGTCCTAAATGCCACTGGAATGTATGCTTAAAAATGGTTAACATGAGGAATTTCATCTTGTGTGTATTTTACCACAATGCAAACAAAGAAAAGAAAAAAAAAAAAAAGCGCCGCCTCTGGGGTTCACAACTTACAAGCGTGACTTCGACTACTTTTCAAGTGACCTTTAAAAAGGTCACTTATGGGGCGCCTGGGTGGCTCAGTCGGTTAGGCGGCCGACTTCGGCTCAGGTCACGATCTTACGGTCCGTGAGTTCGAGCCCCGCGTCGGGCTCTGTGCTGACAGCTCAGAGCCTGGAGCCTGCTTCGGATTCTGTGTCTCCCTCTCTCTGACCCTCCCCTGTTCATGCTCTGTCTCTCCCTGTCTCAAAAATAAACGTTAAAAAAAATAATAATAAAATAAAATAATAAAAAATAAAAAGGTCACTTGAAAAAATCGAGCTGGCTGTTAAGGCAAACGGACACACCACACCCTCTTTGATCCTGATTTCCCTTCATTCAGTCTTGTTCCCCCCGCTCGGAAGTCTGGGCTCAGTATTTCCAGCGTCCAACCTGCCTCTGTCCGCGCAGGGGCTGCAGTGGCTGGGACCCTTGCCCTGCTCCGTGCTAGGCTCTGAGGACCTGTCGAGGAGCAAGTCACTGCCTCTGTCTTCCCAGACACAAGGCACAAGCAGATCTCTCTCTTCTTTTCTCAACTTTTTTTTAACGTGTGTTTAGTTTTGAGAGACAGAGACAGACAAAGCGCGAGCGGGGGAGGGGCGGAGAGAGAGGGAGACACAGAATCCGAAGCAGGCTCCGGGCTCCCAGCTGTCAGCCCAGAATTCCTGACGCAGGGCTTGAACTCATAAACTGTGAGATCATGACCTGAGCCGAAGTTGGACACCTAACCGACTGAGCCACCCAGGCGCTCCAGATCTCTCTTTTGTCTTTCTAGTTGAAACGGGACTCCCAGACCAGCCACTAAGCTCCCGAGGGACTGGTCCATGATGATCCATCCCTGAAGACCTCACTCCGGTGGGATGATGACAACAGCACAGAAGACACTGGTCCCTGAGCGCTGGGCACACACAACTTTTGTGGGGAGCTGCCTGTGGCCCCCTGGGAAGGCTGGGTGACACAGGGCGGCTTGGGGGTGTTCCAAAAAACAGGAGGCAGGAATTACCATCTTCGAAACCTCCTCCCGGAGCAGCCTCACCCCAACCCTCAGGAATCACAGACCAGTCAAACCATCAGACAAGTAGACAGAGAGCAGGAGGGAACTGAAAACCCAGATGTCACGCACTCCGACTGGCAGCAGGAGGGCCATGTCAAGTCCCGTAGTGATTTTTTTTTTTTTAATTTTTTAATGTTTATTTCTGAGACAGAGAGAGAGAACATGAGTGGGGGCAGGGGCAGAGAGAGAGGGAGACACAGAATCCAAAGCAGGCTCCAGGCTCTGAGCTGTCAGCACAGAGTCCAACATGGGGCTCGAACTCACGGACAGTGAGATCATGACCTGAGCTGAGGTCGGTCGCTGAACCAACTGAGCCACCCAGGCGCCCCTCGTAGTGATTTTTTTTTTTAATTGGGTTATTGCCAGAATTTGAAAAAGAATGTGAAATTTCTGATTTCTCTTATTAAAAAAAAGAAATAAAAGACGACGTGTCGCATGGCAAGAGCTGGCTGGAGCTGAGTTCCAACTGCCCCCTAGATGGGGCATGTGGGCCCCCAACTGGCCACAGTCTTCACCCCACTGGCCCATCAAGCCCCTGGAGGCCTCTGACACATCCCTTGTCACAGAGGAGTGGATGACGCCCGGAGGCGGAGCGGCTTTCCCAGTTAGTAACTCATCTGGGACCAAAAAGACCTAGAATCTCAGGCGGGCCACCCAGCACCCACTCCAACCCTCCAAAGGACCTCTGAGATGGCTCCGCCCTGGGCAGCAAAGTGGACTCACCTGCGTGGGGGAGGGGACAGTGGCTCTCTAGGAAACCCGAGGAGCCGGCCAGGGACCAGGCCCATCCCGGTCAGCCGCAGACATGCCCCACTCCAGGGGACACAGGCAGTGAGCCACTGTCTTCGTCCCTCGCCACCGTCCTATCTCCCCCCGTCCCCATCTCTCCTCATCAGCTCTGTGGGTAGGTCCAGAAAACCTGAACGAGTGGTTAGCAGTGGCCAAGCGGGTGAGTTGAAAGGCCTTCAGGGCCAACGTGGGGAGGAGGTGGGCTAGACGGAGGGTGCGGAGACAGGAAGGGGAGCCGGGCAGCCCTCTGATGGGGAGGAAGCTGGGAAAAGAGCAGCCGTGGTTGAGGGGCAGCAGGTGGGTGGGCTCGGTAATGCTGAGATGATCACCAAGCCCCTTCCTCAGCTGGACCTACGAAGCATGGTTTCTTGTTTTTTCTCTCCCAGGGGCAGGAGATGTAAGTGACCTGTAAGTTGGCATGAGTAGAAGATGCACAGCAGTGATTTCATATACACAGATATTGCGAGATGGTCACCACAGTCAGTTGAGTTGACACCCATCACCTCACTGGGTTATCCATTTCTCCCCCTCGTGATGAGGATTTCTCTTCGCAACTTTCAAAGGTACAATATGGTTTTGCGAACGCTCGCCACTGTGCTGGACCCGACATCCCCAGCAAAGGGTTGTGTTTTGTGCACACGCGTGTCCCCGGCGGGCTGGCAGGGGGAGGCACTTAGGGACCCAGGGGGATGGAGGAGCCACCATTTGAATAGTGCCTGTTGCCTGCCAGAGGCAAAGAGCTGCGGAGGGTCTCGCACTGGCTACGGGATGCTCAGGCCTGAAATCTGTCCCCCACCCAAGGGAGGCAGGAAGGGCAACCCCACCCTTTACCAGGGACACATGGAGAAGGGCCCCCTACACAGCGGCTCTGGGGATAGAGGTTGCTTCTCAGACACCGTTCACAGGGGCCACGACGTGGACAGTGCCCCTGGAGTTGTGCAGCCCAGAGTCCTGCGGCCCGCGGAGAATCCTGAGCCACTCAGTCTCCAGGCCATGTCCTTCCCCCCGGTGGGGGGCTAGCTCAAGTTCAAGCTGCGGCCTGCCCACTCTGACCTGCCTCTACCTCATTCCCGCTCACTCACCGCAGGGACTGGGGAAGCATGCGAGTGACAGGGCCAGGCCACTTTCATTTGTCGGTAATCGTAATTATAACGTATCTATGATAATTATTACTTTGTATTCAGCAACTACAATAAGCCAGGCACGGTGGATAATTTCATGTCACATAAGCCTAGGAGGTAGGTACTATTATTACTCCCATTTTACAGATAAGAAAACTGAGGCCCAGAGACATTAAAAGATTGAGTCAGGTCACACAGCTTATTACTAGTGAGATTCAAAGCTGTGTCTTTGTGTTTAACCACCAGGCTTTACAAGGAAAAATAGCATTATTTATATTAACAGATCCCATTTTCCTTTGTTTAATGAGCATCCCCTTCTTGACACAAAGGCACTTTTCCTGTCCTCTGCAGTCACAGCCTTGGTAAAGGCAAAGTAAAAATCTGGTATTGAAATGCATCCAAGGCAGAGAGCCTCTCCTCTGCTGTCCTGCCCATCGCTCCTTTGCGGTATATTCAACAAACTTCTATCTCCTTTAAGAAAAAAAAAAAAAAAAAAGATGGGGTGCCTGCCTGGCTCTGTCATTAGAGCACGCAACTCTTGATCTCAGGGTCATGAGTTTAAGACCCATGTTGGGTGTGAACCTACTTAAAATAAAAAATTAAAAAAAAAAAAAAAAAGGAGACTTCTGGTTGGCTCAGTGGGCTAAGCATCTGGCTCTTGACTTTGGCTCAGGTCATGATTTCAAGGTTCATGGGTTCAAGCCCCACATCAGGCTGTGCGCTGGCCGCTGGCAGTGCAGGGCCTGCTTGATAGTCTCTCTCTCTCCCTCTCTCTCTGCCCCTCCCCCACTCGTGTGCTCTGTCTCTGTCTCAAAATAAATAAACTTTAAAAAATAAGAAAGAAAGAAAGAAAGAAAGAAAGAAAGAAAGAAAGAAAGAAAGAAAGAAAAAAATTTTTTTTTTAATATTTTTTTTTCAACGTTTTTTTATTTATTTTTGGGACAGAGAGAGACAGAGCATGAGCGGGGGAGGGGCAGAGAGAGAGGGAGACACAGAATCGGAACAGGCTCCAGGCTCTGAGCCATCAGCCCAGAGCCTGACGCGGGGCTCGAACTCACAGACAGCGAGATCATGACCTGGCTGAAGTCGGACGCTTAACCGACTGCTCCACCCAGGCGCCCCAGAAAGAAAATTTTTAAAAAAGACAAAGAAATGCATCTAAACTCTGCCACCAACTAACTGGGTTTCCGTTTCCTTGGTTCCCCCTTATGAGGACACGTAACAGATCCATACAGCATTCTGGCCAAAAATGTTTAACCAGAATCTAAACACGAGAAAAAAGACAAATCCAGAACACGGGACGTTTTCAAGGCAACTGACCTGTCTCTTGCAAACAGTTCTTCAAAAGTCAATGTCGTGAGGGACGCCTGGGTGGCTCAGTCGGTTGAGCGTCCGACTGTGGCTTGGGTCATGATCTCATGGTTTACATGAGTTCAAGTCCCACGTCAGGCTCTGTGCTGACAGGGTGGAGCTTCAGATGCTGGGTCTCCCTCTCTCTGTCCTTCCCTTGCTCACGCTCTCTCTCTCTCTCTCTCTCTCAAAAATAAATAAACATTAACCAAAAAAATAAAAGAGGGGCGCCTGGGTGGCTCAGTTGATTAAGCGTCCGACTTTGGCTCAGGTCATGATCTCACGGTTTGCAGGTTCGAGCCCCGCGTCGGGATCTGTGCTGACAGCTCAGAGCCTGGAGCTTGCTTTGGATTCTGTGTCTCCCTCTCTCTGCCCCTCCCCGGCTCATGCTCTGTCTCTGTCTCAAAAATAAATAAAAACATTTTAAAAAATGTTTTTTAATAATAAAATCATTTTAAAAAGTGGGGAAGGGGGTGAAGAGAGAGAAAAGGAGAGAGGAAAGAGAAGTTGAATGAGCCTATTTCAGGGCCCATTTCCGTCTTGAGTCGAGGGCCCTGCGTCAGTCTGTTAGCAACAGCATGACCCAGCACCACAGACTGGGAGGCTTAAATTTTCCCATAGTTCTAAAGGTCGAAATGTCAGCAGGTTTGCTTTCTTCCAAGGCCTCTCCTTGGCTTGCCAACAGCCTTCTCTTTCTGTTTTTTTTTTTTTTTTTTTTTTTTTTTAAGTTTATTTATCTTGAGAGAGACTGCAAGTGGGGAAGGGGCACACAGAGAAAGGGAGAGAGAAAGAATCCCAAGCAGGCTCCACACCATCAGCTCAGAGCCCAACGTGGGGCTCAAACTCACAAATCGCGAGATCATGGCCTGAGTCGAAGTCGGACACTTAACCGCCTGAGCCACCCAGGCACCCCAGACAATAGTTTTCTTGTGTCCTCACAGGTCTTCCCTCTGTGCATGTTTCAGACGTCATCTTTCTTTCCAGAAGGACACCGGTTACACTGGAGTGGGGGCCCATCCTAAGAACACGATTCTAACTCCATCACCTCTGTAAAGCCTCAAACGCAGTCACATTTTAAGGTACCAGAGGTTAGGGCTTCCACAGATGAATTTGAGGAGGGACACAATTCTGCCCATAACAGATCCTAAGACCACTTGGAGCTTCACCCCAAACTCCACAGGGGCACAAAGAGGCCTTTTCAGGAAATCACGTTTGTGGCCCCCGCCAAGCACCAAGGCTGAGCTCCTGGCAGGTTGTTGGGGGGAGGGGGCTGCCGCAGGCACCTGCCAGGAAAGAGAGAGAGAGAGAGAGAGAGAGAGAGAGAGCTCACAAGCTCTTCCTTCACCTTTGACACCACCAACCTTCTCATCCATTCCTGCCCCTTTCCCCACCCCCCTCCTCCACCCCTCCCCACCCCATGCACACACAACACAACACATACACCCACCGGCCCAGCCAGTAGTTCAGGGTCAAAGTCAAGCCAAGTGACCTGTGATAAGGCTCCTCCCTACTCTGGGTGCAATGTAATAGGCCTCTTCCTGGATTCCCAGCATCCTTTCTTTGTCCCTTAGGGGGTGGGTCCCCAGACCCCTCAGTGTCCTCACTCCCAGCCAAACAGCACACCATCTTGCAGAACGCTGGAGCCGTCCTTCCTCCTGGCCAGCACTCACAGACTGAAGCAAACCGCCCCCAACCCCATCCCCAATGGCAAAAGTCATATTTACTGTAGTAACAGGACAAATAAAGTTATAAAAAGTGAAGGTTTACTTTCACCTGCAATTAGGTAAAAGATTCCAAAAGCCTTAAAAAAAAAAAAAAAAAGATTTTATTTTTTTTAACTTTTTTTTTTTTTTTTTGAGACAGAGAGAGACAGCATGAATGGGGGGAAGGGCAGAGACAGAGGGAGACAGAATCTGAAACAGGCTCCAGGCTCTGAGCAGTCAGCACAGAGCCCGACGCGGGGCTTGAACTCACGGACCGCGAGATCGTGACCTGAGCCGAAGTCGGACGCTTAACCGACAGGCGCCCCAAGATTTTATTTTTAAATAATCTCTACATCCAACGTGGGGCTCGAACTTACAACCCCAAGAAATCACAGCGCCCCTGACTGAGCCAGCCAGGTGCCCCAAGACTCTCAAAGTTTTAAAAAGAGGTCTATGGGTGGCCCAGTAAGTCTGCTCTTGGGTTTCCGTCTAAACCTATAATCAAAAATGGAGGAAACAGGTTGCCTAAAGATGCCCCTTTTGCTGTTATCTGCAATGATTTGTAACCCACTGTGTGCTTCCATGGTACCCCCAAGTTCTTGAATTACACGGGGACACCCTGTCCTTCAATTTTCAAGTGCAAAGCTCCCAGCCCCACCCACCCGGCCAGCAGGGCGCCTCTTGGGGGAACTCACAGCCCCGGGGCCACCCCTTGCTCTCCTTGTCTGCTGGGAACACCTCCTCGACCTCTTCCATGGAGGCCTATTCCTTCATTCCCACAAAGAACCCCATCCGAGCCCTTGTGAATGGCAGATCTGGACTGAGGGTCTGCAGTGGAGAAGAACCACAGGGCACACAGCACGGCAGCTACATAAAAGTTTAGCATTAGCCACCTCCGCCCGTAAACCCAGTGGCCATTTCTCACCCCTGGCAACTTCTTTCTTTTTTTTTAATGTTTTATTTTAGTTTTGAGAGAGAGAGAGCGCACACGTGCGCGTGCACGTGCCCGCAAGAGCAGAGGAGGGACAGAGAGAGAGAGAGGGAGACAGAGGATCCAAAACAGGCTCCACACTGTCAGCACAGAGCCTGATGCAGGGCTTGAACCCATGAACCGTGAGCTGAAGTCGGATGTTTAACCGACTGAACCATCTGGACGACCCAGCCCCAGCAATTTCTTATTGATCACTTTCTCATCCTAGACCCCAGCTTATCCACAAGGATGCATTTTGACTTTCGTGGGCTGGAGGCACCTCTGTCTTTGAGGATGCTCTCTCTAAAAATAATAATAATCATAAAATAAATAAAAATTGCACTTTAGGACTGCAGTAGTATAAAGATGAATATACTCCAGGCTGGCCTCATTATTCTATATTTCATATTACTTTATTCTTTGTTTTGTTCTGATTTTAAAAGAAATTAAAACATTTCTGTGGGTCTCTGGACTCTGGAGAGCCCTAGGTAAGCCTACGAGAGAAAGAAGTCAGCTTACCTGTTTTCCAGCATCTGCTGAAGGCCTTGGTCTACAGACAAAGTCTCTCACCGCCTACCTTTTCTCCTCCTTTCTTTTACCTTCCTTTCAGCTCTTGGGGGGCAGGGGGAAGCATGTAACATTTCTGCAAAAATAAAAAAGACAATTCTTGGGGCGCCTGGGTGGCTCAGTCGGTTGAGCGTCTGACTTCAGCTCAGGTCATGATCTCGTGGTTCGTGAGTTCGAGCCCCGCATCAGGAGCTCTGCTGTCATCGCAGATCCTGCTTTGGACCCTCTGTCTCCCTCTCTTTCTCTGCTCCTCCCCTGATTCATACATGCGCGCTCTCTCTCTCAAAAATAAACAAACATTTAAAAAATAAAAATAAGTAAATGACAATTCTTGGATATGAAAAATGCCCTTCCCCTGGTACGTGAAAGCCACTGAGATTGTTGTAAATACTCCTTATCGTTCTTTTTCGATAGGAAAAAAATACATAGGAAGCAACCCAAAGGTTTAGCAGTAGGACCGAGGCATTCAGGATACTATGTGTTGAATGAGTGAACATGTCCCCTGAATGGATTTTTGTGAGCCCTTTGAAATGATGTTTAAAAAGGCCTTGTAGTAATTTGGGAAGATGGTTAGATTAATTAAGCAAAAGGAAGGCAAAAGTACAATATAGACATTATGATTATGCATATAGAATTTGCAAAGAAAAAGGCTGGAAAGAAAAACAGCTATTTCATAAGCTGTGTTCCTGTCATCAACATTCCTTACATAGAATCATCCTGTGTATATACTCCTTTGTAAGCATAAGAGTTTCAGCACTGTTTTTAATCCTAAGAAATACACTTCGGGGTTAACAATGGTTGTCTGCAGGCTGGGGATTGCAGACTTAAATGGATTACAGTAGCCATGCAGGATTTTCTAACTAGTGGATCAAAACGGAATATTTAAAAAAAATGTATTTAAAGGGAGCCTGGGTGGCTCAGTCCGTTAAGCATCCGACTCTTGATTTCGGCTCATTATCTCACAGTTCTTGTCTCACAGTTCGTTAGATCGAGCCCCACACTGGGCCCTGCGCTGACGATGCAGTGCCTGCTTGGGATTCTCGCTCTCACTCAAAATAAATCAACTTACAAAAAATAAAAATAAAAAATGCATTTAAAAGTCAACAGTGACAGAGCCATGGAACGTCATAAAGTGAAGGGAGCTCATCTCTCCCCCTCAGTTTGAAGATGGGGAAACGGAGGCCCCAGAGGCACCCAAGTGTTTGCTAACTTGGGCAGAAGGGAATCTTGGGATCATACCAAAGACCCTCCCAGGCCGCCACAGCAGTCCCCACGCTGCCCACGATGCTGTGAGTGGCGGAACCACGCGCTCAAATGTCACTTGCTAAGGTTGCCACCGTGTCTGCCACAGATGCCCCGCAGGCTGGCAGGGGTGGCTGCTGGAACCCCGAAAGGCCAGGGGCCAGGGGGCGGGGCGCAGAGGGCGGGGCGCGGAGGGGCGGAGCGCGGAGGAAAGCCCGCAGAGGACCGCCCCCTGAGCAATCCTTTTGCCCAGCGCCCGGCTGCTCTTTCCTGCTGAGTCACGCCCGGCCTGCTTTCCGCTGAGTCACGGTCCCGAGGTCTGTTTTCGCCGAGTCACGGTTCCGAGGTCTGTTTTCGCTGAGTCACGGTTCCAGCTGCTTCCCGCCTCACTCCCTCGGGGCTAGGTCCGGGCAGCCACACCCCGGGGCCGGCACGTCGTACTGCCTGCCGCGTTCGCATCCCCGGCGGAGCCAGCGTCCCACCCCCTGCCCCCGGGTCCTCGCCAGCCTCCCCAGCCTTGCTTTAGGGACCCGGCCTTCTCAGCTGCCTCTGAGGACCAGGCGCTCTGCAGACCTAACAGCCCAGCAGGGTGGGCATGTGAGCCCACGTGGAGGAGGAGATCTACTCAAAAGGGGGGGAGGGGGGGAGGGTCAGGCGCAAAACAGCCCCTTAGTTTCCCCAGACGACAAGGTCATTGTCATGAGCACGCTATGAACGAGCACGCCCCAGTTGTGTCTTTAAAGCAAGGTTAGCGTAATTATACAGCAGGTTCAGGATTCTACACTAACATTTCAGACGTGATTAGCCTGGCTTCTTACACGGCACACATAGCGAACATAAGTCACACAATAAGCAAGATAAGAGAGTGGGTAGGAAGTTAATGAACCAAAGGAGAAGTCAGTCTGTGGGGCAAAGTTGAGATAAGACCTCGGTCCCGCTCTGGGCCCTTACTGCTTATTATATCGAAGCGGTGAAGGATCTCGGCTGTGTTCGAGATCAATCCGGCAGAGCCTTCCCACAGCTGCCTTTTTTTAAGTGGTCAGACACAGAGGGGTCAGTGTCTGAAGAGTCTTGCCAGTGTGCTGCAAAAATCTTCCCATTTTAAAGGGATTTACTCAGTCTTGGGCCCCTGAAGACCCACTCTGCTCTCTGCCTGTTATCACTGTGCTCTCTGCCTGTTATCAGTTCTGGGGCCTTAACTGCTTTAGTCATTGCTAGACGGGGCCCCCTGCTTGACACGAGTGATTCCCATCTTGTCCTCTACAGTCATGAAACACTGGGGACAGCAAAGCAGCAGGACAGCTAAACGCGTGCAGGATCCGGTTTGGAACCCAGACTGTGGGGAGAACAGTTGGGGGGGGTGGTGTGCAATTGACCCCGATGCCGGCTTTATATAACGTATTTGTGTTGAAGTGAGAGTCCCTGATATTTACGATGTTACTGTGGTTACAAGAGATTGTGCTCTGGTATAATACATGCTAAAGGATTTGGGGCAAAGGGGAATGATGCCTGCAACTTACTCTCAAATAAGCCAGAAATATACATATTTACATATATGTAAAATATATATTAAACATGCAAATATTTGATATACCCATATTAAATATGTACGTATATGTAAAAATGTAAAAAAGTGTGTGTATGCGTATATAATCGAGAGAGCATGAATGACAAGACAAATGTGACGCAAGTATTAACAACTGGTGAATCCAGGTGAGGAATTCTGTGTACTATTCTTGCAACTTTTCCGGGCATTTGAGATTATCTCACGGAAGTTTACTTATTGAGAAGAAAATAAAGATGAGGAACCCGAGGTCCTGAACTCCCAAATGAGAGCAAGATTGGGTCAGATCTTAGTGACCCCCCCACCGTACTCAGAACCATCTAGAAATTTCTAGGTAGGAAAAAGGCTCTGGCAGAATCCTGAAAGGGGAACTGGATGCCATTCTCCGAGTAAACAGAACAAGGAATGCTTAGTGAGCCAGGGCTTCCTCTTCCACAGGCCCCATTCTGAGCTTACATATGTTAAGCTGATTTAATCCTTACCACATCCCCTGGAGCTGATGCTGTTATTACTTATCATTTTGTCATATGAGGAAATAAAGTTTAGAGGATTAAAAGTGCACACGTGGGGTAAGTCACGGATACTGGATTTGATGCGATCTTTTTGTGTAGAGTTCATTGCTTTAACCCTTCTACACTACCTACAAGTGCCTTGATCGTGTTGAGCCAGGTTGAACCAGGTCTCGGAGACATGGGCGGGCTCCGTATTGGCCAGACTGTCCTCGAGGCCCGAGCTCTCCAGAGACCCGACTGCTGCCTGGTCTGGTCACAGGTCTTGAGTCACTGGATCTGGGGAAATGGAAGCTGGAAGGTACTTGACAAAGATGTTACTCTTTCTACATACACCCTTCACTGCCCCAGGCCCGGGGGGCTCCAGACAGCTGATTCTTGTCGAACTTGAGCGTGCTTTAAGGTGGAAGGGGAGCAAAATTTGCCACCCCAAAACATGCCACTTTGGCACATAGATTATTTTGAGTTGAAGTTACTTAAGAAACAGCCAGTGCAAGGATGCTCTGAATATCCTCTGTCCCTCTGAAAGTGGGAAATAAATCTCCCATGTGAAAGGTACCCTCCCTGTACCAGGAGGGTAGAAGGCATCCTTATCGCCGGAGACAGGGAATCCAAGGCTGAGAAGGCTGCAAAAACAACCCTTCTTATTTCCTCGCTGATTTACTACCTGAAACCCAAACTGCTTTGGCTTGTCAGTGCTTCACAAATTTATCTTTTCTTTGTCTGAAAGGTATGAAAGCTGCCCGGTGTGGTCACTTCCTTGAGTCCCGTATTTTTATAGGCTCTCTTGTGTACAAAATTAAATTTCTTTTTCTCCTGTTACTCTCTCTTACGTCCATTTAAGTATTAGCTTAGCCTGAAAACCTAGAAGGGAAGCAGGGGAAGGCTTTTCTCCCCTGCAAGAGAGAGATCTGCCTGGCCTCGAGTCCCGAGTCCCGAGTCCCGGGTGAGCTGTGTGACTGTAAGAGGGGAGTTTAACCCTGTAAAGCCTCATTTGCTAAATATGTAGGACTGCCTGCCTTGGGCTGGGCTCTGAGCCTAGGAAAGTGAATCCCCTGCGGTCCTTGCTGCCTTGCGCAAGGTCCTTGCGCAGAGTTGGGGTGGGGACAGCTGGGGCGTGGGAAGCTCGGTGAGGAGCCTTGTAAGGTTAGGGGTACAAATTCAGGAAAGCCTGGGCTGGGTCTGTTTGTTTTCCAACTTTTTAAAATTATTACTGACATGTGATTGACACAAGCCCTACATATTTAAAGTCTATCATTTGATGAGTTTTAAGCTAAGTGTAGCCGTGCAGCCGTGTCCACGATCGAGATCACGAATGTATTCACCACCCCCAGAGTTGCCTCATGGTCCTTTGTAATCCCCCTTCCAGCTAGGTAAGCACAATATGATGAGATTAGTATGCGTTTTTCCAAAATGTTATAAGATCCTATATTCATTTTATATATAATTTTATATGAATGTAATTAGCAAAAATTCTTTTTTTTTTTTTTTTTTTTAAATCTGGCTTCTGTTACTCAGAATTATAATTTTGACGTTCATTTGTGTTGCTGCAACAAGTCCTCTTTATTGCTGGGTATCGAGTGTATGTTTATACCACAGTTGTTTCTTCATTCACCTGTTGACGGACATATGGGTTGTTTCCAGTTTGGGACTATTACCAATAAAGTCACCGTGGGGGCACCTGGGTGGATTGGTCGGTTAAGCGTCTGATTCTTGATTTTGGCTCAGGTCATGAGCTCTCGGTTCGTGGGATTGGGCCCGTGTGGGGCTCCTTGCTGGGGATTCTCTCTCTCTCTCCCTCTGCCCCCTTCCACCTTCAAAATAAATAAATACACTTTTTAAAAAGCCACTGTGGGGGTGCCTGGGTGGCTCAGTCGGTTAAGCGTCCGACTTCAGCTCAGGTTGTGATCTCATGGTCCGTGAGTTTGAGCCCCGCGTCGGGCTCTGTGCTGACAGCTCGGAGCATGGAGCCTGCTTCGGATTCTGTGTCTCCCTCTCTTTGCCCCTCCTCAGTTCACGCTTTGTCTGTCTCTGCCTCTCAAAAATAAACAGTAAAACATTAAATTAAAAAAAAAAAAAAAGGAATTGCCAGCTCTTTTCGAAAGCGGCTGCACAGTAGGAGAGGTGATTTCTTCTACCCTCCTAGGTTCTCTATCTGGGGCCCTAGAAATTGAAACAAAGACAAATTAACAAGAAACAGTTTGTTAACACATGTGGCACTCATGCACATGGGAGAAACAGTGAGGAGTAACTTCAGGAGTTCAGGAACTGAAGTTTAAAATGCATCTCAACAGAGAACAATGCAGTTGACCCTTGAATAACGCAGGGGTTAGGCTCGGGGACACCCCCACAGTTGAAAATCCGTGATAACTTTTGACTTCCCCCAAAGCTTAAGGTTAACAGCCCACTGTTGACCCAGAAGCCTTACTGGTAACACAATGAACACATGTTTTGTACGCTGTATATATTATACGCTGTATTCTCACAACAAAGTAAGCTAGAGAGAAGAAAAGGTTATTAAGAAAACCATAAGGAAGGGGTACGTGGCTGGCTCAGTCGTAGAGCTTGTGACTCTCGATCTCAGGGTTGTAAGTTCGAGCCCCACTCTGGCTATAGAGATAACTTCAAAATAAAATCTTACAAAAAATCATAAGGAGAGGAAAAAACATTTACAGTGCTGTCCTGTATTTATCGAAAACAATATCCTTGTATAAGTGGACCCGTGTCATTCCAACCCGTGCTGTTCAGGAGTCAACTGTACGGTGTGTTTGCGGAGAAGTGATAAGACAAAGGAAAGGGGTTGAGGTTTTAAAGGGCAGCAAGCAGTGGGTGGGTAAAGTCTTGGGGGAAATTTAGGGCAGATAACTTGATATTGAGACTTACCATCTTAACTCTTCTTGTTGATTCCTCTGGATGCCATCTCTGAGCTGGTAAGAGTCTGGATTTATCTCAGGTGATTAAGAGTTGAAACCCGCTGGGGTGCCTGGGTGGCTCAGTCAGTTAAGTGACTGACTTTGGCTCAGGTCATGATCTCATAGTCTGTGAGTTCGAGCCCTGCGTCGGGCTCTGTGCTGACAGCTCAAAGCCTGGAGCCTGCTTTGGATTCTGTGTCTCCCTCTCTCTCTGCCCCTCCCCCACTCATGCTCTGTCTTTCTCTGTCTCAAAAATAAATAAAAAAAATTTAAAAAAATTAAAAAAAAAGAGTTGAAGCCTGCTTTTAGGCAGAAGGCAGATAGCTTTTTTTTTTTTTTTTTTTTTTTTTTTTTTTTTTTTTGCGTTTGCTGTTTCCTCAATTGTCTTTAGCTCAAGAGAACCCTTATGCAAAGTGGAATATTTTGGGATGGAATATTCTGTATCATTTTAAGATCCCCACCCACCCCCTACAGAAAGTGAAAGTTCTAGTTGCTCTACATTTTCAACAGTGAGGATAGTCAGTCTTTTTATTTTTAGCCATTCAAAGAGGTGTGTACGGTTATCTCCTTGTGATTCTAATTTAAATTTCCCTGACTAGATATAGACTTGAACATCTTTCCATGCACTTAGCATCCATATATCTCTTTTGATGATGTCCAAACTTCTTATCCACTCTTAAAATTAACTTATTTGGCTTTTTTTTTTTTTTAAATAATCTCCACACCCAACGTGGGGCTTCAACTCACAACCCCAAACTTAATTGCCTTCATATTATTGAATCATACAAGCTCTTTACATATTCTAGGGGCATGTCCTTTGTTGAATACGTTTGTGAATATTTTCTCCTAGTCTCTAGATTGCCTCTTATTTTTTGTGTCATTTGAAGAGCCAAAGTTGTTCATTTTGATAAAGTCCCGCTGGTTAATACTTTTCCTTTTATATTTTGTGCTTTTTGTGTTGTATTTTTTTTTTTTTTTTTTTTTAATGTTCATCATTGTTGGGGCACCTGGGTGGCTCAGTCGGTTGGGCGTCCGACTTCGGCTCAGGTCATGATCTCGTGGTTCGTGGGCTCGAGCCCCACATCTGGCTCTGTGCTGACAGCTCGGAGCCTGGAGCCTGCTTCGGATTCTGTGTCTCCCTCTCTCTCTCTCTCTGTCCCTCACCCGCTCGTGCTCTGCCTCTCTCTCTCTCAAAAACGAATAAACAGGGGCGCCTGGGTGGCGCAGTCGGTTAAGCGTCCGACTTCGGCCAGGTCACGATCTCGTGGTCCGTGAGTTCGAGCCCCGCGTCGGGCTCTGGGCTGATGGCTCAGAGCCTGGAGCCTGTTTCCGATTCTGTGTCTCCCTCTCTCTCTGCCCCTCCCCCGTTCATGCTCTGTCTCTCTCTGTCCCAAAAATAAATAAACGTTGAAAAAAAAAAAAAAAACAAAAAAAAACAAACGAATAAACATTAAAAAAATTGTTTTTTAAATAAAAATAAATGTTCATCGTAGTTTCTTCTTGCCTTTTTAATGCATTGTATTTGAGAGATCTGCCAAATCTAAGGTCACTAAGATTTTCCTTTATGATTTACTCTATATTTTTTATGGGTTTCACTCTTCCTTCGAGGTCTATAATCTGCTTCTGGGCCGAGTCTTGAAAAATGTATAGCTTGGCAAAGGCGTGAGAGAGGCAGACGTATCTTCTAGGCTCGAGGGACCACCCTGAGCAAAGGGCCAGGGGGATGTGCGCCTGGATAGTTGGGAGGGGTAAGTATTTCTGAGACCGGCATGTGTGGTGTGACGGGGCAGGTGGGGTGAGGCTCTCCTGCTGGAGAGATGGCCACCGCCAAGGGCGGAAGGCCAGGTGTGCCAGAAGAAGGAGATTGCACGGTATCCCAAGGGCAGCGGGAGCTAGAGAAGGGTGTTGACCAGAGAAGAGTGATGTGGTCACCACAGCTACCTTATCTGCAAAATCCGGGGCAGGAGGCGTGAAGGAGATAAGGCATGGAAAGGTGTTCCATTGGTGCGTTGGCCAGCTTCTCTTACCCTCTTTGGCTACCCAGCCCTCTCAGAAGGCTCGCGATAAGCACCCTGAATTAACTGTTAACATTTCCTGGTGACTATTTGTCCCACTGCTTTGGGGACCTTTTTTTACTTAAAAAAAATTTTTTTTTAATGTTTATTTCTTTTTGAGAAAGAGAGACAGAGCATGAGTGGGGTAAGTAGGGCAGAGAGAGGGAGACACAGAATCCGAAGCAGGCTCCAGGCTCTGAGCTGTCAGCACAGAGCCCGACGCGGGGCTCGAACCCACGAACCTCGAGATCATGACCTGAGCCGAAGTTGGACACTTAACCCCCTGAGCCACCCAGGCACCTCTTTTATTACTTTTATAAAACAAAATTCAACGGAGTGCATTTAAAGATCAAATTGACTTTATTCAGTGATTCACGAGTCGAGCAGCATCCCATGTCCGGCAAATAGAAGGGAGCTCTTTAGGGTTTTCATGGGCAGAAGTTGGGGTGGGGAGGGCAGTGAGACAAAGAAGGAGTGGATTATTTCAGGCAAGGTCACCTTCCTTTAGGGGAAGGGTGGCAAGGATCTCTCGGGCTGACAACCTCACTCGTCTGGCCAAGGCAACTCCAGACTGGGTACAGGTAACATTCCCGGAAGAGGCAGAAACTACAGTTAGGTTAGATGTTAGTCTTGGTTTGCTGCCGTGTGGCTTAGCTCAAGTGACTCCATTTGGGGCCTGTGCTGTCTTTTTTCTTCAATGTTGGGAGTGTTCATCTCTCGTCTGTGACACTTGTGGCAGTTTCTCCCAGTGTGTCGGGGGTTTTGGCCTCGAGAACCGCGTCGCTTGTAACCCAGAAAGCTTTAGTGTTTTGTGGTCTAGTCTGAGGATGTTTTTATGGTTTGGGCTTGTCTGCCTCGCTGAGAAAGGCTGTGCTCCATTTAGGCAGCGCCTGGCCCTCGGCTCCCCCTTCTCCCCGTCCCCCCCACCCCTGCTGGGTCAAGGGCATATCCTCTTGGGTGGTCAGGACTACCCCCCCACCCCCAGCCTTGTTAACCTGGGATGCCCCCTGCCTGTGGAGAGCCCCGGGCAGGTCTCCTGATTCTCCTTGAACCATCATCCAGCAGGGGCGAGCCTCCCCGCAATTCCCCAGCCTCGGCTGGGGGCCTCACCTCTGTTTTTCACATTTAGAGCCTTGGGAGACCACTGGGCCTCCCCTGCAGTCCAAACCACTTCTGTTTTCCAGGCGGGCGGCGGAGGGTGGTGCCCCGGGAGTGCTGAGTCGAGATTTCCACGTTCCCCTCCAGCAGCTGTGTTTCTGCTGAGTCACAGTTGGGAGGGGGGACTCGGAGACAAAGGGAAGGCAGATTTTGCTGAGTCACCGGCTGCTTCCTCAGCCTCCCTCTGAGCGGTCTGGGTGAAAGGACAGCTTTCACAGCAGGCAGGAGGAAGTGAAGCTTCCAGAAAGGAGCAGAAGCCTCCAATCGATCTCCAGTCTTTGCACGTTGTTTGCAAAGCCCGGTCCCAGACATCTCAAGGGGGATTCGTCCAAGACTCGACTGCTCAGCAGGCACCCCCCCCACCCCCGTCACAGTAAACTGGCAACTCCAACTTCTGCCTTTAGAATACGGATGTCCTGTCCTCTCACCCTGTCCTGTCCGAGCCCTGGATTACGGCGATGCTCAGCCTTCGGCCCCCAGCCTTCTTCGGGCCAATTTGCCCCTCAGCAACCCCAGCGATCCATCCCTAGTGAGACTCGCCTCTCCCAGCTCCGAGCCTTGCAGCCTCACCTACTCACCAAAGGTCCTTGCAAGAGCCCGCAGGCCCCAGGGGCTCTGTCCCCGGTCTCCCCTGGCTCTGCTCTCCCACCTGTCCCTCCCTCTGTCTGCAGCGGCCACACTGACTGCTGCTAGGTTTGGCCCACCTGGGGGCCCGGGGCCTGCCTCTCCCCTCACCTCCCAGCCAGTGAGCCCGCCCTGACTTGACCTCGATTGAACATCGCAATCCCGGAGTCCTGCTGACCCTTCATCAGATTTCCCCTACCATTTCTTCGGCCTCCAGCCAGGGAAAGCTCTCAACTTCCAGGGTTCCTGTTAGATTAGATTAGGCCTGCCCGAGAATCCAGCAGGATCGCCCTACCTGGAAGTCTGTAACCTTCATTACATACGCGCAGGGCAATGGTAACATGAGAGAGTCCCAGGTTCGGGGTCTCTGCATCTCTGGGGGGCTGTGATTCCACCCACTACAGAGAGAGAGAGAGAGAGGGAGAGAGAGAGACGCCCACAGTGAAAAGAGAAACCAGGCTTGGAAGAATGCTAGGCTCAAGGGAGGCCTCAGTATTTCTTTCCGCCCATATTTGTCTTCTGTGCCCCCTGGCCCCCCTTCTGGATCATTTTCCCTTCGTCCCAGACTTCTTCCAATTAGCATCCTGAGCGCGCATGCCCTATCAAGGTGGGCTTCGAGCCTCTCTAGCCCTCCTACGAATCGGGCCCAATCCAGAGGCTCAAGCATTTGACCCTGAAAGAAAGGCTCAGAGAAAAGGTGGTGGGTTCTCTAACAGAATAAAGCTTTCATGGCGGCCACTCGTTATGCTGAGAGATGACAGAAGGGAGCAGTTGAGGGAGAACCTGCAGGCTCTCTCTCTCCATCTGTCTCCTGCTTCCCAAAGCTGAGGCTCTCTGTTCCTGGTATAAGGAAGACAGGCTTGGAGGGGGCGCGTCCTCCTTTCCTGTTGTAACAAATATCGCAAACATAGTGGCTTAAAGCGATGCACATTTAGGGGCTCCTGGGTGGCTCAAACCGTTAAGTGTCCGACTCCTGATGTCAGCTCAGGTCACGATCTCACGGGTTGTGGTTTCGAGCCCCACGTCGGGCTCTGCTTGGGATTTTCTCTCTCTCACGCAAAAGAAATAAACTTTAAAACAACAGCAACAAAAATGATGTATGTTTATTCTCTAGAGATCTGGGGGTCGGAAGTTCTAAAATGGACCAGCGGGTCTGGTCTGTGCTTCTTCTGGACTTGTGAGGATACACGTCCTCACCTTTTCCAGCTTCTAGAGACTCCTGCTTACCTCGGCTCATGGCCCCTGACTCTATTTTCAACACAAGCATCTCCCAGTCTCGGTGTCCTGTTTCTCTCGTCACATCACTTTCTGTATCTGTAACCCCGCAGCCTCCCTCATCAGGATTTTTGTGATTCCATTAGGCCCACGAGGATAATCTCCCTGTCTCAAGATCCTTAAAGTAACCACATCTGCAAAATCCTTTCCACCATGTATTGTAACATATTCGGACGTTCTGGGGAGTAGGATACGGACATCCAGGGAGGGGGGACATTATTGAGTTTACTACAGGAGGAGAAAGAATACCATTTGGATCATCCTAATTGCTTGAGGACAGGGAAGGGAAAGTCAGGAAGCTGAATCAGCATGCAGAAGAACCCCCAGCTCTATACTGGGACAGAGGAGAGAGCCAGATCAGCTCTGACCTGGATTGTCCCCGGGGTTGTCTGGGTGTGGGGTCTGTTTTGGACAAGTCTGAGGCTCCCTGGGGCGGCAGGCAGGATGAAGAGCAAGCCTGGACAGAGAACCAGCAACCTGTGGTCACTGAAGGCTCTTTGTCCTACGGGTGCAGTCTGGACAAGTCAGTCCCCACTTGGGGCCTCTGCTCCCCCAGGTTAAATAAGAAAGAATCCGATCACACGAGCATTACTTTCCGGGATTCCCGAATGGACAGGCTCTGGGTGTGCTGATGGGAAGCTTTCAGATCTTGACAGGCTCATCCCCTAAATTGCTGGGGCTCAGATGGGCCCCTCTATGACAGGGCATGTGGTGAGAGGCTTAGGAACACTGGCTCCAGCTTCACAGCACCGTGGTTTGAATCCTGGCTCTGCCGTCTCTGGCTATGTGACTTGCAAACACTATTAACCTCTCTGTGCCTCAGTGACTACGGGGACAAAATGGAGATGAAAATGACAATAAGCTGGAAGGCTGATGTCAGGACTCAATGAGATCCTGCCCGTAAGGTCTCTGTAAGTGCTCTGTAAAGCCTGGCTACGATTGCAGTTTGTAGTTTGATTCCAGCCCTTTCCGGCAGCCTACCAGTAACATCACGTTTTGCAGTAAGAGATCTTGTGGCCTATCTATTAATTCATTCCAATCAATCAGTGTTGATTGTCTGCTACCTGCCAGGCACTGTCCCAGACTCCAGGATTAACAAAACAAAGCAAACACCCTGCCCTCCAGGAACTTGCATTTTAATGAGGTCATTGGTTTCTAGTAGCCCTAATTTCTAGCAAGTTCTTGGCAACTTTTTTTTTTTTTTTTTTTTTTTAATGTTCTAGCGGCTCCCGTTCTAGTTCTGACCTCTGTGAGTCTCGTCACCTCTGGGAGATGACATCCCACCTGGACGTTTTGAAATCTTTGTCCCCGGCTGCCTCAGTTCAAGCCCTTATCTTAACCTCTCTGCCTCAGTTTTCTCATTTGTAAAATGGGCATAATAATGCCAAACTTATAGAGTAATTGTGAGGATTAAATGAGCTGATGCATGTGTTTATATAGTAGCTGGTGCACAGGAAGTGCTCGGTGAATATTAGCTGTTAGTATAGTAAACCTTGTTCGTAAAAGCAGAGGTGGTTGTATGGTTTATACAAAGGACCGAACTCCTTGGCAAAGCCCCTCTATCTAGAAGGCTTAGCAACCCCCAGATCTCAGGACTGATTTGGTGTCTGAAACTCAGATGAGTGACCCTGGAAGAGGGTGGCTCGTGGGCCAGAACTCTGAGCGCGGATTAGATGGACCCATTGCCCACCTGTCCCTGCCTGGGACTTGCAGACTGTCTCCAAGCAGCAGAGCTTTCTAGACACGCACAGACGGAAGGGACCTCAGGCCTCAGCTACCACAGTCCTCCAGCTGGGAAATCCATGCTTGACAAGCCATCCTCAAGCCTGTACTTGCATTTTTTTCAGACTTGGGCATTTGCCACCTCTGTTTCCAAACAACATACTTGTACTGAGCCAAAGTTATGTGTTTATGATTTGTTTTATGTTTTTTGTTTGTTTCGTTTTGAAGTAGGCTTCACATCCAGCACAGAGCCCAATGCGGGGCTTGGACCCTGAGATCAAGACCTGAGCTGAGATCAAGAGTCAGACGGTTAACCGACTGAGCCACCCGGGCGCCCCTGTGTTTTTGTTTTTAAACAAAACAAAAGTCCAGAATTGTGGCATTGGGACGGCACTTCAGGAACTATTCAGTTTTGTCATCTGGGCTTACCCAGTGTCCTAAGTGATCAATCTCATGCAGAACTAATTCAATAGTAGATCAGATAGGGAACAGCTCTGTTCCAAGATGAGTCAGCTGTGACGAGCCGTGGAAGAGTGCCCTACGCATGCCAGCAGGAAGATAGCTTTGTGACAGACATTGCTCTCAAGTTGTGTACCAAGTGTTAGGACAGCCTGGAGGGGGGAGGGCAGACTCAGACTCACTCCCAGGTTTGGGTCCCAGTTTCCTGCTTTATGTGTGACCGGGGGCACGCCACTTCATCCCCCCCGCCCCCCAATCCCCAGCCTCAGTTTCCCCGTCTGTAAAATGGTAGTGATCTACCCCACAGAATAGTTGTGGGGATGAACTATAAAATCAGTACAGTCTCTAGCACTTAATAGGTGCTTAAAAAAATTAAAAAGGCCCTAAATGTACATGTAAAGTGAGAATGAGGGAGGTTGTCAGCTGAGAGTCCCCTGAGGAGGTGACATTTAGGGCTCTGCCGGCAGGGTCTGGGACTGGTAAGTCCCGGCTGTGGCCCACCCGCCTCCTGCTCTGAGACTCAAGCCCCCGAGCTTTCTGGCTCTTTCAGATTCCTGGGGAGCACAAGTCCCATCCTGGCATGGGGGGGGGGGGCCTCTGAAAGGGACAAAATCACACAGTTGCTCAGATTTCCAGACATTGTTGCCTTTTTTTTTTTTTTTTTTTTTTTTAAGCGTCCTGTTTTAAATTGCTTTGTTTTCCGAGGGTCATATGACCGCTCCCCCTCCACCCCCGCTGGCCTGGGGCGGGCGCCGCGCGGGTGTTGCAACGTCGGGCCGAATGTGGGGATCAGCTGCTGGCCGCCACGTGACCCGTCCGGGCGATAAATGGACGGCGCGGCGCGGCTCGGCACAGTCGCCCTCGGCACGGTCGCCTTCGCCACTCCTCCCGCGCGTCCCGAGACGTCGGAGCCAGCACCCAGCACCCAGCACCGCAGCCAGCACCGAGCGCCGGCCGGATGGAGCGCCCGCAGCCCGACAGGCAAGTGAGGGGCGCGGGGCCGGGGACCGGCCTCTCCCCGGCGGGCAGCCCCTGCCCTGCCGCCCATCTCTGGTCTCCAGTCCCTCCCCGAGACAGAGCCGGGAAGCCACATCGCTCACTCCCTTGGGTTTCCCATTAGGGAGAAGCTGGGTTTCAGTCTCGTCCGGTGGGCCAGTTAGAGGGATAAAAGGTGGCTTACCTGGCTGGCTCCCCGGCCCGGGCTGGGGGACCAGATGGGTGTGACCCTAAGGTATCCCAACTTTTTTTTTTTCTTTTTTTTGTATTGGACTTTTGAATGACCTTGGAGGTGCTCTCTGCTTAAATCTAGGATCCCTGGGGCTGCCCAGGCTGGGTGACAGTGGCTGGTTCTCTTACCAGAGCCCCCTGGTGGCCATGTCCTTGTCTTACTACTTGTCCGGCACTTGAACGAAAACAGCACTGTGGCTTTCCTGGCCCCATTTTACAGATGAGGACTTCACAGACCAGGGAGGCAACAAGCCCAAGGTCCCCTTGGCTAGCAGGTGTCTGAGCTGGGACTTGAGCCACCGTCTGTCCGCCTCCCAGTCTGGCTCCTTCCCTTCTCCCAGGAGTTCGATGAACATGTACAGAACAGGGGGTGATGTTTCTGGAAGGGGGGGTGCGGGAGAGAAAGGAGACATGACAGTTCTGTGGGAAGTGGATACAGACATATGGCAGAAATACTCCCAGAAAGGGATTCTTTTGAGTAACGCAGAGTTTCACAGACTTTTAAAACCAAGCACTTTTATGATGCGCATAACATTTATTTTTTATTATTAAAAAAAATTTTTTTTAACCTTTATTTATTTTTGAGACAGAGAGAGACAGAGTATAAACAGGGGAGGGGCAGAGAGAGAGGGAGACACAGAATCTGAAATGGGCTCCAGGCTCTGAGCTGTCAGCACAGAGCCCGACGCAGGGCTCGAACTCACGGACCGTGAGATCATGACCTGAGCCGAAGTCGGACGCTTAACTGACTGAGCCACCCAGGCGCCCCATTTTTTTTTAATTTTTTTTTTTTTTGATGCGCGTAACATTTTAAGAGATTTGTACCTGAAACGTCAACAAAACAGTTGAATTAAATCTTGGGTCCAAAGCCAATGCAAGCAGTGATGATGTAGAATATGAATGTTCATATTTCTGGGGGCCACTTCTCCCCGGGCATTGCAAACCGCACCCCCCCCCCTTTTTGCCAATAACTTGGTATCAGGGTTTCCTAGTCGGTTGTAGGACCTGAAGCGCGTTGATGGGGCTGTGTTGGAAGGCAGTTGGGAAGGAAGGTGGCCTATGTATTAGATGGCAGGTTGGAGTGATTTCTGCAGAGGACTCTGATCGCTCTCTGAGGCCTGCTGAGAGGCAGATGGCAGGCTCAGAAGCTCAGCGTGGGGATGAACCCTGCTCAGAGCCACTCTTATTCACCCTCCCCCTCTCTCCCTCCCTCCCCCCTCCCCTCTGCAGCATGCCCCAGGATTTGTCAGAGGCCCTGAAGGAGGCCACCAAGGAGGTGCACGTCCAGGCAGAGAATGCCGAGTTCATGAAGAACTTTCAGAAGGGCCAGGTGACCCGGAAAGGATTTAAGGTATGTGGCCTGGTGAGGACCAGCCCTGGTGGAGGGTATGACAGGGGTGTGTGTGTGTCCAAGGCACCCAGGCCAGTGGTTTAAGTGGAAATTCGGCCCAGGGATGCCGAGGGACCAGATGGGCATGTTCAAGGGAATCATTTTGCAGATGATACCACTGAGGCTTAAAGAGGGGAAGTGACCTGTGCAAGGTCACACAGCAAATTCCCAACCTGTGACGGTAGTGCTGTGGAGGGGCAGGGGCCCTAGTGCCATCCACTGAGCGCCTCCTCTGTGCTGGGCATTTTACAGTTTCTTATTCTGTGCCTCCCCTCTGGGTAAGGAAGATGAGGAAGGGAAGGTTCAGAGAGGTGAAGTAGCTAACAGAAGGTCACACAGCCAGTAAGTAAACGGGAAAGGCTGAAATCAAACCAAGGCTTGGTCGCACTTCAGACCTTGCGCTCGTGACGTAATTCTGATCTGCCTCTGAAGGCAAGGGGCAGCACGGGTTCGAGCCCGACCACGACCATTTCCTAACGGTAAGATTGTGGGGACCTCCTCTATGAAGTGGGGTTCCAACACAGTGTCTTCTTTTTTTTTTTTAACGTTCATTTATTTTTGAGAGAGAGGGACAGAGTGTGAGCAGGCGAGGGGTAGAGAGAGAGGGAGACACAGAATCCGAAGCAGGCTCCAGGCTCTGAGCTCTGAGCTGTCAGCACAGAGCCCGATGCGGGGCTCGAACTCACGGACTGTGAGATCACGACCCGAGCCGAAGTCGGATGCTTAACCAACTGAGCCACCCAGGTGCCCCCTCAACACAGAGTCTTCTTAAGCACCCTCCTCACGTGAGGCACTGATTTTCCCAGCACCGCTGTGGAATTCATGCGAATAAAAGGCAAGCACTCCAAGGGTCAGGTGGGTGTCTGGTGGTCAGACCTCATCGTGAGGAAAGGCTTATTCAGCTTGAACAGAGGGGGTCGAGCAGGTGTATCCCCCCTGCTCCTGACACCCCGCCCTTTTGCAATCGGCACCCTCCCCCGCTTCCAGCCCAAGAGATGCTGCAGTGACATGTGACATGCAGTTCCAGGAGGCGTGACACACACCCAGTTGGTGTACTGTAGCTGGGGACAGCGGGAGCCGCGGAGGTGACTGCTGGAGTATCCCATAGCCAACCACTGGGACTTTGGATCTTGTGTCTGAGCCACTGAGTTCAAAGTGGGCACAAAGATCCATGAGAGAACCCATGCTCGCGGAGGTGATGCTGATGGCAGTGACGTTTATCACCACAGCCTCTTAACCGAGGGCCAAGGGCCAGGCTGTGCCTAGTACTTTACCTGTGTCACCCTGCTTGACTCTCCCATCAGTCCCCTTTAGGACATGCTTGTCCCCTTTGGCAGGGGAGGGGACCAAGGCTTGACTTGACAGTCACTCAGACCTCAAATCGCCAAGAGAGGGCGAGTGGCTTACCCAAGGTCACACAACTGAGGACCCGCCGAGCAGAGGTTAGAACCAGGTCGGTCACACTCGATAGCCCAGGCTGCTTTGTATCAGAAAGCTGCCTGGATTTCTGCCCTGTTGAGAAAGGAGGCTGCCATGAAGGTTTGCGGCTTAGAAATAACTTGGAAACCTCAACCAGAACATCTTTGTTCTCCTTCAGACTCAAACTTAGAGTATTAATGTGTAATGGCAGTTCCCCAAGCCAAGGTGGACCGGGCCGGTCCCCCTAGACTAGACCAACATCTAGAGGTGTGGGGTTCGGAGTGCGTTTCCAGGGAGAATCGGCCCGGCAGATAGTTACCCAGAGGTCAAAGTCCAGAGGCGCCGGGAGTCTCCAGTAAGCACTTTCATTCAGGTCCTCCCTTGCTCTAAAGCTGTGCTGGTTCCCTAGCAACGCCTGGGCCTGACTTCAGTTTCATCTCTTACTAGCTGCGAGACCTCGGTTTCCTCCCCTCTCTGAGCCTCCGTTTCCCTTTCTGTAAAGTGGGGACAGCAGCTCCTCTGTTCATAGGGACTAAGTTAGGCTGCATGTTCATCCCATGGAATAAAAGGGTTTAGGCTCAGCAGGTGCATGATCGAATTCTCTGGCTGCTGTGTAGAGAGGATTTGTGGGGTGAGGGGGGCAGCAAGAGGTGGGAGCCCAGCCTGGGGAGGTCGTGAGGGTCTCCCCAGGGCAGTGGGGGGAAGGGCCAGATGGGGTTCTTCCGTGAGGCTGGCAGCCTGACCTGCTCGCTCCGGTTTCAGCTGGTGATGGCCTCCCTGTACCACATCTACGTGGCTCTGGAGGAAGAGATCGAGCGCAACAAGGAGAACCCCGTCTATGCCCCCCTCTACTTCCCCGAAGAGCTGCACCGCAGGGCCGCCCTGGAGCGGGACATGGCCTTCTGGTACGGGCCCCGCTGGGAGGACGCCATCCCCTACACGCAGGCCACCAGGCGCTACGTGCGACGGCTCCACGAGGTGGGGCGCAAGGAGCCAGAGCTGCTGGTGGCCCACGCCTACACCCGCTACCTCGGCGATCTGTCTGGGGGCCAGGTCCTCAAGAAGATTGCTCAGAAGGCCCTGGACCTGCCCAGCTCCGGGGAGGGCGTGGACTTCTTCACCTTCCCCAACGTCGCCAGCGCCACCAAGTTCAAGCAGCTGTACCGCTCCCGCATGAACACTCTGGAGATGACCCCCGAGGTCAGGCAGAGGGTCATCGAAGAGGCCAAGGCTGCGTTCCTGCTCAACATTCAGGTGAGGAGCTGGCTGGCAGCCCAGGGTGGCCACTGTCTCCCCTCGCTGCTCCTGTGGGGACATCGCTCCTACACAGGGGGCGTGGGCCGTGGGTCATGGTTAAAGGCATGGTTAGGGAGTCAGGCTCCTAGTTCTGCCACTTCCTAGCCGGGTGGTCTTTAATGTTTTTATTTATTTATTTTTGAGAGAGAGAGGAGAGAGCGGGAGAACACAAGCAGAGGAGGGGCAGAGACAGAGAGAGAGAGAGGGAGACACAGAATCCAAAGCAGGCTCCAGGCTCTGAGCTGTCAGCATAGAGCCCGATGGGGGGGATCGAACCTGTGAGCTGCGAGATCTTGACCTGAGCTGAAGTCGGACACTTAACTGACTGTCCACACAGGCGCCCCACTAGCTGGGTGATCTTACCTCAGTTTCCCCATTTGTAAAACGAGGATGTAACAGCGCCTGCCTCTTAAGAGTTGTTGTGAGAGTCAAGTGAGTTTATACCAATCAAGTCCCAATGGCAGGGCCTAGCACAGGGCCAGCCTTCTCACGGTTGGTTTGTGGTCTCTCAGGGTGTGAGAGGCACAATTGTAGCACTCTGTAGCAACACCGTGCAACAACGTAGACTTGTGTGTGGCCGGGTTGGCATTGCAGGGGTCACAGGTGTGGCCGGCAAGGCAGGATGCAAGTTTCTAGTATTGCCTGAAACCCAAGGGGAGCGTGGGCTTTGAGCAAGACCTTGAAGGATGACTGGGTGGAGCTGGGGGTGAGGTTCCTTCTAACCCAGATGTCGTCGAATCCTATAGGTCTCCCCTCCCCCTGGGGGCGCTGTGGGGACTGGGGTCTTAGCTCATGCCTTCCTGGGCCCCTTGGTTCCCAGCATGGCACCCAGCACCTGTTAGGGAGCACCGTCCCTCCCTTGCAGTCCCCTGACCGATGACAAGGGCAAATGGACCTGGTCAAGCCTCCCAGAAGGCTCTGTGTCTTTCGGAGGGGTTCAGAAAAACCCCTCCAGGGGCTTTGGAGCCGCTGGAAGGCTGGCTCTTGCTGCCTGACCTCTGGGTCAGCCTCGGTCCGGGCGCTTCCCCTGCAAAGCCTGGCTAGTGAGTATCACGAAACACACGGACCAAGGCTGAGTGGCGCAGGGGGCGGCTGGGTGAGGACAGCGGGCTGCAGGAGCCACATACACTGGGTACCGCTCGCGGAATAAGACTTGGCCCAGGGACACGGGACAAGGGCACGAACAGCCCCAGTGAGCCCTGACGTCAGGCTGCTGGTTACCGGGGAGCATCTGGGGAAGAGCAGGCAGGCGGTTCTAACGTACTTGTCACCTGTGAGGTCACTGAGACGGACTGTGTGTCTTCTGTCTCTCAGCTGTTTGAGGAGTTGCAGGAGCTGCTGGGCCAGGACGCCGAGGACCAGAGCCCCTCGCAGGCACCGGGGCTGCGCCGGCGGGTCGGCAGCGGGGCGCGAGGTGAGGGTCCCCCCGGGGATGGCCGCTGTGGGAGGGGCGCGGGGCCCAGCCGCGTGTGTCGGGCGCCGCTTGGCTGCCCCGTCTTCCGAGTGTTCCGAGTGACAAGTAGGGCGCAGGCACAGGGCAGCAGCCTTCACAGTGGGGCTCGGGGCCAGCCCTGCAGCCTCTCCACACCTGTTTCCCCATCTCTGAAATCAAGGGCGGTCGATTGGTTCTCGTTCACCGTCACCCCCTCCCCCCGCCCCCCGCCCCTTTCATGGTTTCTGAGTGGAGACCCCCTGATGGGGGGCAGGGTATCTGGAAGTGGTTCTAGCAGTTACCCTGCCGTGGGGCCCGGGGGAGGCACGGGACCCCTCGGTCTTCTTGCATGTTAGTCCCCCCCTCATGTGCCTCCGTGGCAGTCCTGAGAGAACATCTGGAAAACTTCCAGAAAGACCAAAGTGCTCCACGAAATGTACCCTCATCGAGCCCGACACGGGCGTGGGCAAGATTGTGGTTTTGGTGGGGGGGGGGGGTGAACAGAGAAGTGAAGGCCAGCCCCCTGCTTGGCGGGTTACTGTAGGCCTTGCCCCTCGAGCCACCAGCAACCTACCCCACCCGCCCTGTGGCTTTCCCACCTGTGCCAGGACCCTGTGGAGCCCTCTGTTGGTGGAACTGCGCCTGGGGACATGGGAATGAGGCCAGTCCTGATGGGGTTGGCTAGCTGGTGTGCGGGGAGCGGGGGGGGGGGGGGGGGGGGGGGGGTCCTTACCCTAACGCAGCAGTTCTCAAAGTGGGGTTCCCCGGAGTACCCCTGGAGGATGTGTCCTCACCATGCAGGCTGGCTGAAAATGGAAGAGCGGACAGCTGGGAGGAGGAGGAAGCTCCCTGTCTTTGGAGATAACCGAGCAGTGGCCAGAGGGCTCTCTGTCTGCTCTAGCAGACACTGAGCAGGAACTGTACTAGAGGCTGCTGAGACCCTTTTGCTGTGTTTTTCTGTGACACCCATACTCCCACCCGTGTCCACCTGTTGGTGACGTTGCCCCCTTTCTCTCTCTCAGATGCTGCTCTCACGGAGACTCCCAGAGGGAAGCCCCAGCCGAACCTTCTCTCCCAGGCGCCGCTCCTCCGATGGGTCCTTACCCTCAGCTTTGTGGTGGCAACGGTTGCTGTGGGGCTTTATGTCATGTGATTGCAAGGGTGCTGGCCCCTCAGGCTGTGAACTCTGTCCCACCGAGGGCCCTCTTTCTGGAGAGGGCACGTCTCTTGGCTGGCTTCCTTACTGTAGGCAAGGGGGGCTGTCTGGGCCCCCCCCCGCCTGCCTTGTCCCTGCGTCCCTCTCTCTCTGGAAAGGGAGGAAGAGCCTGCGGCATCTTCCCTAACCAAAAGCACATCCAACTCAACGACTTGCACTTCCAAACTGGGATGATGGGTCCTGCCTGGACCCTCAGCAGCCCCCGTTCCTGCAGCAGAGCCCAGAAGACATGGCCAGAAGTGGCAGCTGTCTTGAACCTCCCCATGCCCCGAGTTTGCGGTCTCCTTGACACACCATGACCGCTTGCCCCGTGGGCCATGGCAATTTTTATACAAACGTGCAAAGATGTTGTGTCTTGTGTTTGTCTTGTTTTTGTCGGAGCCACTTTATGTTCCTGGCTCAACGTGAACTGTGGTATTTTGTCGTGTTCTGTTTTTATAGCGGGGTTGGGGTGAGTTGGGGGGGGGGGTGGGGAGGGAGGTGTTTAACGACACTGTGGCCTTGGTCGCTAACTTTTGTGTGAAATAATAAACTACATTGCCTGATAGTAACTGGAAGTGTTTTTCTTGGGTGCTGTTACCCTTGGGGAACTGACCTTTCCCCCACCTGTTTCTTGAATGCCTGGTGGGGAGAAGGGGCGAAGGTGGGGGTGGAAGGAACCAGTTTCGGATGTTGATCCCCGGTGTGGGAATGTGGGGGGCGAGCTTTTGGGCAGCGGGCGTGTGCAGCTTTGTGCGGAACCTTTTTGGATGCAGGACTGCTTTACTAAGGATGGCATTGCCCTGTTAGGCGGCAACGAGCAGCTTATGGGATAAAATTTATCTAGTCGGTAACAGCGAATCTTTGGGACCACAGCGAGATGTGACACTGCTATGGAGCGCGGCTGTGGACGTTCGTTATTAACCTCTGTGGGGCTCAGTCCTGTCATCTGCAACACGAATGCAGTGAGACCCACATCACCTGCCTGTCTGGAGAAGCAAACGAGAGGCGTGTAAAATGTCAACATCGCCCAACGTCAGCTCCTATTTTGAAAGGAGGGCGATCGGGGTTTTGTGATTTGGGCTAAGCGATTGTGTCACCCCACCTGTCCTCTCATTTAATCCTTGCAACAAACCTGCGCAGGGTGCTCTGGGGGTCAGGAAGGATTTAAGCCAGGACTGTCCAGCTCTAAAGCCCCGATTTTTCCCCCTAAGTCATGAGAGCCACTGAAATATTAATAGTGCAGCTTCCCAATTTGGGAAAGTGAAAAGCCCTCGCTTAAGGTGTAGTTGAGAAAGCAGGGGGCAAAGTGTTTCCTTATACCACTAGCACGTGATGACGGGGGAGTCTGGAGAACTTTGTCCTGGCTTTGCCACTAAGTCTGGAACCTTGGACAACGCGCTTGGTCTCCTTTTGTTCACTGGCAAAATGAAAGTAATACAACTACCTTCCGCAGCTGGTGGAGGGGCCAGGGGTGTCTAAACACCCGTCTGTGGACAGTGCTGTCAGAATCACCCCAGGGGATCCTGGGTCCCACCTGAGAGGTTCTGATTCTGGAATCCTGTTTTGTGAAAAGCTGAGAGAGTCCAAAGTGCAATCAGGTCCAGGAGCCACTGATTATGATGACATTATGTTTGCAAAGAGTAGGCATCCAAATAGCGGCTGTAGATCTTCCCACCACAGGCCTCGTTTCCAGTTTTCTGTGAAAGGGACGTCAATATTCCTTATTTGTAGTGAAAAGGGAAAAGAGGGAGGGGACAGACAGGGAAACAAATCAATATTCCTTATTTGTAGTGAAAAAGGAAAAGAGGGAGGGGACAGACAGGGAAACAAACCGTCTTGATTCTACTCACAGGAAAAGGGCTGAATAATCTGTATTCTATGCATACTATGGAGAATTAGGAGCTGTTAAGCAGAATGAGTTCGGGGGCACCTGGCTGGCTCAGGTTGGAAGAGCATGCAACTCTTGATCTCGGAGTCGTGAGTTCAAGCCCCACGTTGGGTGTGTAGAGATTACTTAAAAAAATAAAAATAAAAAAATAGAATGACGTAAATCTATCCTGTCCTCAGAGAGACTGACAGGAAGTATTAATGAGAAAAGCAAATTTCAGATTTATCTGATTTTGTTATACACTGTAAAAATACTGGTATTTTACACTCCCCAGTAAATAGGTTTACATGCCTGTGACAAAGGGAAGGAAACATTTGCCGTGGTTCATCGTGGAGGGTGGGAACGGAAGACAAGGGAAGAGAGATGATGCAGCCCTCGCTGCTGCTTGAGAACGCCAAGTTTTACCAAATCTTCCCAGTTTTCCAAGCGAGGTTGGGTATCTGGGGTCGTGAACTTTCGCAAATTTTAAGCACTGGCAAATAATGAAAAGTCGTCTACGATGGAAAAAGAAAAATCACCCTTTGGGTCGAAGAAAACACCCATGGGACCATTTTGGATCCAGAGGCGACTTATTTCTAACTCATCCCCACCGTCTGGAAGGGTGTGTGCCAGGGAGAGCCCGGCGCGGGGGGCGAGCGGGCTTGCGCGGGACCGACAGCTTCGGAGCCCCCACTTCTCCCAGCCCCTGGCTCTGGAGGCGGACATGGTCTCACGAGGCTTGTAAAAGGCCTGAGAAGTGTCCACAGGCAGCCCTCGCACCGCGCCCGCCGCCCCCGGCTCGAAGACCTCCGCTCCGCCATCTTGGCTCCCGCCCGGCGCCTCCGCTTCCTTCCGGATCAGAAGTTTCGCGCCAAATTGTCCGGCAAGCAAAATGGAGCCCGGAAGGAGGCCAGGGACGTGACGTCACGGGCCCCACAGCCAATCCGCTCCAGCGGCCTGTCCGGAAGGTGGGGCTCGCGGGCGCAGAGCGGTCCAATCGCTGGCTGAGGAACCTCAGCGAGCCAATGGGGACGCAGCGGCCGCGGCGCCCGAACGCGGCGTCTCGTTTTTCCCGCGAAACTCGGCGGCGGTGCGTGGAGGTGCTGGTGTACCCGGGTCTGGGGGTTGTGGGGTCGTAGAGGTGAGACCGGGGGCGGGGGGTCTGCAGGTCTCAGCACCCGAGGGCGCTGCAGGGTGGGCAGGCGTTCTCGCCGGCGAGCTGGGGTCCCCCCGCCCCGCATTCGCAGCCGAGCCCACCCCCGCCGGCTCCAGCTGTCTGTCCCCGCGCCAGGCGCAGTCATGTCGGGTTTCGACGACCCCGGCATCTTCTACAGCGACAGCTTCGGGGGGGACACCGCGGCCGACGAGGGGCAGGCCCGCAAATCGCAGTTGCAGAGGCGCTTCAAGGAGTTCCTGCGGCAGTACCGAGTGGGCACCGACCGCACCGGCTTCACCTTCAAATACAGGTGCGGGCTGGAGCGGGACAGGAGGAAGGGGGGCACACAGACCCCCCCCCCCCCCAGTGTGGCGCCGACAGGGGTCGCACGTCATCACTCAGAGCCGGCTAGTGTCGTAGAGCACGAATGGGGGGACACGGGCCCAGAGAAATAAGGGAGCATGTCCGAGGATCCTGGTCCCAGACGTGCTTCATCCGGCCGCACCCTTGTGGCCTTTGGTTTTGTACGTGTTATACCTGAAGGTAACTTTTGAGTGGTCACCTGTTGAGTGGGCTCCTAACAGCCAGCTGGAGCTCCTAGGGTCTTTTGATTTTTTTTTTTTTTTTTTTTTTTTTTAACCCATGATTTGTTTCTGGTCGTTTGCTTCTTGTTGTTTTTCCGTGTACTGTCTCTGAGGTCTCCTAAACTCAAGTTCTCTATGGGTGTAAAAGGTGAAGATAGTAGTTAGGATTTACTTCATTCATGCAGTCATTCTGATTTGCAACTTCCATTGATCAGCACCTGCTGCGGGCCAGGCACTGTTCCACTGAACCTGCTCCTTGTCATTGTGTAATCCGCGGCATCATGTCAGATCCTTGTAGGTCCAGCCTCTGTCCCTAGCACCTTAAAAGGCAGAGGGGGATTTGTAGGTTCAGGCTTGGGCAGGACCAATTACTGAGTGACTTCCAAGTAACAGTCTCTCTGTGTCATCAGTAAATGGTGCCTCCCCCTATTCATGTACCAGCTGACATTGACCATCTGTGTGCCAAGCATTGTGCTAGGCATTGAGGTATGAAGATGGAAAGGCCTATTGCTTACCCTTTAGAAGCTCTTAGGTCCGTGAAGCTTATAAGTCAGTGGGAGCAAGGCATAGAGGCGAAGAGACGAATGACAAAGTGACAGTTACCTCACAGGAGGACTATATGGGTGCCTGGGTGGCTCAGTTATTTGGGTGTCTGGCTCTGGATTTCAGCTCAGGTTGTGATCTCGAGGTTCATGGGTTCAAGCCCCACTTTGGGCTCTTCGCTGACGGTGCGGGACCTGCTTGGGATTCTCTCTCTCTCTTTCTGTCTCTCTGTCTTCTCTGCCGCTCGTGCTCTGTCTCTCTCTCAAAATAAAGAAATAAACATGAAAAGAAATTAAAGGGAAAAAAAAGGAGGAATATAGAAGGAAGTTAGGGAGGGCTTCCAGAAGAGCCCAAATTTAACCCCTGCCTGAGAGAAGAGTTTCAGGTGTGGAAGGCATTCCTGAGAGGAGCAGTTGCATGCATGGGCAGAGAGGTAGGAGTGGCTTTTTATAATAGCAAGGGTTTTTTGGGCCAGGGTGGTCATTTTGTGTGTGGCTCTGGGACATAAGGCGGGGGGGGGAGGGGGGGATAAGGTCTGAGATGAGGCTGAGGAGAGGGCCCTGTGTGGGTCAGTGGTCCCTAACTGTGTTTTGGGACAAGAGCCCCATAGGATGCTCTGTAAAAAGTGCATCTGGTGGTTGATAAGACAGACACAGTCTCTGCTGTCTTTGGGCTCCCAGGTTTGAGCTGTGTGTTAGGTTAGTCTCCAGGAGAAAGTAAAAGGCTCCAGGGAGCCCTGCAGCGAAAGAGCGGAGTCTCCCAGACCGACCTGTGTGTGCACACAACCCTGTGTTGGAGTGTTGAACTGTGCTTCGGCCATCTTGTGGACGATCTCCACGGAACCTGTTTTTTTTTTTTTTTTTTTTTGGAGGATATGTCTCTGTCGGCAGCAGGGAGCCTCCGCAGGGTTGCGTCACAGAACCACCTGGAACTCGATGTGTATTTGGGAAGAGGAGGGGGCGGGCAGTGGTGGTGCTGGTGTGGGCAGATTTGGGGTGCAGGTGCGCCTCGGCCAGTGTTGATCTCCTCTGCACCCTCCCCCTCCCCCACCCTGCCACCTGCCCACCGCAGGGATGAACTCAAGCGCCATTACAACCTGGGGGAGTACTGGATCGAAGTGGAGGTGGAGGACCTGGCCAGCTTTGACGAGGACCTGGCTGACTACTTGTATAAGCAGCCAGCCGAGCACTTGCAGCTGGTGAGTGGGACCCCGTCCCTGAACCTCCCCTCCCCTCCCCGCTCCAGGGCCGGTCCTGCTCTGGTCACCAACAGCTGTCTCCTTCCTCTTCAGCTGGAGGAGGCTGCCAAGGAGGTGGCTGATGAGGTGACTCGGCCCCGGCCCACTGGCGAGGAGGTGCTCCAGGACATTCAAGTCATGCTCAAGTCCGATGCCAGCCCGTCCAGCATTCGTAGCCTGAAGGTGGGTCCCCTTAGAGGCTGGTCCGAGGGTGGCAGTGGCTGCTGCGTGGTGCACAGGGGCTTCAGACAAAGGCAGATCTAAGTGCCAGCTGTGTGACCCTGGGCAGCTCACTCAACCTCTCTGAGCCAGTTTCCTCCTCTGTAAAATTAACTTATAGGACAAATGTTTACTGAGCTCCTTCTGTGGGCAAGGCATTGAGTTGGTTCTTGGAGAAATCACATTGAGCTAAACAAAAAGCTCTTGTGTGGGGTTTATGTCCACCCGTGGGGTGTGGGGGGAGCCCTGAGTAAAGCAGTGAATATCACCCAGGGTGATTTTAGTTACCTATTTTTTTTAATGTTTATTTTTGGGAGTGAGCAAGTGTGCATGCGAGGTGGGGGGGGGGGGGGGGGGGGGGGGGGGGGCGGGGGGGGGGAATTCCAAGCACAGTGCAAAGCCCGACGCAGGGCTTGATCTTGAACTATGAGATCATGACCTGAGCCGAAATCAAGAGTCGGATGCTCAACTGACTTAGCCACCCAGGAGCCCCACCCATGATGATTTTTGGATGTTCCTAAGTGCAGTGGAAGAAATCAGGGGGGTGGCCCTGTGGGAAAGACAGAAGGCTTCCCTGGTGGAGAACCATCTGAGTGGAGATCGAGCAGTGGGCAGACAGTTGGGAGAACATTCCAGGGAGGCAGAGGTACAGCCTGGACAAAGCCTGAGTGGTGAGGGGGGCATGGTATGTATGGTCAAGGCCATGTTGAAGGACAGCTGGCGAGGTTAAGAGTGATCGGGAAGCATGAGGGGCTGGCATCTGAGGGGTTTATTTGTTTTAGTTGACAAATATTGAAGACTGCTGTGCTCCACGTGTGGGCTAGACCCTCATGTAAACAGACAGGACTTGGTTCTCACAGAGCTTATGGTGGGAGAGACAGATACAGGACTTTGAGACAACTTCAGGAGCCGTGATAGGAGTCATGAAGAACAGAGAAACGCGAGTAAATATGACAGTGGCCGAGGGAGGTGGATGGCGGTCAGAAGAGGCCTCTCTCAGGAAGTGATGCTCGAGTGAGTCTGAGTGAGTCATAGTCAGCTGCGCGACAGCCCAAGGGAAGAACATTCCAGGCTCAAGGAGAAGCAGGTGCAAAGGCACTGAGGTGGGGACAGTGGTATGCTTCAGGGAACAAGAAGGAACCAGTGTGGCCGGACCCCAGTGAACATGAGGGTTGAGGGAAGGATGGGGGAAGGGAGGAAGAGGCCAGAGGGCCCGGGCTTTCCAGCCATGGAAATGCGCTTCGATTCTGTATGGAGTGCGGTAGGAAAGCAGGGGGTGTTTAGGTATTCGAGTGGGCTGGTTCCATTGGCAAACAGTCCCTTTGGCTGCCACGTGGAGGACAATTTATAAAATTGGCAGGAGTGAGAGCCAGGGGAGCAGTGAGCAGGAAGTGATGGTCGTGACGTTAGTCGTTCCGTTACAGGGTGGTGGTTAGAATCTAAGGAGGTGATGCACTTGGCTGTACTCGGCATGCTCCGTAGCGGGGCCCAGATGTCACCCTTTTAGCTAATGGCACCTCCTCATCATGCGTCGTACCCATAAGGCCATGCTCTGGTCTTTGCTTGACAGATCTACTCCACATCCTGCAGCTCTCTTGGGGGTCCCTGTCAAGCCGCCTTTGGCTGGCACGATGGCAGGTCTGTTCCCGAAGCAGGGCTGTGAGTTCTGGAGCTTGTCGGCTTTATCTATTCCCAGCACCAGGGAAGGGCTCCGTGACTATGTTTGGAATTAAACTCAGTATCACGCTTTTCTGTGGAAGCGACATTGGACCTGTTTTGGGGGGCAGCTGTTTCATGAGGGAGGCAAGCCTCCACTTCCCCCCAGGGACATGCTTCCGACTGTCAGACTCATTGGAGAACACATTGAATGGCCCGCTTCAGGTGATGGGTTTCCTACAGTAGAGGAGGAGCCCTCCCTAGAAGGATCACTGGTCAGGGATGGCTTGGAGGGGCTGAGACTACCCCAGTCCTTCGGGATTCTGGAGTGCCAGGTGCCCGCGTCTTTGTAGATTGTTGTCTGAAAAACATGCTCTGTGGTGGTTCCAACAGTTCCGGTGTCCCCGGCTTGTGGTGGGCACGTGTGGCCTTACTTAGCACAGAGGGGGCCAGCCTCTTTCCTTCTCCGCCTCCCATCTCCCAGGCTTTGGTGGAGGGGGTGCCAGCATGAACCTGTAGCCTGCCTGTCCCAGGAAAGCCACTGGGAACTGGAAGAAAAGATAGTGAAAGGAACTTTTAAAAAAAAAAACCTTTTTAATTTTGGGCTCCTGAGTGGCTCAGTCACTTAAGCGTCCGACTTCGGCTCAGGTCACAATCTCGCGGTTTCGTGGGTTTGAGCCCCTTGTCGGGCTCTGTGCTGACCGCTCAAGAGCCTGGAGCCTGCTTCGGATTCTGTGTCTCCCTCTGTCTCTCTGCCCTTCCCCCGCTCGTGCTTTGTGTCTCTCACTCTCACTCTCAAAAATAAATATTAAAGTCCTTTTAATTTTAATTTTTTAATTTTAAGGAAGCCTCCACCCAACGTGGGGCTTCAACTCAAGGCCCTGAGATCAAGAGTCACATGTTCTACTGACTCAGCCAGCAAGGTTCCCCTGAAAGGAACTTTTCTTGTTTTGTCTTATGGAAAATTACACATGGAAATGGAATAGCGTAATGAATTTCATATACTTTCACCTAGGTTTAGTGGTTAACATTTTGCCTTTGTTCTTTTCTCTCTCTCTCTCTTTTTTTTTTTTTTTTTTGCCAAAGTACTTTGAAATAAATTACAGAAGTGCCACTTTATCTCTCAGTACTTCTGCATACGTGAGAAAAAGATTTTCCCGTGCACTCTCTGGGGTCCCTGTCTCCCTTTAATCACCCGCCCTCTGGACGGCTCTCTTGCAGTCGGACATGATGTCGCATCTGGTAAAGATTCCTGGCATCATCATCTCGGCGTCTGGGGTCCGAGCCAAGGCCACCCGCATCTCCATCCAGTGCCGCAGCTGCCGCAACACGCTCAGCAACATCGCCATGCGCCCCGGCCTGGAGGGCTACGCCCTGCCTAGGAAGTGCAACACGTGAGTGGGCCTTGGGGGGGCCCCAGGGCCTTGTGGGGGGAGGGACATCTGAGTGGAGACGGGAAGGGTAGGGACCAGCCTGCAGCCCCTGCAGGGAGAGGGGCTGGGGCAGAGGCGTGCCCTGTGGGGGTGGTGCGGGCCGATGTGCTGGGGCTCAGGGCTGAGAACCAGGGGCCATGTCCTTCTCCATTGGTGAGTTCTGTTCCCACCGGGACGTCCAGACGACTTGTGCGGGGAGCCCAGGGTTCGAAGAGGAAAGCACTCCAGGGGGATGAGTCTGTCTGGAGTCTTCTGAAGCAAACTGGCTTGCTGGGGCAGCCGGGCCAGCGACATAGCACGCTTGTTAATTTACACGTTGCCTATGACGACACTTGCACTGTAGAGACCGCGTGTGTGGCCTCTTGGCCCGTAACACCGAATGTTTGCGCTCTGGCTCTTACAGAAAATGATCTCCACCCCTGGTCTGAAGGGCCCACGCCCTCTCTCAGGCTGCTCATTGGCATCTGCTGGTGCCCCTCAGCTACCTGACCTAAGCGTCGGCAGTGCCCTGGGCTCAGCCATGCTCCCTTCTTCTGCAGTCATTCCCTGAGTGGTCTCGGGCTTTAAGAATGATCCGCCTGCAGAGGACACTCACATGTGTCTCCCCTGAACTCCAGAGTCAGACCTGGTTGTGGGCGGGATGCCCCCGAGCCGGTGCCCAGGGGACACTGCAGATTTGAACCACACTGACCTGACCTCCATCCCACCCCCCAGATCTGTCCTTCCACAGCTCTCCTCCCCCACCCCAGATGGGAGCCCCATCTTTTCAGGTGCCCAGGCCCAAGTGCTCGGTCTCAGAATGTTTCTGGGAAGTCCTTTTGGCTCTGCCCTTAAGATTGCATGTAGAGAACCAGACCTTTTCTTAACCTCCTGGGCATGTGTGTTGTCCTCTCACCTGGAGTGGTGAATCCCGGACCCACCCTCATCTCCCAGTCTGTTCTCCACTCTGCAGCCACAGGTGACCCAGTCGTTTCCATGTCACCCAGAGACCAGCGCTGTCCTGGCCCGCACAGCCCTCCACAGCCCTCTCTGGCCTCCGGTCCTCCCCCAACTCTGGGCCCAGCCTCGCTGCCTCCCTCCTAACACAGGGCCTTTGAACATGCTATTTCCTCTGCCCAGAACATTCTTTCCTCTGACCTCCACAGTCCACATTGTCACTTTTTCCATCAGCTTTCTCTTCTGTCCTCTCACAGAGGTCCTCCCCCAGGCCTCCAGCTTACACTGGGTGTGTGCGTGCCCAGTCACTCTGTTACCCACCGATTTCATGGCATGGAGCACTGCCTGTCGTCCTGTTACGGAGTCATTTGCTGGCTGGCTTTTTCTTCCCTGACTAGACCATAAGTTCATACGAGCAGGGACTCACTGCCATGTCCCTGGCCTGTAGAACTGTGTCTGGCACGTAGGGGGTGCTTTGCTCTAACGCCTCTGTAATAGTTGAACTGTGACTTCGTCACGTGGAGGTGAATAGAGGCCTGGACCCTGAGGATGGTCTCCGGGTGCCCAGACCCTCACCGAGAGGTCCTGGGATTTGAGCGGGGGTTTCATAAGGTCACTGGTGATTTGGCTCCTCTACCTGTGGGGACCCCGAGACCCTCGTGGGGCTTGGAAGTGTGACCTGTCTGCAAGGAGGAGGAGCCGGGCCTAGAGCAGACCTCCCCGTTCCTCACCTGGCTCGTGGTACCCCACAGAGCTGCACTCCTTTTAAGGGCCTTGCCCCGCTGTTGCGGAGACCCTCAACTTGCTGTGGACCAGAGCTTGTCACCGACTCCCCGGGTGGGCTCCCTGGGGTTTGGGTTCTCAGGAGAGCTCTGGTGACCCTTTCTCCTCCCCCTGTGCAGGGATCAGGCTGGGCGCCCCAAGTGCCCGCTGGACCCGTACTTCATCATGCCCGACAAGTGTAAGTGTGTGGACTTCCAGACCCTCAAGCTGCAGGAGCTGCCCGACGCGGTGCCTCACGGCGAGATGCCCAGACACATGCAGCTCTACTGCGACAGGTGACACAGGCTGGGGCTGGGGGCAGGGAGGGGCTCCCACTGGGGCGGCGGCCAGGCTGAGTCTCCAGCTCAGATGCTGGGTGTGGCCAAGTGAGTGTGGTGGGCGGAGAGGGTGGCTTGTCATGGAACACCCCTTCGCTGGCACCCTGGTGCCTCCCATGTTTCCGCTCATCCTGTCCTCCCAGGGTCTGTGAGGGCGTGTAGCCCCTGCTGTGTGGGTGCTGGACCTGGAACCCCAAGAGGCCGACTGGCTCCGTGAGGGCTCTGGTTCTGGGTTTTTCTGGGGGGGTCCCCGCAGCCCTCGGAGCCGGGAGAGCCCCTGCCTCGCCTGCATCCCTGGCTCTCTGTTTACCCTCTTCCTTGGGTTTTGCTGAAGGATCAGGAAGGAGGGGAGGGTGCTTGACTAGAGTCTGGTCCCCTCTCGGCCACCTGAGCGGAAGACTTGGAGACGTGATGGGGGTTCGTCACCTGGGCTGGTGCACCTGGGCGTGCGTGCAGGTGTCCTGTGCTGTGTGGTCTCCTGAGGTGTGGATCCACAGGTCTTGTTAGCTTCGTCAGTGGCAGCGGGACGTGTAGAGGTCAGACTCGAGTGAGTTACATGAGTTGGCAAAGCCTCGGTTTGTTCATCAGGAAAACGGGCATAATGACGGCCCTGAATCTCTAGTTAAGCTGCTGGGAGATGGTAATTGGAAGATGCATGTGTTCAGCATAGTTCCTTAATACAAATTGAGTGTTTGTTGTTGATTAGGTTATTCTCCAAGCAGCCTGTAATCCAGACTCAAGCAGTGGTGTGTGGGAAGAAGGGTCTTAGAATTCTCTCAGAACAGTGACAGTGATGGTGACGCTCCTTGGTGGGATGTGACTCTTTCCCGCACGGAAAGCACTTTTGGGTTGTTTCCTCTCTTGATCCTGTGATATCGCTGCCTCACCCCCCAAGCTCAGAGATGTGCGGTGACTTCTGAGTGGCAGGGTCCGGATGTACACCCCAGCGTCCCCACTGCTCCAGCTCTGGCTGGAGGGGCTCGGAGACTGCCTTCTTCCAGCACCTTCGTTTTGAGAAGAGAACGTGGAAGTCCAGAGGCAAAACGAGTTGACGGAACGGAGCTCATGGGGCCTTGAAGAGGCAGAAGTGGGGGTGGCCCCTGCAGAGAGGCTGGAGGGCCTGAGGAGGAAGGCTTGGGGAGCCCGCGGCGAGTCTGACAGCAGATGAGACGGGGATGGGGCTTGTGAAGGGGTGGGGAGCCAACACGGAGCCAGCTGGAGCCAGCTCAGGCGTGGAGGCCTCTGGTATAGATGATAAGGTGGACCATGAGTGTGACAGGGTGGGTGAGCGGGTCAGAGACCTCCCTGTCCCCACCAGGCTCTCATCTTTGTTTCTCCTTCTTCCCTGTTTCCTCAGGTACCTGTGTGACAAGGTCGTCCCCGGGAACAGGGTCACCATCATGGGCATCTATTCCATCAAGAAGTTTGGCCTGACCTCCAGCAGGGGCCGCGACAGGGTGGGTGTGGGCATCCGGAGCTCCTACATCCGTGTCCTGGGCATCCAAGTGGACACAGATGGCTCTGGTGAGTTGGCTTTGGAGTCCTGGCTGTGCTGCACTCTGGGCCGAGCCCCTGTCCTCTCTCCTCTGGATCATTGCCGGGCCTCCTGATTTCCCTGTCCCCACCCTTCCCAGCGGTCCCCAAGGGCGTCCGCTATCTAGCCCCCTAGCTCCTCAGAACCCGTTCCCCTCAGTTACTGGACCCTGAACACAGGCCGACTCCTGAGGGGCAGAACCGGGGACTCTGCTCAGGCTTGTGGAGTCCCAGCTCTGAGGCCCTGCCCTGCAGGGCGCCCTGATCGGGCGGTGGGCTGGCCAGGGTCTCCCTCACGTAGCACTCACACACCCTCCCTCCCCGGCCCACCCAGGCCGCAGCTTTGCTGGGCCCGTGACCCCACAGGAGGAGGAGGAGTTCCGGCGCCTGGCTGCCCTGCCCAATGTCTATGAGGTCATCTCCAAGAGCATCGCCCCGTCCATCTTCGGTGGAACGGACATGAAGAAGGCCATTGCCTGCCTGCTGTTTGGGGGCTCCCGAAAGAGGTGGGGGTCTGGGTCCCCCCAGATCTTGGAGGGGATGAGTAACTTGGCCCCTACGAGGGTAGCTGCTGATGGTCAGGACTTGAATGTTCTTTCATTTTCCTGGGACCCTCAGCCTTGCCTGCTACTCCCAGGCTCCTTCCCCATCAATGAGGCTTGCTGTCAGCTGGCTTGTGGTTCATCTGTGGTCTCCCGTTTCCTTGGCTGTCCGTGCCCTGGAGGCAAGCTGTCTCCCCCATTGCTACCATGGGCGAGGCTAGGGGACACGGCGGCTGTGAACGAGGGTCTCAGCCTGGAGCCCCTGGCTGCCTGCTGCTCTGAGGCTCGTGATACCCGGTTGGGGGGCCGACTGCCAGCCCTCCCCGTGACCAGCCCAAGTGCCAGCCTCGCCCACCTGCCCGTCCTCCCCCAGGCTCCCTGATGGACTCACCCGCCGAGGAGACATCAACCTGCTGATGCTGGGGGACCCGGGGACGGCCAAGTCCCAGCTGCTGAAGTTTGTGGAGAAGTGCTCTCCCATCGGGGTGAGTGCCTAGGGCTCACTGCTCTGCTTGGCCACCCCAGTAGGGAGGCAGGCTGCAGGCAGGGCTACCGGGTTCCCAGGAGCCCTGGGGCAGCTGGCTTCCCGGAATCTCTTTCTCGTTCCTCTCGCCTGTGTTCAGGACGGCACAGAGGGAGGAGGAAGGGAACCAATGGGTGTGGGTCGGTTTGGGGCCGTGGGTGGAGTGCGGCCTGAGAGCACAGGCTCTGGATCTCTGCCTGGCCAGTAGCTGGCTGGTCACGGACCGCAAGCAAGTCACCTATTGTCCCCGAGACTGTTTATCTACCCACTGAGCCGTAATGTTGGTAATAATCACATGAAGATTAAGGGCCGGGCCCTGCTCGCGGTGCATTACATAGATTTACTCACCTCACCTTCTGCTTGCTGCACGGTGGGTGTTGTGACCCCTTTAAGGAGGAGGACACGGGTACAGAATAGCTCCGTCTTGCCCGGGGTCCCACAGCTAGTAAGTGCAAGCATAGGGATCTGACCCCAGGTGTGTGGTAGGCGGGGTGCTCTGTGCAGTGATTGGGGGTCTGGGGGCTCAGAGGGCGGGGATGGCCATCGTGGCCAGTGGGACAGGGCCGTGCCAGCGGGAGCTCTAGTCTGGATAGACCGGAAGTATGCCAGGGGCTCCGTGCTGGAGCAGCCTGACAAGCACGTGTGCACTACAGCCATGAGCCATAGGGGTGGGCTTACGTTTCTTTAAAAAAACAAAAAATTTTTTTAATGTTAATTTTTGGGAGAGAGACAGAGACAGGCAGAGCACGAGTGGGAGAGGGGCAGGGAGAGAGGGAGACACAGAATCCGAAGCAGGCTCCGGGCTCTGAGTTGTCAGCACAGAGCCCGATGCGGGGCTGGAACTCACGAACCGTGAGATAACCTGAGCCGAAGTCTGCTGCTTAACTGACTGGGCCCAGCCAGGTGCCCCAGTGGGCTGAAGTTTCTGGTGGCCACGTTAGAGAACTAAAAGGATGAGACGAAACTAATCTTACTATTGTGTGTAGCTCAATACATCTGAAGCGGTGTTGTTTTAGTTTGTAGCTTAACATAAAAAATGCAGGGGGATACTTCATATCCTTTCTTTTTTTAAGGGCTAAGTTTGAAATGGGTGCATATTTTACACCGTAAGGCCACCTGGGTTGGGACTTGCCGCAGGGGCAGCATGTGGTACTCGAGTCTGTACAGAGATGACAGGGGACTGGGGAGGGGGAGCCTTCTCCTTGGGGGTCACGCGTCCCTGTTCCAGCCCCGAGGCCACCTCGAAGTGTGTCCTTCATCTCCGGGTCTCCGTTTGCTCCTCTGTGAGCCGGGCCCCCGAGGGCCGGTTCCCAGGGCTGTGGCGGGACTCAGGTGAAGAGCGTGTGTGGACGCCCACCGGGCCAGACTGGTGCCGGGGCTGCCTTCCTGGCCCAGGGGAGGAGCTTGGGGTTCTGTCCTGGGCTCTGCGGCTGGCTTTGATGTGTGAGCTTGAGCCAGCCCCATCAGTCTGGGCCCCGGCCTCACTGGGGTCAGAGCGTGGAGCTGGAGATGTGCGGGGCCCTGACCCCTCCCCTTCTCCCTGCAGGTGTACACATCGGGGAAAGGCAGCAGCGCGGCAGGCCTGACTGCCTCAGTGATGAGGGACCCCTCGTCCCGGAACTTCATCATGGAGGGTGGGGCCATGGTCCTGGCCGACGGTGGGGTCGTCTGTATCGACGAGTTTGACAAGGTGAGTCTGATGGCGACGTGGCTGGCAGCTGGAAGGTTGGAGGTGTGGCCTCCCGTGCTCAGACGGCACAAACCGCCTCTGACTTAGAGCCCGGTGTGGTCAGTCTCCGGGCCTGTTATCGAGGGAAGTAGTTTAACCTCTCTGAGCCTCCGTTTCCTCATCTGGAGAGTGGGTTCGTGGTCACTGGCGCGAGAGGTCTCCACATTCCTGCCGTCCGCCTGGCATAGAGTTGGGGCTTGACTGGTAGCTGCTGTGGTTTTCCTGCTGCCCTGCTGCTCTCCTGCCCCCTCGCCTGGGCCTCAGACGTTCCTGTCCCACACAGATGCGGGAAGACGACCGAGTGGCGATCCACGAGGCCATGGAGCAGCAGACCATCTCTATAGCCAAGGTGCGCAGCTCCCGTCCAGCCTGGCCCGGCGTGCGTGGGGAGGGTGCTGGCCGGGGGCCACTGTTCGCCAGGGCCTGTGCTGGCAGCAGCCGCCGGCCTGGGGTCGTGGGGCGCGTGTGCACGGACACACGGAGGGGACGTGCCCCCAGGTTCTCATCTCTGCCATCTGCTTCCCTCCCTCTCCCCTCAGGCTGGGATCACCACCACCCTCAACTCCCGGTGCTCCGTCCTGGCTGCAGCCAACTCGGTGTTCGGGCGCTGGGATGAGACAAAGGGGGAGGACAACATCGACTTTATGCCCACCATTTTGTCCCGCTTTGACATGATCTTCATTGTCAAGGACGAGCACAACGAGGAGAGGGACGTGGTGCGTTTGAAGACGGCCAGGGCCCCAGGGCGCACAGGGCCGGGTCCAGCCAGGGCCGCAGTTCTGGGGGAGGGTCACCGGGGCTTGGCCCAGAGTCCTGACCATCAATTCGACTTGCCCGTAAGTGGACAGCCCAGGAGGGGTGGCTGTGGCTTGCAGAGAACACTGGACTGGGGGTCCAGTCCTGCCTCCTGTGTGTGCTAGGCTGTGCAGTTTGGGTCAATCATTCCCTCCCCGGGCCTCAGCCCCTTGTATACGAAACAAGGAAGTTGACCTCTGCAAATAATAGAAGCCCGGCTCTGGCCAGGACGTCTCTGGAAGAAAGTAGTGGCTTATGTAATGGGTAAGCCTAAAGGTGTGGGGCTCAGCTGCATCCGGGGCCCCGTGGTCAGAGCTCTTTGCTTCTGCCTCTGCACTCCCTCCCTTGCTGGAGGCTTGTACTCAGGCAGATGCTCTCCTTGTGGCCGATACGGCCCTGGCAGCTCTGTGATTTTGTCTGGTCGGCTCACAGACCCTGAGGAAAGGGGGACCTCCTCCTTTCCACGAGTTCTGGCCCTACCAGCTCCTCCTTCCTGCCTGCTCAACTTCTGTGTTGGGATCCAGGCTGGGGAGGGCCTGTGGGCTGACCCAGTGTCCCCTCTGCCTCCCCAGATGCTGGCCAAGCACGTCGTCACTCTGCACGTGAGTGCACTGACCCAGACCCAGGCTGTGGAGGGTGAGGTCGACCTGGCCAAGCTCAAGAAGTTCATTGCCTACTGCCGAGCGTGAGTCCTAGGCATGGGCCCTGCAGGAGTGAGGTTGCCTGGCTCTCCTAGGGTGGGAGAGAACCCTGGACCTGCTTCTTACGAGGGATTACAAGAAGGGATGCCTTCTTAGAAGTGAAGCCCTCCTGAGGGTTCTGGCTAGGTTCCTTTCTGAACTCGCACAGGTCACTCGGTGGCTTTTGGCTTACGTTGCCACATCTCTAAAATGAGGTTGTAAAAATCAGAAGGTCTTTGAAGATCAGCTCGACTCTCACACGCAGGGAGGCGGTGCAGTGTGGACATCGTGCACACGGGCTCTGGGGCACGTCCGCCCCACCGTGTGACCTTGGGCGAGTCAGTTGCCCTCTGAATCTCCCTTTTCCTGGACTGGTGTTGCCTAGTGTTTTTGTAATGATGGCACAGGTGATCAAGTGCCTGGCAGAGCCCCTGCACCGAGTCAATGTTCGGGAAATGGCAGCTGAGACTTTTATTCCTGTTTTCTTCACAGCCGGCCAGTAACTGTAATCCTACATACAATAATTACCCTGTGCCGGGTGTTCTCTGAGTATTTCACGTGTAAGGGAACTTTAGCCCTGTCTCTAAACCTTTGAGGGACCATAGGAATCCATTTTACTGGGGCTGCGGCTAAGAAGCTGAGGGAAGGAAAGGTTAAGTAGCTTGTCCAAGGTCCTGAGTGGGAGGTAGGAGAGCAAGGATTTGAACCCAGGTACCTGGCTCCAGGGGCTGTGCTGTTAGCCACGGTGTGGAGATGCTGGACATATGCCTCAGTGGCCTCTTGTTGGGGGTAAAACCTGAGGGTGGAGGAGTCTTCAAGAGCCCCTCCGATGGGAGGGGAGCACCGTAGTCGGGTAGGTTCCTCAGTTCCCCCCTACCCACCCTTGGAGTGATGGAGTGGTGCAGTGACTCCCGTCCTGGGTCCTTGTCACAGTTCTGAGCTCCTGTGGCCCCGTCCTCAGAGGCTCGGGCCCCAGCTGTGAGGCTTGCCCCATCCTGACGCCGGGTCCTTGGTGGCCTTGGGGAGTCGACTCCTCCCTCCTGGCTCTGTTTTCTCACCCTCAGGAAGAGGGTTGCCTTAGGTGATCTGAGTATTCCCCTGAATCTGTGACTGTCACTTGGCTGGGCAACATGGTGGGTGCCCCAGGAACCCTTCCTGGCCTCGTGTCAGCTGCTCCCCACCATCCTGCAGGAAGTGTGGCCCCCGGCTGTCGGCAGAGGCCGCAGAGAAGCTGAAGAACCGGTATATCATCATGCGGAGCGGAGCCCGGCAGCACGAGAGGGACAGCGACCGCCGCTCCAACATCCCCATCACCGTGCGGTGAGCGGGCGCGGGAGGGCCAGGCCCAGGAGGGCTGCGTGGGCCTCCTCGGTTTACAAAGTAGGGTGTGCCTCGCAAGCCAGGGCTGGGGGCCCTTGCTCACCGCACAGCGCAGGCCTGTACTGAGGGCTGCAGGTCAGGGAGGCTTTTGGGAGTGTAAACCCTCACGGTATGTACTTCTTGGCCTGTTTTAAGGTTGAGAAGACCTGGGACCCTGTTTTCTGAATTTTGTCTGGTCTCCCTCGTTGCAGGGCAGCATGAGGGAAGGGGAAGGGTCCAGTCATGGGAGTTAAAGAGACCTGGGTCCTAGACTCTGGCCGACTGACTGCGGGGAAATGGCTTTCCTTCTCTGGACCTCAGTTTTCATGGTTAACTCCTCATTTTTGTGAAATTATACAGCAGAAGATAGCGATGAAGAGTTTGGCCCCATCTCGCCTGAATCCTGTCTCTAGCACTGATTAGTTAGAAGTGATTTTGTTTGTATGTAATGGAAAATACAAACAGAGTAAATAAATTGGAGTTTATTTCTCTCTCACATGTGAAAATGTTAGAGGGTGGGTGGTCCAGGACTGATGCAATGACTCCTCAGAGTCGTTGGCAAGTGGGGCTCTTTCATGCTTACCCTCATCCTCCTAGTCTAAGATGGCTGCTGGAAGTTCAGCCATCGCCTCTGCATTCCAGGAGACAGGAGAGGCAGGAAAAGAAGGGCCCATCTTTTAAGGACATTTCCTGAAATTCCCACAAAATGTTCGAACTTCCATCTTCTTGGCCTACGTTAGTCACATAGACACATGTAGATAACCAGAGAGGCTGGGAAATGCCAAATTTGAGCTGGGTGCCACATGCTGGAGTAAAAATTGGGGTTCCATTTCTTTGATGTGTATTTAATTTTGAGAGAGAGCCGAGACTGAGCACGAGTGGGGGAGGGGCGGGGAGAGAGGGAGACACAGAATCCGACGCAGGCGCCAGGCTCCAAGCTGTCAGCCCAGAGCCCGACGTGGGGCTCGAACTCATGAACCATGAGATCATGACCTGAGCCAAAGTTGGACGCTCAATCGACGGAGCCACCCAGGCGCCCCTGGGCTTCCGTTTCTGAGGGTCGTGGGGACCGCAAGCAGTCTCCCCCGTAGTCTGACACCTTGGGCAGGTGCCTCCCTGATGCTGTGCTGGGACAGGGGCGGGGGATGAGCTGAGTCCCCGCCACGTCCCCTTGCTCCCACGCAGGCAGCTGGAGGCCATCGTGCGCATCGCCGAGGCCCTCAGCAAGATGAAGCTGCAGCCCTTTGCCACGGAGGCGGACGTGGAGGAGGCTCTGCGGCTCTTCCAGGTGTCCACGCTGGACGCTGCCTTGTCCGGCACCTTGTCAGGTGAGCAGGCGCAGGGACCCGAGCTGGGGGGGGGGGGCCACAGCCGGGAGGCCCGGAGCATGTGTCGCGTCTGTGCCTTTGCCGAGCGTCTCCGAGCGTCCTCCTGGCGGTGAGCCCCCGTTCCCAGTTCCGCCCCGGCCACTTCCTTCCACGATGACAAGCGGTGGCTTCTCTCCACACCCTTGGACACACTCCTCTTGACGCAGTTAATTAGGAAGAACTGTCATCTTGTCCTCATCTGAGAACGATGGCACTCCTTGTGAGCTCATAACCGTTCTGAGTGCTTCCAGAACTCTTTCCCGTTTACTTCCAGCTGTCCCCACATCCCCCCCACCCCCCGAGAAGCCAGGCAGGGCACTTAGAAATAAGACAGGCATTCAGAGGCCTTTTCATGGTGCCAAGGCTGGCTGTTCGTTAGCTGGAATGCAGGTCTCGACCCGGAGGGCAGTGAAGGTCAAACTGCCATAAGCCCTACAATCTGCTTCAGGCTCAGTCTTTGAACAGATTGTTCTGGATCACTGACTGTGCCAGACTCTCCTGGGAGTAGATTCATTCCTTCACCGAGCAGGGTGTGGTGTTTGTCAGGCATTGTTCCAGGTGCTAGGGGTGTAGGAGTGAACAGATCTCGAAGTCCTTGCCGTGCGGGCCTCATTTTAGATGGGGAGAGACTCGACAAAGGCAGATAGATGGGGTTCAGGCAGTCAGAAGTGCCCTGGGCTGCGGGGGCGGGGGGGATCCTGGCAGGCTGGATACGTTGGAGGAAGATGGTCTGGAGGGCTTCTCTGAGGAGGTGACATTATTCAGGAGTGGTGTGAAAAGAGGAAATAAAGGCGGGGGAGAGGACACTGTAGGGAGAGGCTGCATGCCACGCCTCCAAGGAGGGAGCAGGCTTGGCATGTTCAAGGGTGAGTGCGGCCGGTGCCTTGGGTGGTGTGAGGGGCCTGATTGCCCCCACCCTCCCCTTGGTGAAGACTCAGTCTCTGCCCTGGAGGGGATTCCCGTCAACATGAGAAATTTGCCTATGGGGGCTCTTGGGTTTGCTGATGGCCAGAGGTCAGGTGTGATTTGGGACGGTGAGGTTTGAACTGGGCATCGTAGGCTGCGTAGCAGTTTGCCTTGCAGATCCGTTTCATCCTGGAGCCTTGAGGTCCCCCACCCAGTGGCTCCGCTGACCGTGCCCCACCCCCTCCTCAGCTGACACCCCAGGGCATCTGTAGGCCTTGGTCAGCAGGAGGAACGTGCCCTGCAGCAGCCTGGTGCTTGCCTGGGCCCCTTGGGGCACCTCACACCCGTGGTCTCCGGGCAGCCTGCCCTCCCTCCTTGGGGCACTGGTGGGTTCGGCTCTCTCAGATCTGCTCCTCCAGGAACTTTGTCCCTGCTGCCTGACCAGCCGGGTGGGGTCCAGGTATTACCGGCTCTCTCTCCAAGTCCGCTCACATCCTTCCTCAGAGTCCTCCCCTGGCCATTCCCAGAATCAAAGCAAAACCCGTGCCATGGCCTAGGGCCCCCAGGACCTGGCCCCTGGTCGCCGGTCTGGCCACGTCCCTGGCCCCTGGACAGGGTTTCGGATGAAGTCGGGTTTCTACCCCTGTGCCTTTGCACCTGCCAGTCCGTTGCCTGGAGCATCCTTCCACGCAGGTGTGCTGTGCCCCCTGACTCACGGCTGTGTCCAGCCATCTCCACAGGCCCGTGCTGTCCCCCATGCACCGTTCCCTGGCCACCCTTTCTTGGCTCAGGTCCATCCCTTCAGGTCTCCCACCACGAGCAGACTGAGGTCTCTGGTGCCCCGTCCCCACCTACCCGTCTCTCTCTGCCCACAGGGGTGGAGGGCTTTACCAGCCAGGAGGACCAGGAGATGCTGAGCCGCATCGAGAAACAGCTCAAGCGCCGCTTTGCCATCGGCTCCCAGGTGTCGGAGCACAGCATCATCCAGGACTTCACCAAGCAGGTAGGCCCTCCCGTGGCCTGGGGGGGGGGTGGGGGGTCCCGCGGCCTGCCTCCCGCCCACCCGGCACCTGTGTCCTGTTGCTCAGCTGACAGGCCTGGGTTGGGGATGGGGATGAGGTGGCTCTTCCTCGCCCTGGACCTGTTCCCGTCATTCATCCCCTAGAGACGGGCTCAGTCTGGGGCAGGGGTGGTCTTCTGTCCCATCAGGGGAGAGGACCGGGGTGGGGGCTGGTGCTCTGGTACAACCACACCCAGGCTCCCCCAGCACCTCCCGTGTATCTCTGCCCTCACTGCCTGGCTTTTGTGGGGTGGGGAGGGGCAGAGTCAAGAGGGGGAGTCTCCAGTTCATGGAGGACAGCGTTCGAGAACCCAGAGAGGAGTGGGGCCTTCTGGGTGCTGTGGAGAACTTGTGGTCTTTTTTTTTTTTTTTTTTTTTACATTTCTTTCTTTTTGAGAGAGACCGAGCACAAGCTAGAGAGGGGCAGAGAGAGAGGGAGACACAGAATCAGAAGCAGCTCCAGGCTCTGAGCTGTTAGCACAAAGCCTGACACAGGGCTCGAACCCACGAACCGTGAGATCATGACCTGAGCTGAAGTCGGACGCTCAACTGACTGAGCCACCCAGGCGCCCCAACTTGTGGTCTTTAAAACCACAGGAACAATCCACGCCTTTCTGATTTCAGCTCTTCACATACGTCATGTCGTTTGAATCTTAGAGCAGTTTCACACAGCAGGTGGTACCACGCTCATTCTGTATGTGAGCAGACTGGGGCTTAGGGAGGTTTAGGGGGTCAAGAGCTTGGGTTCTAGAGTCAGGTGGACTCCGTTCAAGGCCCAGGTCTGCCACTTAATTGCTCTGTGACTTTGAGCACGTGACTTAGCCTATCTGTGCCTCAGCTCCTGGCCCGTAAGATGAGAGTAATCACAGTACCGGCTGCGTGGGGCTGTTGTGGGGGTGGAGTGAGTTGAGGTTCGAAGACTAGAACGGTGCCTGGCACGTAGTAGAGTTCAGGAGGTGTGAGCCCTTCGCCGGAGCCAAGGAGATGGGTGTGAAGGCCTTTGATAAACCGGAAGTTCTCTGTGAGCAGGGGGGGGGATACGTGGGGTCCCCTCTGGAGGCACGCTCCTGCATCCAGCCTTGCGTCCGCAGAAATACCCGGAGCACGCCATCCACAAGGTCCTGCAGCTCATGCTTCGACGGGGCGAGATTCAGCATCGCATGCAGCGCAAGGTCCTCTACCGCCTCAAGTGAGCCCTCGCGGCCTCGGACTTGCCCGCGCCTCCCGCATGGCCCGCGCCTCCCGCACGGCCCGCACCCCGAACGTCACTGCCCTCCGCCTCCCTGCTGCCATCTTGAACTTCCCACGCGCTCTCCACCTGCCCTGGAGGAAGGCGCGTCCCCCCTGCCTCGCCGCCTCCGGGCGCCTGCCTCTGGCGCAGGTCCAGGAGGCGTGCTTTTGGAGTTTGTTGAAATAATAAAGCCACGGTGCGTTTGGATGTCTCTGGGCTTCTGCACTGGGTAGCACGTCCCCGCCCCCATCTTGCCCTGCAGACCAGCCTCGGAGCCAGACCGAGCGGGGCATCTGACCTGCGTCCACCCCTCAGGCCCTTGGGCAGTGCCCTTCCCTTTTGTGCTCCAGGTTCTTGAACTGCTCGCCAGCCGGCAGCGGTGAGAATCCCGCCAGATCCGGGACGTGTGGAGGGCTCCGGGGGGGTGCGCAAGATGGGCTCTGCTGCTCCCCGGAGCCTGTGAGGGTGCGGGGGCCGTGCTCCTGCCTCAGGCCCGCCCAGTCCCCACGCCTTTCTGTGCCTCAGTGTCCGGACCATAAAGGGCTGATGCTAGCACGTGCTTTGCAGGGTTGTGTTCAGGATAATGACAGCGAGGTGCTCAGGGAGGACGGGGCAGTGCGGTGAGATGCCAGTGGCTTTTGGGATTCGGACACATGGATTCCCACAGGCCTTAGAGCAAAGTGGCTGAGAGTGGAGGTGCCATTGTTGTGTGCACTGGTTTGTTCCCCGTGGGCTCCCCGTAGCTGTGTGGCCTTGGCTGAGGCAATCGACTTCTCTGGGTCTGAGGATCCGCCTTTTGCTGTTTCCTATTTCTTGGGCGGGGTCACCACAAGTAGTTAATTTTTGTGTGTGTGTCATGGGACCTTTAATTTTAGGGAGCATGAGCGGGGAAGGGGCAGAGGGAGAGAGAGAACCTTAAGCAGGCTCCATGCTCCGCACAGAGCCCGACACGATGCTCGATCCCACGATCCTGGGATCATGACCTGAGCTGAAATCAAGAGTCAGACCCTCAGCGGAGCCACCCAGGCATCCCTGGGGTGGGAACTTGTAAGATCTTTCTTGGCGACTTTGAAACATTCATAAGACAGTATTAACTAGGGTCCCCATGTTGTGCGTTACCTCCTCATGGCTAACTGGCTAGCAAGCACGTACCCCTAGACCCCCTTCACCCATTTGCCCACTCTCCACCACCCACCTCTGGCAACCGCCCATCTATTCTCTGTGTCTCTTGAGGTGTTTGTTTTGCTTTTTGTGTTTTTTGTTTTTTTTGTTTTTAAGACTCCATGTATAAGTGAGGTTATACAATATTTTTCTTTGACTTCCTTTTTTATGGCTGGATAGTGTGTGTGTGTGTGTGTGTGTGTGCATACACCTCGTTTTCTTCATCCATTTTTCCGTCAGTGGACGGATTCCATATCTTGGAATTAGGTCCAAGGTCGTTTTCGTATCTTGGCTGTTGTAAATGTTGCAATGAACCTGCTGGTGCTAGGGCTTTTCAAATTGGCGTTTTCATTTCCTTTGCTAAAAAATTGGTGTTTTTATTTTCTTTGTGTAAATACGGAGATACTGACAAGTGGAATCGCTGGGTCTTATGGTATTTCTAGTTTTAGCCCCGCGGTGACTCTCGATGCTGTTTGCCACGGTGGCTGCCCCAGGTTACATTCCCAGTGGTGCCCGAGGGCTCCCTTTTCTCCACTTCCTCGCCAACACTGGTTATGTCTTGTGTTTTCGAGACCAGCCTTGCTGGCAGGTGTGAGTGATGAGCTCGTTGTGGTTCTGGTTTGCATTTATTTCCCTGACGGTCAGTGATGTTGAGCATCTTTTCATGTGTCTGTGGGCCATCTGTATGTCTTTGGAGCAATGTCTCTTCAGATCTTCTGCCCATATTTTAGTTGCATTATTTTGCTGTCCAGTTACCTGAGTTCTTTATATATTTTGGTTTTTATTATTTATTTACTTTTATTTTTTTTACCTCTTTATTATTTTTTGAGAGAGAGACAGAATACAAGTCGGGGAGGGGCAGAGAGAGGGGGAGACAGAATCCGAAGCAGGCTCCAGGCTCTAGGCTCTGAGCTGTCAGCACAGAGCCCGACGCGGGGCTCGAACTCACAGACCGTGAGATCATGACCTGAGCCGAAGTCCTATGTTTAACTGATGAGCCACCCAGGTGCCCCTGTATGTTTTGAGTATTAGTCCCTTATTAGTATGCGATCTGCAAACACTTTCTCCCATTCTGTGAGCTTTTTGTTTTGTTGACGGTTCTCTTCTCCTTGCAGAAGCTTTTTAGTTTGATGTGGTCCCTTCACCTGTTTGTTCTGCTTTTGGTGTCAGATTTAAGAAGTCCTCACCAAGGGCCATGTCCAGAAGTTTCCCTGTTTTCTAAGGCTTTATGGGTTCAGGTCTTCCTTCCTTCTTTAACCCATTTTGAGTTAGTTTGTGTGGTGTGAGATAGTGGTCCAGTTTCTTTTGCACGTGGATCTCCGGTTTTTCAGCACTGCTGGCTGGAGAGACTGTCCTGTCCCCATCGCATGTTCTTGTCTCCTCTGTCCTGAACTAATGGACTGTGTATGCCTGGGTTTATTTCTGGACGCCCTGTTCTGGCCCATTGGCCTGTGTGCACCTGAATTTAGCATCAGTGAGCTGGAAGTCGTAGGATTCAGCACCGCAGGTTGTGAGGTTTGAATGGTAGAAAACACGAGTAACAGCAGTATCGGAGAAAATCAATAGTCCTCGTTGTTTGTCATTATTTTGCTTAATACTGTAATACCAATAAAAGGGTATAGTTCGTAAAATTCAAGAAAAATCCACGAAATAAGATATTTGCCACTTAAGATACATTTAGGAATGCAGAACCTCAAGCAAAGCATGAATTCAGAAATGCATTACACATTTTATTCTATTAAATTACTAGCAGATACAGTGTCTAAAAATAAGCACCATGTTAAAACGAAGACCGCTGCGAACTGAAAGTCCGATTATACGATCTTCCTAAAACCCCGACCAGGAAACCTGGGTGCGTCAGTGTGGTCACTGTTGAGTCACTCGTGTACTTACCTGCAGCAATTTCCAGCCGCTCACAGCTCTTTCCAACTGCCCGGTTCCAGGAAATGGAGGGATGAGAGGCGCTCAATCAGTTTTCCTCTGATTCACTCCTGCTCAAAGCCCATTTCTCCCTGGGTAATTTGGAGAACTTCTGAAGAGCTCTTTGTCGCCTGGTTCGGACGCCCATCTTCTGAGAGCATCGTGAGCGCTTCCAGATCCTCTGCTCCTTTCATCTTGTGCAGGTGGAGACGCGAGCGTTGGCAGCATCCGCTGCAGACCCGAGCCTTCTGTTCTTGTGTTTGGGGGTGCGGGAGGCAGGGTGAGCTTTAACCCTGCCGCCAGGGCTCGTGTTTCTGGGAGGGGGAGAGGGATCTGTCTCCAGGGAGCGCATTCACTCGGGGTCTCGGCCGTGATGGATGGTGCCCCATCAGCGGGGACTGCAGGGTGGAGGTCATCCCACATCGTCAGCTGGGATGCACTTAAGCCCCCGGCAGTCGTGGATGTGGGCACCGTGGTCACTTGTGTTTTATAGATGGGGAAACAGGCTCAGAGTTCCGTGTCGCAGCAAGTGAGGGCAGGGTCAGGATTCAAACCCGGCTGTGCTCTGAACCCCCCCGTGTCACTCTCCAGCAGCCCCTCCCCAGGCAGGCCCCGTGCTCGGGCTGAGCAGGGTGCCGGGGCAGACATGGTTCCGGCCTGGAGGAGGTGCTGGTCCGGGGGAAGAGTGCTCTGGCATAGTCCCCGTCCCCAGCGATGTGGCACTGCAGGCACAGTATGGAGGGACCGAAGCGGGTACTGGCTTGGCTGTGACTGGGGAGGGCAGAGCAGGGCTCAGGTGGGTGGGCACAGAGGGAGTCCCACGGAGGGAGCAGCAGGGCCTGGCACCATGAAAATCCTGGGGGTGCCCGGGGAGCCCCCGAGCCTCCACAAAGACTGAAGGGTGAGGAGGGAGGCAGCTGGGGTTTCCTGTGGCTGGCTGGGGTGGGAGGCTGTGCAGGCTGCCCGGAAAGAAGCACCCAGGCTGGGAGTCAGGGCTGGGCCGGGTCTCCGTGAACTCCGGGGAGAGGGATCCTAACCCGGGTGGGGGCTCCGCTCCCACCTGCCCCAGCCCGCTGCGGGTGTGGCCCTCTCCCTCCCCTGGCCCTCCGTGGGCTGTTCTGTGGACACCACGTGGTGCAGGCGGCTGCATCTTCGGTTTTGGTTTCTCTTTTCTCATCCATAGAAAGGGGGTGCCAAGAGTCCTTCCCCCCAGGAGGGCTGTGAGGGTTAGCTGAGGTGACAGATGTCCATCCAGTCAGTCCCTTCAGGCACAGAGCTGCTCCTGGGAGGGCTGGAACTTCTCAGATCACCTTTTCCTGCCCTGATGACTCCAGGCCTCTTTGGGCGCCCCTCCCCCCGACTCCACCCCCGGCTTCTGTGCCTCTTGTCCCTTCTATTCCCACTAAGGGAGCCACCCTGTTCCCCGTGTCCATGAGGAGCGACCAGAGGAGCATGCTTGTCATTTAGTTCTTCTGCCTGTTGGTTTGGAAACTTAGTTTTTTGTTTCCTAGATCTTGTTTTATTTTTAAGAGTTTATTTACTTTTGAGAGAAAGAGAGCAGGGGAGGGACAGAGAGAGGGAGACAGAGAATCCCAAGCAGGCTGCACGCTGTCAGCACAGAGCCTGATGTGGGGCTTGGTCACATGAACCATGAGATCATGACCTGATCCGAAATCAAGAGTCTGACACTTAACCATCTGAGCCACCCAGACGACTTAAGATTTTATTTTTAAAGTAATCTCTACACCCAATGTAGGGTTTGGACTCAACCCTGAGATCAAGAGTCACATGCTCTCGGGGCGCCTGGGTGGCTCATTCGGTTGAGTGTCTGACTTTGGCTCAAGTCATGGTCTCACGGTTCACAAGTTTGAGCCCAGTATCAGGCCCTGTGCTGACCGCTCAGAACCTGGAGCCTGCTTCTGATTCTGTGTCTCCCTTTCTCTCTGCCCCTCCTCTGTTTGCACTCTGTCTCTCGCTCTCTCAAAATAAAATTAAACATTGAAAAAAAAAAAAGTCACACGCTATCCTGACTGAGCCACTCGGGCCCCCTGGAGACTTAGACTGTTTTCATTGCCCTCAGTCACGTATTGTTGGGTTTCTACCCACAGTTGGCCCCTGGTTCCTAACGATAGGAGGCTTAAGCCACTGCAGAGACCCAAGGTGATTCGACGCTGTCCTCACTGGGCCTGCTCATCTGTGCCCACCAGATCACAAATCTTACAGAACCGGTGTACTTATAAACCCATTATTATAAAGGAAGGTGTAGGAGGATGATAGCAGTTTGGGTTTTTATACATTGGAAACACAGGTGGCCCACACTTGAAATGGGTTATTTCAGAGAAGTGCTCGCAGGTACCAGCCTAAAACCCGTTCTCTTGTCTGTAAGAAACAAGACCACAAAAAATACTGGATTTAAGAAAATGCAGAAGACAAGTGTTCCAAATATCAGTTCGTGAAAGAAGTTCTTCCATTTGGGTATATAGTAACAACTATTTTTCACATATATTTGAACATGAATATAAAAGCTTTGTATGTATTTGATAGCCAATGTAAACGGAAGCTTCAAGACTGGATGAGCAAAAGTAGACTTTTTTTTTAAGTTTATTTATTTTGAGAGAGAAGGAGAGCACAAGCAGGGGAGGGGCAGAGAGAGAGGGAGAGAGAATCGCAAGCAGGCTCCGTGCTGTCAGTACAGAGCCAGATGTGAAGCCCAATTCCATGAAGAATGAGATCATGATCTGAGCCAAAATCAAGAGTCGGACGCTTAACTGACTGAGCCACCCAGGTGCCCCCAAAAGTAGACATTTTTTTTTCCCCACACGATATGGTAAGGCGAAAGGGTACATCATAATGATTTCTGATACAACTTTTGGTAATGTGCAGTTCAAAAATAAGCATTTTCCTCTTAAAATAGGAGGCAGCAAAGCACAGTGGTTGAGAGTGTCGTCTCAGAGCCAAATGGCCTGGGTTCAAATCCCAGCTCCGTGACTTTCCAGCTGGCCACCCTGGGCCACTCAAGACACCTCTCTGAGCCTTCATTTCCTCACCTATAAACCTGGGGGTAACTCTATCATAAGGAGGGATGTGAGGATAACGTGGGTTAATGCACTCAGGACTGTGCTGGGTTCACAGATTTCCAAGTGAGTGCTAATATTGAAGTTACAGACCTCAGCATTTCAAAGTGGGCTCAGAACTCTGGGTGCATGTTACTGTTTATGGAACAAGAAAGTAGGGTTGGGCGTGTGGCAGGCCCTAGGACCAGTGGATCGGCTACCTTGACTGAGCATTTAGAACACCCTGGCAAAATGTTGGTGAACAACGTTCACCATGTTATTTGGAAACCAGATTCTTTGCAAGAAGCAATTTATGATCCCCCCCCCCCCCCGCCGTTTTGTGAGTCTTTAGAGCTATTTTATTTTTAATGTTTATTTTTGAGAGAGAGCGAGAGAGACAGAGGGCGAGTGGGGGAGAGGCAGAGAAAGAGAGAGAGGGAGACCCAGAATCTGAAGCGGGCTCCAGGCTCTGAGCTGTCAGCACAGAGCCCGATGCAGGGCTTGAACCCACAAACCACGAGATCGGGAACTGAGCCACAGTCTGACACTTAACAGACTGAGCCACCCAGGCGCCCCTCTTTAGAGCTCTTTTAGTGGGAAGTTGGAATCGGCTGGGAGTAGTAGACTGGTGACTAGTAGCCTCCAGAATTCAGCAAAAGGCCGGTGTGGATGAGCCTTTAATATGCCCTTTGGATTTAGGGGGTGGGGTGGCTACTCATCTGTTGGGGCTGCTGTAACTGTTCCTCAGACTGGGGGGGGGGCTTGAACAGCTCTGGAAGCTGGAGGCCCCAGATCCAGGGGTTGGCAGGGCTGATTCACTCTGAGGCCTCACTCCTTGGCTGGTGTATGGGTGCCTTCTCCCCACCGTGTCTTCACATGGCCATTCCTCTGCGTGTGTCCCAATCTCTTCGTAAAAGGACACCAATCAGGCCACCTGGGTGGCTCAGTCAGTTAAGCATCCAACTTTGTCTTAGGTCATGATCTCGCAGTTCATGTTCATGAGTTTGAGCCCCGTGTCGGGCTCTCTGCTGTCATCAGAGTCCACTTCAGATCCTCTGTCTGTCTGTCTGTCTCTGCCTCTGTCTCTGAAAAATAAAATTAAAAACATTAGAAAAAAGAATTATAGGGGCGCCTGGGTGGCTCAGTCGATTGAGCATCCGACTTAGGCTCAGGTCATGATCTCGCAGTTTGTGAGTTCAAGCCCCGCGACAGGCTCTCTGCTGACAGCTCAGAGCCTGGAGACTGCTTCAGATTCTGTGTCTCCCTCTCTCTGCCCCTCCCCTGCTCATGCTCGGGCTCTCTCTCTCTCTTTCTCAAAAATAAATAAAACATTTAAAAAAATTAAAAAAAAAAAAAAAAGAAAAAAAAGAATTATAAAAAAAAAAAAAAAAAAAAACGGGCACCTGGGGGGTGCACTCAGTTAAGCATCTGACTTTTGCTCTCCACTCACTCAGGTCATGATTTCACAGTTTGTGAGTTCAAGCCCCATGTCAGGCTCTGCCCTGATGGCATGGAGCCTGCTTGGGATTCTGTCTCTCCCTCTCTCTGCCCCTCCCCAGCTTGTGCTTGCTCTCTCTCAAAGAAATAAACTTAAGAAAAATTTTTTAAAAAAGGCACCAACCATATTGGTTCAGGATCTGTCCCAACAACCTCCCCCCAACCTTTTTTTTTAAGTTTTTATATATTTATTTTGAGAGAGAGTGAGTACAAGCAAGGGAAGGCCAGAGAGAGAAGGAGAGAGAGAATCCCAAGCAGGCTCCGTACTGACACTGGACCCCGACGTGGGGCTCAAGCTCCTGAATCATGAGATCATGAACCAAGCTGAAATCAAGAGTCAGAGCCTTAACGAACTGAGCCACCCAGGTACCCCCAGAGATTTTTAAAATAGAAGTGAGCGCCTGTTTTTCCGGGGTTTGAGGAGGACAGTGCCCACGAGGGGGCGCCCGAGCGCCAGCCACGGCAGCAGCCGTCCACCGGGTCCCTTCCCACCGAGGGCTGTCAGAGGGCTCTCCCCACTGGCTTCCCAGCGACCTCCCAGCCTGACCCTGGGAATCTGGAAACTCCCTGGCTCCGACTCAGCCTGGAGAGTCCAAGAGGCTCTGAGTATTCACCACCCCGCTTGGTTTAGACAGAGGCTTGAAGGTGCCAGACCCTGGGGGACGCCTGACCTGCTTTATCCCATTTAATCTTACACTGTTCCGGGAGAAGCAAGGTCTCTCTGATCACAGATGGGGAAACTGAGGCACCAAGGGGTTAGGTCACACAACAATGGGGAAAGCCCGGATCCAAACCCGGGGACATCTGATGCCCACATCTTTGCCCAACAGCCTCTGAGAATCCCAGAATCTTAAGTGTTAGGAGAATCTTACAAACTTAGAGGCTCCAAAGTCTAGATTCAGAAATTTTTATTCAAGTCCCATATATATCTGTTTTTACTTTTATATACTTTAATATATTTATTATTACTATGTGCACTTCGATTGAAAAGCAAAAGGATTAGTTCTTCCCCTCCCTGGAGGAAACCACAATTGGTTTCTCGGGTTTTCCCCACGTACAGGCTCATCAAATATTAGAATTAGATGGGATTTCTGGGTGACCCAGCTGCTTCTAGTCCCCTGCCCTCAGGCTCCTGCCGGTGTCACTGTCACAGTCTGGCTGGCTTTGAGGCTCTGTCTTGGCTCCCGAGGCCCCCCAGCTGCAAGCCCACCTACCTCTTCACAGGGGTTTGCTGGCACTTAAGAGGGTGTCCCCTCCAGTTCAGGGAGGCTGAGCCTGATTCCTCTCGGCAGCCCCACCCCTGGGGGTCCTCACCCCGGAAAGCCTGGACCTGTACCTGTGGTGGGAACCCGCGTTCAGTTTGCCCCTCGGAGGGGAGAGTGGGAGCGCCCACTCACGGGGTGGGTGTCGGGTGTTGAGATGGACTCCCCCATGGGGTTGCCTGGCAGCATGGGGGCTGATGGGCCCTCCAAGGGCAGGCCTTAAGACCTCCCCTGTCTCCACCTGGGAGGGCAAGGGCCACGACGAGGTCTGGGTTTGAGGGCCCGCCTTCCTCAGCTGGGAGATCTTTTCCAGAAGCCTTTCCTGTTCTCTGGGGGCCAGGTCAGGGGCCCCTCCACACACCCCTCTCCTCTATCAGAGCTCTAGTCTCGCTGGATTGTACTTTTCTTCTGTTTATCTGTTTCCCTGTGAGCAGGTGCACTCTGGGAGGACAGGGCTCTGCCGGATTTTGTATTTCTTCTCAGTGTTCAGCACAGTGCAGACACTCCATAAGGGACTCCGTTAACCCAACATCTTCCACCCCAATTCACAGTTCCCCCTTCTTCTGGGCATGCCGTAGATTACACCCCCTTTGTCCCTTGAGTTAGCCACGTGATATGTTCTGGCCAATGACCTAGGAGCCAAAGTGACACGTGTCAGTTCTGGGTGGAGCCCAATTCTTCCGACTCCTTTCGTCCTGAGCAGTGACTGGGGAAATTCCAGGTAGGTTCCTCTGTAGGGACAACAGGGAGCAAAGCCCTGTCCCCACCCTTCTTATGGATGTGTCGCCTGAGTGACAAAGAAAGCTGTGTTGTTTTAAGCCACTGAGATTGGAGGTTGTTTGTTACACAGGTTAATCTTCCCTGTCCTGACTGCTACAGATCAGGAAAACGGGGATCGTGGCAGACTTTCTGCCCTTCGTACATCCCTGGGGAGGTGTGGCCATCAAGAGATGCGTGTGATAGGAACCGGTTATCCCTCCCCTCACACCCTCTCAGGCTTTATGCCTGGTGATGTCATCTCTCCTGGGTCAGTGCCTTCCACGGAAAGAACAGGACGTTCACTCATTCACTGGTTCATGTCACGGAGATGTTAAGAGGACCTCAGTGCAGGGTTAGGATGAGGCTTAAATGCATTAGCATAGGGAGACTTCTTGGACGAATCCTCAGCACGTGGTGCAATGTAAGCGTCACTATTATCATTACTGATTTTTTTTTAGTTCATTCAACTAAATGTTCTGGGCATCTGCTACGTTTCCTAGACACCAGGAGTATGGAGAACAAAGCTGGTTTCTTCCTGCCTTGGGGCGGCAAGGCCCGGAGAAGAATGTCAGGGCGGCTTTGGAAGGACCTTGGGTAAGGAGACGGGTGCTGTGACACCTTCCAAGAGGAGGGACTCCATGCAGGCCTGGTGTGGGGGCACCCGGTGGCCTTGGGCCTGGAGGTGGAGCCCAGGGGGGGCAGCTGGGGTGGGGGTGACAGCCATCAGTTACGTAAGCCCCCAGCCTGGGAGCCAGATGCGGCTTTGACAGTCCTGTTCACAGCCCCCATGAGGAACCTGCTCTTCAGCAGCAGAGCTGGGGTGTGGAGGGGGAGGAGGGGCCCCGAGAGCAGCTGCTCTGAGTCTGGAGGCATCTTTCTCCCCCTTCCTTGAGGAGGGAAATGGGGGCCAGCCTCCAGCACCAACACCTGGCGACAGATGGACAGCTTCTGCCACTGTCTAGTCCCTGGCTCAAGCCGTCTGCTTAGCCCAGACGGGCCTCCTTGGCTCTGTGTAGGGAGGGGTTGGAGGAAGGTGGGGGGCTGCTGGGGGCTGAGGGCCAGCTAGGCTGCAGGGACACAGAGATGGCAGGTCAGGAGGGAAATCAGGGAATCAGGTGCTTGGGAGAGAGGTGGGGGGCAGGGAGGGAGAGGGGCTGCTGGGGGCAGGTGCCTCGGGCAGGTGGTGGAGGCCCGGGCCAAGCCCCTAGGTTGCCTCCATCCAACCGAGAACGTTGACCCTTGGAGTCCAAGAGGACCTTGGGGATATCAGACCACCATTCTGCATTATAGCTGGAGAGACTGAGGCTCAGAGAGGGCATGCGACTTGCTCACAGATACACAGCTAGTTAGGAGCTTGCCCAGGGCCAGAACCCAGTCCTCTCTGCTCTTAGCTCAGAGCTCCTGCATGACATTATGCTGGCTTTCGGGGCCTTGGGACCTCCTGTTTTATTGGGAATGTCTGACCTAAGGGGTGGCCATGTTGCTGCCATTGCTGATGTGTGGAATCCTTACTCCTCCGTCCTCCCCCTCTTCCAGGGGGCTGGCCCTGCAGGGAAAGGGGTGGTGGCCAAAGGCGGCTTCATTTCAGCCTCTCCATCTGCAAGACCCGGGGCTGGGCACATCGGGTGCAAAGGGGCAGGGGGACAGCCACCCCTGCTGGCCCAGCCCACCCTTCTTCTCAGAGGCAGAGTGAGTCTCAGACCCCACCTCCTGGGAGAGGCTCTCTTGTGTCATCCTCTCCCCCTGAGTGCGGGCTGATGTAGTGACTTGAATCTAGGAAGTAGAATACAGCAGGAGTGACGGGATGTCCCTTGTGAGATTTGGTGGCTTGTGTTCTGGGTGCGCCCGCCCTTTCGCTTCCTTGAAAACCAGTGTTGTGAGCTGCTGGCCTCTGGCCGAGAGCCAGCCAGGACCTGCAGCCGACCGACAACCATGAGCGTGAGCTTGGGAGGGAATCCCTGGCCCCAGATGAGGCTCCAGATTAGACCACAGCCCCGGCCGCCTGCCTGCTGGCAAGCTCATGAGAGAGCTGAGCCAGAGAATGCATAGAAACGGAGATAACGAATGTTTGTTGTTTTAAGCCACTAAGTTTTGGGGACATTTGCTCTACAGCCACGGATGACTTAATACAACCCACCACCACCTCCTCCTGGAGCCATCCCCCGACCCCCTGGCTCCCCTGTCCCCCTTCCCTCCCCCCACTCCCCTCAGCCCTAAGGAGGAATTCCTAGTCCTAAGTCCTAGTCTTCCACACCGTACCGCCTGAACGCCTGACCTTGGGGAAGGCATTTCACCCTCTCTGGGCTCATTTTCCTCTTGGTTAAAGCCACTCTCCCAGGTGCACAGGCCCATGTGCAGGTTTTTCACACACCTCTTCTCTCACCTTGACCTTCATAACTGCTTGGAGATGCATTTGGGACAGGTCTCCACATCCCTGAATGACAGCAGAACAGACTCAGGGCGGCGTGGGACATTGTGACAGCATCGTCTGGGACGACAGTGGTGACAGTGAGGGTCAGGCTGCCTGTGGCACGTGTCTGCTGGCCTGCAGAAGGTGGAGAGCCCAACAGCTCTGTTTCCCAGAGTCACCTGCCGCTGGTCATGGATCAGTGGCAACATAAATCCCCCCGCGGAGAGTGCTCCCGAGGGTGAGAATTTGGAACCGGTTTTCGTGGGCAGAGAGGCTGGGCACAGAGCACGCATTGTGCTGTGTGGATCGTAGCAAAGCAGGGGTGGTTCTGGGGCCGGCAGCTGAGAGGTGACCTGATGCCCCAGCTTCCCGAGGGAGGCAGGAGCCGCAGCCCCCTCGGCGGCCCAGTTCGGCAGTCGTTCTTGGACACTCAGCTGCCTAATATGATGAAAAGAAACAAAAACAAAAAAAAATTTTTTTTTTTTTAGATTGGGGATAGATTCTGTTGTCTGTCACTGAAGGCCTGACTGATGCTCACACCTTCTCCAGAATATGCGGGACAAAGTCACAAGAGGTCTCCACTCCTCACCCCGCCCCTACCGACAGGTCCAGACGTCAGTCCCCGGGGAGCGTTCTGATGGGCTCTGCTGGGTCAGTCCTTGTGCTGACCCGCTCACAGTTGCCAGAGAGATGGGGAGTGAATGACTGGGTCGTGTCCTACCGCTACGGCCAGGGGACAGGGCCCGTCTCTGGAAGAGCGGCTGGGAAAGTTTGGCGCACACAGACAGCATTAGCTACCACGTCCGTCTGACGCCGCCCGCCACAGGGAAGCTCGATTAACGAATCCCACGAGAGACAGAGTTGTAATTAAGCCCAGGGGGCAGGAGATGATTGCAGGAATCCCAGAGTCCCTGCTCAGGGGCGATCGTGCCTGTGCTCCAACTTAACCACCATGGAGGAGGCAGGACTACCCCGTATCTACCCCTGAGAGCGCTTTGGGTGCGGAGGGGGAAACTGAGGCTCAGAAGGGCTGAGATGGCTGGGAGGCTGGGAGATGGGGAGGGAGGTGGGGGTTCGGATCCAGGCTTCCCATTCCTATCCACCGCAGGACCTGGAGCCAGCAGCTCGGGGCTGTGACTCTGGGCGGGGGGGCTCCGTCTCGGCCCCAGGGCTCTCCTCTGCAGAGGGACCACGGCAGCGGCGGGACTCCGGGGCACAGCGGGTTGTGAAAGTGCCTACCCCAGGGCCTGGCCACAGCAGGCTCCTCCTGGTGACGGTGAGTGCCCGATTCTGCCTCTGCTGAGCCACTTTCCTGTTGCCATGGGGACCAGACTCCTGGCGAGTTCGGCTCATTTTAGCACCTGGTCTACCCAGCAGCAGCTTTATCCCCAGGCCCTCCTGTCCTGCGGGCTTGTCCCCTGACACAGGGGCTGGGAGGGGCAGGCAGAGGAAGAGGGGGGCCCAGTGGACTCCCTCCACCGGCCGCCAGCCTCCCCCGACGCCACCTCTCTGGCCTGGCCTGAAGGCTGAGGTCTGGGTTCCAGTCCTGCCTCCACTATCTCCTGGAGAGTGGAAAGGGCTTGTGTTTTTGCTCGGCTTCCCGAAACCGATGGAAAATATCTAGCGCCTGCATGGGCCGGAGGTCGAGTGGGCCCCCTGCCCTTGCGAATCCTCATACCAGCTCCGCCAGCCTCCGAACCCTAGGGGCCCCGTGGTCCTAAAGCCTCGGGCTCCTGCACGCTCCGACTCAACAGTTTCCTGGTGTCCCTCCATCTCGTGGCTCCTCTGCCACGTGTGACACCAGCTCGGGTGTGGAATTCAGCCCCTGCCTCAGTTTCCACAAAATGCCTCTCCTGCGTGGGGCGGTGGACTTTATTGAACCGTGAGGGGAAGGCGGTGGTGGGGGAGGGTTTACACTGACTCCAAACCCACAGCTTCACATTCTCTATAGAAGTTTCTGGCCTTTTGCCCTGTCCCAGGCATGGTGTGCTCCTTCCCTCAAGCCCGCCGGACCCCTTCACTCCCTTGTGGGCTCTCCTAGCCCTGACTGACTATTGTCCCCACCCCCTCCCCGGTCCCCCTCCCCAATCCAGCGGGGCAGGAGCACAGGCCTTTCTGGGTCCCATCACCGTCCCTCCCCTCCCTGCAATCTTCACAAACAAAAGAGATCTGGGGATCCGCCCTGTGGATTGTGGGGTGCAGGGAAGACTCTCATCTCTGGGACCAAGCCCTGCCCAGCTGGAGAGGGAGAGGGTCCTTTTGCAAGTGCCAAGGGCAAGTTCCACAGCCAGACGGGGGTGGGGGGGTGCCCCAAGACTTGGCACTGAGCCACACGTCACTAGGACCGCCTCCTTTTCAGATGTATAAAGGTGGTTGGTCAGCTTGGATCCACCAGAAATTTCCTGAACACTGCCACAGCTTCCTGACTCCCAGACAGGTAATTGCTGAGGGACAATAGTTTTGAGTGATTGTGTCACCTGACCCCTGTTTATGCAGGTCAGCCCCCAGAAGACTGGATTGTCCATCCTGCCCCCTCCTACAAAGGCTCTGTGGCTGGCCTTTGATGAGCAAATGGGGAGCAAAGCAGACACACTGCTGTGTGTCTGCCCAGATGGCCTTCCTTGGGTCACGTGACCCGGACCGGCCAATCAGAATGCCTCATCCCCTGGTAGAGCAATTGGCTCATGGTGGGCACATGACTCAGGCAGAGCCAATCAGAGTTTTCCCTGAGATTGGTACATGGACACCAAAAACAGAGGGTCTCTTGCTGTCCATTGGCTTGAAGCGGGTTGGACTATCCAGCAGCCATTGCCATGCCATGTAGAGACAGAACCCACCAGAAAATGAAACCAGCACACTGATGAAGTAAGAACTTCTGAAAGATGAAGTGACAAGCCTTGAGAATGTTTGAGTTCCTGGATCCAGCTGGGCCTGAAGGCAGTCCCACTTCTGAATTTTCAGTATGTCAGCAAATAAATTCCCTTCAGCTGGGGTGGGTTGCTTTTTGACATCGTGGTGGAAACGAGCCTATCAGAAAGAGAGGATGGCAGCTTCCAGGAAAGGCCATGGGTCGGAGGGTGTCCCAACTGGGGCCACGGAGACTTTTTTTAGCCCCTCATCCCTAACTCTGGCCTATTGTGAAATCAGCTGGGCAGTTTGTTAAAAATACACGCTGGGGACCTGGAATCCTGCATTTTCACAAGCTTCCCAGGGAATTCTGGTATCAGCCAGGTGGGAAACTGCTGACCTAGGCCTGTTCCCTCACTTTCTAATTAGGGAAACTAAGGCCCAGAGGGGGAGGACACACAGCAAATTAGTGGCAATTCCCCATCCATTCTTTTCCCACTTTCTTGCCTTCCTGTCTCTCCACCCTTCCCTGGATCAAGGGCAAAGATGGGGAAGGTTTAAGATTCTCCAGGCAGAGGGGCCCAGCACAGACCATTGTCCTGTAGACAATGCCACCACCAGTCAGACAGAAGCTGAGAGGGTGTACAGAAACTGTACTGTTAGCTCTGGAGCTGCTGCTTGCCTGATGTACGTCCATCCATCCATCCATCCATCCATCCTTCCATCCGTCCATCCATCCCTCCATCCATCCTTCCCTCCGTCCGTCCATCCGTCCATCCATCCTTCCATCCATCCATCCATCCGTCCATCCGCCCATCCATCCTTCCATCCGTCCATCTGTCCATCCCTCCGTCTATCCATCCTTCCATCCATCCATCCATCCCTCTGTCCATCGTCCGTCCCTCCATCCATCCATCCCTCCGTCCATCCATCCATCCATCCATCCATCCGTCTGTCCGTCCATCCATCCGTCCATCCTTCCTTCCATCCATCCATCCATCCCTCTGTCCATCCGTCTGTCCATCCATCCATCCATCCTTCTGTCCATCCATCCGTCCGTCCGTCCATCCATCCCTCCGTCCCTCTGTCCATCCGTCCTTCCATCTGTCCATCCATCCATCCATTCATCAAGTACTAAGCACTGTGTGCACCTGGATAAACCTGTTAAGAGGCCTGTGTAGGTTAGTTTTGTCTTTCCTCCCTCACCTCTCCCTCCCTCCTCTTTGCCACCTTCCCTGACTCTCCACCCCCTCCCTCTCCCTAGACCGGGTTTCGGAAGTCTCATGTTCCCCTTCCGCCTCTACCACTTAGTAGCTATGTGAACTGGGCACATGCTTTTTCTAAGCCTCTCTGCCCCCCATTTTCCTTGTTTCGGGAAGCGGGGGTGACAGAGCCTTACAGGACCGTGGCAGTGATACAGCCGAACCACATGAGTGGGTGTGTGGGGACGCGGGTGGCCACGCCCTTCCTTCTGTGTGGATTTCAGAGCCACGTGGAAGTGTTAAAATGAAAAGAAAGGGAGGAGAACGGGGCCTCCTGGAATCCCACCCGTCTTCACAGGTTGCTCGCTGTCAGTTTTCCCCATTTCCCTGCAGGCCTAACTGCACACAGACATCATTCCCCCGGGGCCCTGGCCCGTCCCCTAACACCAGGTCGCAGTGCTGAGATGCTGAGATGCTCAGAATCTTTGATGGGGCCCCGCGATGAAGGATGTTAGTGAAGAAAGTCGTGAGAAAGGGGGATTTGGCTTGGAGACAGAAGCCTGAGTGAGATAAACAGGACTTTCTGGGGCCTTGAGAAGCATGCAGAGGGCCCCTTGGGGAGTCACGCTGGAAACGGCTGTGAACCAGCCACGTGACCTCTCTGGACCTCAGCTCCTGCGTCTGTGAAATGGGAGCATTGAACTGGCTGATCCCTGAGGCCCCTTGAAGCTCTGAGTTTCTGGGGGCCTGCAACCCACAAACCTGGCACGCCAGATGCTACAAGGGAAGCCTGGACCCTGCCCTTGGCGACCTGACGGTCCCGTTGGAGGCACACGGCCAGGCCACAAAGCCCAATTCAAGAACTCTTATTCAAGAATTCTAAGAAAGAAAAGTTTGGGATTCCAATCACAGCAATGCAAACAACTGCACTTGAACGTGCTCTTGTCCCAGGCGGCAGGGGGACTCATGAGTCCTTCCAGAGGCCCCGAGGAGGCCAAGAGCTGCTCTGGAGACAGGGATAACGCTGTCTTTGCCTCAGTGTCCCCAGGGCCCAGCACAAAGCAGGAGTCCACTGAGCACTAATGAGGGGGCTTTGTGTCTGAGGCAGCCCTGCCCAGGAATGTGCCCGGCTGTGCAGAAGGGCCTGGAAACCTCACGGGGGAAGGGGTAGGGTAGGGGGGACTGGGCCGTTTTGCCAGGAGGCAGGAAGGCCCGGGGTGCTGATCGCTGCCTTCAGATGTTCACAGGTGCAGGTGGAAGATGGGTTGGATGTGTGCTGGTGGCCAGGGGGGCAGAGCTGGGGCCAGTGGGAGGAGGGAGGACATCCCAAGACCCCCTGAGCCCTCAGTTTGGCCGATACGACAGCACAGGTTCACACCTGCTGGCTGCTTAGCAGGGACCCACAGGCCCTCTGCCCTGTGAGTTTCGTGTGAGGATATTGACCCTGCCCTGTCGGTGCTCCCATAGTCCTCCTCTTACAGACGAGGGCATCGAGGCACAGAGAAGGTAAGTCACGTGTCCAGAGGTGGAGGGGATGGGATTTGAACCCAGGTGGTAGGGGCATCCTGGCTGTGGGGCCATGTGAGCAGAGGTGAAGAGGGATGGAAGAGAGCAGGGGCAGGGGCTGGGCGAGATGGCTTTAGAGGCTCATCAGGGAGGGCTCTCAGGAGGAGGTGCCCTTGAGCTGAAAGTGAAGTCTGGGAATGATCAATGGAGAGGAGCCGCAGGGGTGTTCAGGCAGAGAAAGATGTGGGTGCGAAGGCCTGGAGGTGGGAATGCAGTGTGGGTGTGAAGGCGGCGGGTGGGGGGAGACCAATGGGCATGGCCAGGACTGTCTAACGCAGTCCCAAAGCCACGGGCCGGGCCCCTTGCCTGTGTACGGAGGGCCCTTCGGCTGACCAGCCAGCATATCACAGCAGCATCCTGACTAGCGTCCTCCCTCTGTCCTTCCGGCCTCCCCACTCCTGCCCGGTCCCTCAGCAATCTGATTCGATCCAAAGCTGATCAAGCTGCTCCCTGCACAGGACCCGCCGTGGCTCCCCACCGCCTGAGCACAAAGCCCAAGCTCCACCAGCTTGGTGATGTTTCGAGGCCCTTCCTGTGCCGCACTCTCCAGCCCCACCTGCCACCACACACGGCCCAGGGCCCGGTGGACGGCCCGCTGCCCCTAACGCATCTCATGCTTTGGATGCCCGCCGCGTCTTTGCCCCCGTGCTGACCACCCCCGTCCACCCTCCTGAACATCCCTCACCCTTTTCTCCCTGCTCCTTGTCCTGGGAGATGGTGTGCGGGTCTCCTGTGGCTGCTGAGATGACTGCAAACTCAGTGGCATAAAATGACATAAATTTACCCTCTCACGGCTCTGGCGATCGGAAGTCCAAAATCAGCCTCACTGGGCTAAAGTCCAGTTGTCAGCGGAGCTGGGTCCTTCGGGAAGGTCTGAGGGGAGAATCGGTCTCCCAGCCTTTTCCGGCTCCTGTGGGCGCCTGCCTTCCTTGGCTCGTGGTCACTTTCTCCATCTCAGAGCTGGTCGGGGAGCAACTTCCAGTCTCTGACCCTCTGCTTCTGGACTCCGGCCTCCTCCTCTGTCCCTGACCCCCTGCCTCCCTCCTTAAAGCACCAGCTCGCCCGGATTATCAGGATGATGTCCCCATCTCAAGGTCTTTAATCACACCTGCAAAGCCGCTTATGCCATATAAGGTTCCAGGGACCCAGACAGGGACACGTTTGGGGAGCACCACCCTGCCTGCCCGGAAGGCATCAGCGGGGCTCCTCGTCCTCGTCCCCTGTTTTCCTGCTGGGTTTGACTCACAGGTGCTGGAGTTCAGTGGGGATAGATGGTGGGAGGGGAGAGAGACGGCGGGGGTGGGGGGTGGGGGGGTGCTTGTTCTTGTCTCCCTCCCCTGGCCCCTGGGCGCGGCGCCCTCTTCTGGCAGCCGTGGAATGCCCTTGGCTCTCCTGCCCTCCTGGGTCTCGCCCCCACACTTCTCAAGTCACCTCGTTGAAGTCCAGGTGGGGCTGGAGGGAGGGTGCAGCCATGTGAGGCTCCTGGGGTGCAGATCTAAGGAAGCGCTCGCACTAAGGGCCGAACCAGTGCCTCGCCCACCCCACATGCCCTGGCCGCCCTTCCTGCCCGGTTCGTGGCTCTTTCAGCGATGGCCAGGGGGTGGCCCTGTCCGTCCAGGTGGCCAAGCTGCTGCCCCATTGGACAGTGAGCTCGAGAGCAGCCCCTGCTCCTTCTTCGGGCCCAGGTCCCTCGAGCCCGGTGCAGGCCCTCTGGGAGAGTGCCAGGCCACAGACACAGAGGAAGGAGCCGGAACACCTGGGCTTGAATCCCTGCTCTGTTGGTATTAGGCCAGCGGTGACAGATCAATCTGAGTTAGTATCAGTGCTGAGCTCATCGCTGGGGACTCAGGGAATGTTGGCTGCATGTAATAGAACCAGAAGACAGGACGGAGGGAGGGGAAGAGAGGAAGGGGGAGAGAGGGAGAGAGTGGGAGGGGGAGATGGGAAGGAGGGAGAGAGGGAGAGGGAAAGAGTGGGGGGGGAGAGAGAGAAGGAGAGGGAGAGATGAAGGGTGAGAGGGAGGGACAGAGGGTGAGGAGAGAGAGGGAGAAACAGAGGGAGGGGGGGAAGAGAGAGAAGGAGACAGAGGGGGAGAAGTAGGGAGAGAGAAGGAGAGGAGAGAGAGAAGGGGAGGGAGAAAGGGGAAGAGAGGGAGGCAGAAAAAGAAGGAGAGAGGGAGGGAAAGAGAGAAAGAGGGAGAGAGAAAGGGACAGAGAGAGGAAGAGAGGGCGAGAGAAGGAGAGGGAGAGAAGGGGAGTTAGAGGGAGAGACAGAGTCAGAGAGAAGGAGAGGGGAGACGGGAGTGAGAGGCAGAGGGGAAGGGAACGAGAGATGGGGAGAGAAGGTTGGGGAGGGGATCATGGGTGGGAGAGGGGAAGGGGGTCATGAGGCTGGGAGTGAAGGCTGCCAGGTGCAGGGGGGAGGCAGAGAGAGCGAGCGAGCAGAGGGCGGCAGCCAGGGTCTGTCTGGCTCAAGTGAGAACTGCTCCATCACGAGGTGCCACCTGCCAGCCAGCGGCTCTCAAAATAGCTGTCCCTGCTGGGGCTGCGGCTGGGGGAGGGGGAGGGCTGGGAACCCTGTCTGGACACGTCCCGGGGCCCTTGGCTCTTGTGTCTCGAGCCTGGCAAGAAGCCTCTGTGACCTGTGCCTTGAGTAGCTGCAGTGGGGGCTCAGGAGGCGGTCCTGGGGGGTCTGTGTGCGTGAGTGCGTGCGTGTGTGCGTGCGTGTGTGTGTGTGTGTGTGTGTGTGTGGCAGACTGGGGTCGGGGAAAGTGCCTTCCTGGCCTGGGGCTGGTGACGTGCTGGCGACAGGCAGGGAACGGCCATGGTGATAACGATAATCATTGTATAATGATCACCGTCAACGTCATAAAAAATGAGGCAGACACAGCAAAGTCGCCCACCCTTGTCCCTCCCTCTTCTTCCTTTTGCAAGAATCCGAGTCTGTCTGGGGCGGCCCGGAGGACACACGCACCTCTCAGACTCCCTTGCAGCTAGGTCGGCCACGGGACCCACGTCTGGCCACGGACCCATAAGTGAAGGTCGGCAGCCAGGGCCCCGAGAAAGCCGTGTTTTCCTCTTTCGTCCCCACCTCGTGGCGCGCCTCTGCGCTGGCCTCCTTCCCTCCTGCCACAGACAGTTTTTCTCCAAGAGGCCGAGAGGACAAGGCAGGAGAGAGCCCAGGCGGCTGGGACAAGAGAAGGAACTGAGCTGTCGCAGAAGGAACGCATCACGTACGTGAAGGCCGCTCGCCTCGCACGGGACTGACTTTGCTTCCCAGCTGTGCCTTTTCCCAGCTGTGCGACCTTCCTCGGCCTCAGCGGTCTCATCTGTGAAATGGGAAGAAGCGTGAGTGACCAGGGCTGAGACCCTGCTCTGTCTCACAGGCCCGTTGCGCCACTGGGCCACTGAAGGGAAATGTAACACCACGGTGGACGCATTGGACTGTGTTTTGGAAGTCTTTTTGGCATTCGGTTTAAGCCAGTTTGGCAGGTGCTTTGAATAATCCCTGATATGTGGAATATTGGGGTGGCCGTGAGGGCGCCCGGGTGGCTCAGTGGGTTAAGCGTCCGACTTCGGCTCAGGTCATGATCTCCGTGAGTTCGAGCCCCACGTTGGGCTCTGTGCTGACAGCTCGGAGCCTGGAGTCTGCTTCCCATTCTGCCTCCCTCTCTCTCTGCCCCTCCCTTGCTTGCGCTCTCTCTCTCTCTCTCAAAAATAAATAAACATTAAAAAAATTTTTTTTTTAAAATTGGGATGGCCACACAGACGGTGGTTCTCCATCACCTTGTTTTACAACTATTTGACCTGTGCCCACCGAGGCCAGTGACGGGGTGTCTGCTCTATTCTATTCTATTCATTCTATTCTATTCTATTCTATTCTATTCTATTCTTTTGTTCTATTTTGGTGCCAGGCTCTGTACTCGGCATTGAAACAAATAAAACCAAGAACAAACGAGGAGTCACTGATGGGCAAGGCCAGTGTGTTCGCCTTTGGCGAGCGGATTGGGATTTAACACAGAACAATATCCAAAGTGAAAGGAAGAAAGCCCTCTTTGGGGAAAGCCAGGCTGTTGCGGGAGAGGAGGTGGGCCGCAGAAACGAGTTCTTGGCTGGAACATTCTAGCCCCTGATTTCCCCACCGAGGAAGCCAGCTGCCCCCTGTGGAGCCAAAGGAAAGCCCCCTCTCCTCGTTCTTCCTCTCACACCAGTGATACCTGAGACCTGGTCCGTCATACCCGTCACTGTAGCCCCAGCACCGAGAGCTGCCAGGCGCCCTGTAAGTGAACGCATGAGTGAACGAGCCCATCAGAGGCTCAAAGTCTAGTAGGCAAGGCCAACGCGGAAACCCACCAGGCACGTATCACCAAAGAGCACTATAAACTGTGCAGAGGAACTGTCCAAGGAGGGAATGGCTGCCAGTCTGAGGGAGGAGGACCAAGGCAGGAGCTGGAAGCTTCTCTGGGGCTCTGCCTACAGAATTTTCCAGACGGGCTTCTCCTCTGGTGGCAGCCCCAGCAGCTCTGTGACTCGGCCTGACCTCAGCCCTCACCTTTCTCACTGTTTCCTCCCCTCACTTCTCCGAGCATCTCCATCAGAGCCACATTCTTTCTGAGAGTCTTTTTGTTTTGTTTTTTTAATTTTTTAACGTTTATTTATTTTTGAGACAGAGAGAGACAGAGCATGAACAGGGGAGGAGCAGAGAGAGAGGGAGACACAGAATCTGAAACAGGCTCCAGGCTCTGACCGGTCAGCACAGAGCCCGACGCGGGGTTCGAACTCACGGACCGTGAGATCATGACCTGAGCCAAAGTCGGGCACTTAACCGACTGAGCCACCCAGGCACCCCTCTGAGAGTCTTTTTGAACATGAAGTTCCTTCCAAGGAGTCTGGCTCCCTCCATGGAGACAAATCTGTGGGGGGCCGACCTGCTACCCAGTGGGTCCCCAGGCCCCTGTGTGGGCCACCGATCCCTCACCCTCAAGACGTCAGCCTGGTCCAGGCCTCCAACCCCTCTGCGTCACTGTGGGGACAGAGCAAGCGGAGGTGGCCGTCAGACCAGGGCCCCGTCCAGCTCTGGTCCTTCTAGGTGTGAGTGCGGGGAAGTCAGGAAGCCTCCGTCCTGCAAGGCCACCGTGTGGGAAAGCGCTCTGTAAAACTGCCAAGAGCAGGCAGATGGGAGGGCTCCCATCTACGCCTCCTCCCACCCGCTTGGGGGTTCCCAGCCCGGAGGAGTTTTGGGGGCCTGCACAGAAACTCCCTTCTGGGTTTGCTCAGCTGGCCTCTGGCAGATGCCGAGGTTCTGTCACTAAGGAGTTCTCTCTCTGCTTTGTCTCTAACCCCGGCAGGGGTGTGTGGGTGGTCTCCACGTGGGTCCTCAATGCTGGGACGAACCATCCACAACGTCTTCCAGGGTGGGGCGAGCAAGGGAGAGGAAATGGGGAGAAAGGGCAGCTGTGGGGGGCTGCTGAAACCCCCCTCGCGGCCGGAGTTCAAGTGTTCACAGATCCTGCCTCCCCCCAGGATCCCCGGGGCAGAGGGGGCCTTCAGGAGGGGTGGGGGCTGGCTTATGTGCCCAAGACCCACTCCAGGGCATGACCCAGCGGGTTGAACTAAATGGCAAAGAGCAGCCACACACTTTTTCTGGTCCCCCCCACCCCTGGTGGTGAGCCATCCCAAATGCGCTGGGGGTGCATTTCTCTGCCCCCTCCTCCAATGCCATTGGTGTCTCTGGGCCCCCTGAGGTTGCTCGGAAAGGTGACACCGGAACACAAGAGCGTGGTCCAGGGGGTCAGCATGAGGACCCCGGGGCTGGACTCCTGCCTCGTTGGGCAGCCACCGCTCACTCACTGCATGACCTGGGAAGGCGATGACCCTCTCTGCGCCTCGGTTTCCTCTTCTTGAAAATGGGGGTGATCGCAGGACCCACCTCGTATGGTGGTCTGAGGATTGAATGAAGTGGGATGTGGGCAGAGCCTGGCCTACAGGACGGGCTGAACCAGCCTCAGCTTTGTGGTTAATCATCTCAAGTCTGTCGGCCTCTCTGTTCATTCCGGAGTCCTGGCCACCTTTGTCTCCTTCTGGACCATGGCGAGAGCTTCTTCCCTGGGTCTTCTGCAAATGCCTCCCCACGTCTGTTTCTTCCTATGGCAAACCAGCTGTCGTCCTCACCCATGTGTCTGCTCCTGCCTCTCCTCTGCTCACGACCCTTGAAGACGTTGCATTCATTCATTCGCTGGCTTCGCATGTGTTTGACGGTCTCTCGTATGTCAAACCCCATACCGGGCGCTGACCATACTGCAGCGAGTGAGACAGGCGTGGGTCCTTGCCTCGCGGGGCCTGTGGTCTAGTGTGGGTCAAGACAATGGTGGCTGAGTCGGGGGATAAGTGAGAGCGTGTGACGTTCTGCAAGCCAGTCATCGGTGGTCACAATTATGCCACCCAACAACCCCAAACTCGGCGGCTTAAACAACAATCATTCATTCTCACTCCCGAGGCTGCAGACGGGCTGGGGATCTGTGGATCCAGCTGGGCTTTGCAGGGCTCGGCTCCAGGACTGTTCAACGGCCTCTCCTCTTGGGACTACCTGGGACGTGTCTGTCCCATGGGGATGGCCGAAGGGCCAGGGTACAAAGAGAAAGCAGCGGAACCCGGGACGCTCTCACTTGTGCCCACATTCCACTGGCCGAAGCTCCCGTTGTGGTCAGGTTCACCATCAGTGTGCTGGCAAAATACGCCCTTCCTCTAGAGGGAGGTCCGGCAAAGCCATGGGGCGAAAGGTGTGCGTGCAGGGCTGGGTGGACAGCTGGGAGCAGCGGAGCCACCTGCCACACGATGTGTGGGAATCAGGGGGTGCTGACGCGGATAATCCCCGAGTGTTGCTCCTGATGGCTGCCCGGGGTCAGCCGCTCTGCCCAGCCCACACTCACGCTTCCACCTGAAGGAGGAGGAGAGCCAAGGGAAAAGCTTTCCAGGCAGAGGGAACAGCAAGCATGAAAACTCAGAACAGGAATGAATCGCCGTGGCGTTGGAACTGGCCGGAGGCGGGTGGGGCAGGTGGGGGTGTGTCTTCTCCATCGTCTCGGCACAAGGCCGGGCTCCTCTGCTTGCCCACCAAGGCCCCCACACTCTGGTCTGTGCTGAGGACCCCCTTCAGGCTCTCTGCCCGAGCCACACTGAAATACAGCAGTCCCCTGCGCCCGTGCTCCCCCCTGCATCTGGGCCTACGATGGTCAAGTAGGTGCATCAGGCGATGCCAGGTGGACTTAACTACTTTGAAGGAAGATAAGCCAGGGTGGCGGGGTACAGACAGGTGCAAGGCATGTTGGGTTCTGTAATCCACTGTTTAAAAAGCTTCATTATGGGGGCGCCCGGGTGGCTCAGTCAGTTGAGCGTCTGACTTCAGCTCAGGTCACGATATCACGGCTTGTGGGTTTGAGCCCCACGTCGGGCTCTGTGCTGACAGCTCAGAGCCTGGAACCTGATTCTGATTCTGTGTCTCCTTCTCTCTCTGCCCCTCCCCTGCTTGTGCTCTGTCTCTCTCTGTCTCTCAAAAATAAATAAATGTAAAAAATTAAAAAAAAAAAAAGCTTCATTATGGAAAATTTCATGATTGAATTTTTTTTTTTTTACATTTATTTATTTTTGAGAGACAGAGTAAGACAGAGCGTGAACAGAGGAGGGGCAGAGAGAGAAGGAGACACAGAATCCGAAGCTGGCTCCAGGCTCCGAGCAAGCGTTCAACACAGAGCCCCATGCGGGGCTCGAACCCACGGATCGTGAGATCACGACCTGAGCCGAAGTCGGACACCTAACTGACTGAGCCACCCAGGCGCCCCTCATTGTGGAAAATCTCAAACATAGAAAAAGATAGAGATAAGTGAGCAATGAAGCCCGAGGTTCCCATCCCCCAGCGTGGCTGGCTCAGCTCATTTGTCCAGCACCGCCTGCCTCCAGAGCTAAGCGTTTTAATCAAAGGGGGTGCCTGTTTCACATAAGATGGTCAGAGGAAGCCTCTCCATGGAGGGGACATTAAAGCAAAGTTCTGGGTAGAGTGTGAGCAGCCATCTGGGGGAAGAACATTCTGGATGAGAGGGAGAGCGGGGACCCAGTTCCTAGGGAGGCAGACCCCCGGATACAGGTGCACAGATCGAGCCCGGGTCTCAGGTCTGCGTGTCCCTCGGTCCCTGTGAGCCTCCCTTAATGTTTCTGCACCTTGGTTTCCTCCCAGCTGCAGACACAGCTCCCCGCCCCCCCAGGGTCACCTCCTCCTTCCCCTCTTCCCCCATCTGCGGTCCTCACAACCTGAAGGGGCGTCTGGTCTGCTCTGTGCCGCTCGGACGTCTGGTCTTGCCAGTTCTAGTGAAGGAGCAGGAAAACAGAGCTGTCCTGTCCCAGCGGCCTGCCTGGTCTCCCAGCCTGTCGTCTGCCCTCCACGTGGCCACAGGGCCTCGGTGGCCCCCCGCCAAGCCTCTCTCTCCTATCCTGCGGCCAAGCCCAGGTCCTGGAGAAGCCGGGAGTTGGAGGGTGAGGGTGGAACAGAAATGATGGACTTCCGTTAATTCCCCTCCCGTCTCCCTTCGCAGGGGTGACTTCCCAGTGGACTGCAGGGGTGAGGGTGGGGGTGGGATCCTGGCTCCAGGTCTGGGTGTTTCGGCTGAGGGGGTTGGGGAGGAGCACGGAGGAGCTGTGTGACCTCAGGGGAACGGCCTAGCCTCGCTTAGCGTGTGTTCTGCATCAGCGAACGGGATAATGGAATCCGCCTCCTAATAGAGTGTGAGGGTTTTCTGAGGGGTTTTGGAAGGAACGCGGCCCACGGGTGAATTCTGCCTCAACGTGCCTGCTCTCTGGGTGACCTCGTTCCACCTCTCTGGGCCTCAGTTTCCTCATCTGCCAAACAGAGGGAGAGAAAACGGCGTCATGGCGTTGCCGGGATCCAGGGAGACGGAGCTTAAAGCCCCTGGCGGTCAGGCCCTCCTGGACTCCCCCTTCCTGCCCTCGGGTGGGGGGTGGGTGAGGACCTTCCCCCCCTGGCACAGCCCCAGTGTCCGCAGTGCGCCCCCACCTCTCCTCGAGAGCTGCCCGGCCCCCACCGGAGAACCAAGCGGGAGCCAAGGTCATTGCCCGCATGCTCCTCAGGTGCAGGAAACCCCACTCGGCGTGTTGTTATGGGGTCGCGGGTTGTTTGCTGCCCCCAGTATCTTCAGAAGCAGGTTCTAGTCTAACGTTCAAACGGGGAAACGAAGAGAGTCAGGGATGTAAATGAAAACCCATGTCTGTCTCCAAACTCCAAAGCGGATGCTTTTTCTGTTCCCGCTTTTCCATGTGGGCCAAGTGTATGCGTGGGTGCGTGTGTGTGCGCGCGCGTGCGTGCGTGTGTGCGGAGGGTCCTTTCATCCACCCAGCCCACAGGAAACAAAAGAGCCAGAAAACAGAAGGGATGCTCGAGTGGTAGGGTGTGGAGGTGAGGGAATGAATGAATGACTTCCAAGCTAGTGAAGGAGGGAATGAACGAGCGCATTCGTGGAGGCCCCTTGTCCTCTTTCTGGAACCCCCTTCCCTGCCATGTTCTACCCCAAACTTGTTCGCCCCACCCCCCCCACCCTGTCCCCCATCGCCCTGGACCCCGCCTCTGCCCACCGTGCCGTCGCCACCTTGCGCCCACCGTCGACTGATCCCCGCCCCCACCTTGCGCCCACCTGCAGCCTTGGGGTGCTTTAAGGAGGTTGCCTTGGCAACCGTAAGTTGCCAGTTGAAGCGAAAAGTTCCTACCACGGTTTGCTGCGATGGAGAATGACATGGGGAGGACCCGCCGGAGGACGTTGCCACGGCAACCGCATATGTCAGTCAAACTTCTTGGTGGGTCTCGGGCGTGGGGGGAGGGGGACTCTCAGCAAGTCAGACTCGGGCCCCCTCGCCGGCCAGTTCTGCCAACGCCGAGCCGAGCCGAGCCGTGCGCTCGCGGAGAGGGGGGCAGCCGAGGCCTGACCGCAGGGCCCGTTGTTCCAGATTGATCTACCGTCTGCAGTCTTCGCTGACGCGCGACGCCACGCGGGACAGTCTCTGCGGGGACAGCTTTTGTGTGTTCGTTCATCTCCGTGTTGGGCTGTGCTTTTTGTCACAGCCTCACTTTTCACCTCTTCCCCCCCCCCCACCTTTGGGTAACTAGTCTGTCCTTCATCCCCCTACAGAAGCCGGGAGGGCTGGAGAAACTGGCCTCTGAGATCTGGCTTTGTCAGCAGCAAAGAACGAGCCCCTCTCTCTAGGGAGAAGAGGCAAGGCCGCGCAAAGGGAATAGGGACCGTTGGCTTCTTTGGGGACTGTCTGAGCCCCCTTGGGGATCCCTTTTTCAAAGACTTGGTCCTGCAGGGCAGTTGGGTGGGGCTGGCTGGGGAGGGGGCTGCCCTCTGCCCCTCTCTCCTGCCCCAATCCTGGCTTCGACCCTTGCCCAAACCTGCTGGGACTCACATCAGGTTGAGCCGGGCACCCGCCTTGCTCGCGGGGGCCATTGGGATGCACATCTCCCGCTACCCCTGCCCCGCCACAGTCCCCTTGGCCACAGATGTCCTAGCGATTCCGCCCTTCTCCCTGGTCCCCTGATGCACTCAGCTCAGTCCTCTGCGCCTTTGCGCCTGCAGAGCCCTCGGCCCTGCCCACGCTGGCCTGGACCCCGCTGCCCTTCTCCCTTTCCGAGTTGCGTGTAATACATACAGTGAGAAGAAAGCGCCTGGGAGTAGAAGCCTGGCTCTTCCTCAACGTTTCAGTTCGTGCTTAGTCGTGTGTGTGTGTGTGTGTGTGTGTGTGTGTGTGTGTGTTTGTGTTAAAGAGTAACTTTCACCCACCCTCTGGGGCCGTGGTGCCCGCCTGGCCAGCTCTTGTGCAAATAGAATGTTTCTAAATAGTTCTTTCACTTGTGGAGTTCATTCTCGCTTGGCAAATATTTATGTGCCATTTCCCCTCTCCTTTTGGCCTTCCTTCGCGGCCTCTCCTGCCTCCCTCTGCTCCACCGCGTGGGCCGGGGACATTCTTCAGGACCTCGCCTCCCTGCAGGACAGGCCTTCCTGAAGCTCTCGATGGGTAAATATTTACACCTTGAGGGTGTCCTGGGGAATGCTGTTACCCTCCTTTAAGCGAGCAGCTTTCACCGAAGGCAAAAGGGTTCCCTGAACCTCTCCCTTCCTCCCCCTCCTCTCTGCCGCCTTGGCCTAGAGCAGGGAGCCGGCCAGCAGGAGCCGAGGGATCTCATTAGCTGCCCGTGCGAGGCTGTGGGGCCTACAAGGTCCCATTCCCGTCCACGCAGTCCTCATAAGGACCTTAAGGCATTGGTGCTGTGACTCCTTCTGAGCTCAGAGAAGCTGGACAACTTGGCCAAAGCAGCACAGCTAGTCATGACAGAGACGTAACTTGAGCTCAGGTCTGCTGGTGACACTTGAATGGATGTTCTTTCTTTGGAAACCAGGTGGGGGCCCGCTTCTGAGAGAGGCCGGACAGACCGCGGCTGCCCGCAGGACAGTGAGACTGAGGAAGCGTGCACAATTCATGAGCGGGTATTGGGTGGATAAGGAGACACCCGTCAGAGGCTCTGGGTTCTTCTATCAGCCTGGGCAGTCTGCCCACCCCTCTCATATTCCGGAGGGGAGCACTAGCCACTCTCCCCGGACGGCGCCTCATTCCGGGGCTTCGGATGTGGGAGGGAGAGGACGAGGCCAAGGCCGTGCCAGTGGATCTGGGGAGCTGGGGCTCCCCAGGAATCTGGTCTCATAGGAGAGTTTACCCAGCGGCAGCCACAAGCCCTCTGCTGACAGAAACCATGGCCCGGGGAGGGGAGCCAGGCCAAGGAAGGCCCAGTAATTCTCACTCTAAGCGAAGTATGTCAACCCTGCTGTTTCCTTGTGACCCCGTAATCCGATTGTAGACGCACTGGAGAAACGGACTTCTTTGAGCAATATGTATACAAGAGGGGGGTTGAGGTACTCCTTTGGAGCGTGGAAAATTGGAGTCAGGAAGCCAAAATGGGAGCACTGTGCCCTTGTCTTGTTCTGTGACTTGGGGGCAGCGAGCCCCCTGTCTCTAAACCTCCGTTTCCTGGTCTGTACAGTGGCGGAGAAAGTAATGTAACCCGTGGGTAACTGTGTTCCACGTGGTCCAGTCTTGGCTTGGCGACACATGGAAAGAATCACAGACTCGCAACCAGGGCGTAATACAAAGAACTTTAAATCTTTGCTTTGGCCTTTCTAGGAGATCCCAAAGTGGGCAGCAGGACTGGGGCCGGAGAGAAGTTTATTCCTAATTCATAGCGATACTGAGAAGCCCCCCACCCCCACAGTGTCTCAGTATTCTCCACACACACAGCAGTGGTTTCTTCCCCCACTACTCCCGTCCAGACTCCCCCAGACACAGAGCCCAAGCCGCCTATCAGCATTTCTCCACCTGGATTCTAACATGTTGATCCAACAAGTTTCTCCCTTAGGCTTCTTCTCACACTGGGGAGGGTGGGAAGCTGACTGGACCCTCAGAGAACCCCAGGGACCTGGGGGAAGACAAGGAGGGCCCCACATTCATGCTGACTTGTCCCTGCTCCTTGTCACAGGCCACGGCGCTAGAGCTGATATTTATGGCGTGGGCACCAGGCACCGTGCAAATCGAACTCACAACGGCCCTGGGGTGGGTGGGGGGGGGGTGGACTGGGGAGGCCCCCAGGGCACAACTGAGGAGTCCGAGACCCTGGGAGGTCACCTTGCCCAAGACCTCACAACTGTAGGTTAGAAGGGCCAAGTTTCAAGGTCAGGCCATTGGACTGCAGAGCCTATACTGGTAAGCATCCTGCCTGCCGGGCTGGTAGCTGCCTTCTCAAGGGTGTGGACCACTGAGTCCCACGAAGGGCCCACGAAAGGGTGTTCGGAGGCTTGGACAGCGCTGGGCACACGGAGCGCAATGAAACTTGACTCACTGACTGACTAACCAGCCAGCCGAGGGAGGTACTTTATAAAACATGGCGTGCTTTTTTGGGTGACATCTTTGAAAAGCCAAACTTTTCTATGCAATGTTTTTGACCTTCAAGTGGAGGGACCCATAGGTAAGGCGTGGGCTCCGATCTGTTGGGGAAGGCCTGGGTGCCAACGTCTTCATCTGCACGGAGTTCACCCCCAGGGGTGCCTCCCCCCATTATCTGCAGAAGGCAGACACGTCAGAAGGGCCCCCCCGGGCTCCGAGACCACACGAGGGAGTCCTGTGAGGAGTCCCGACAAGGCCTCTTTCAAGCTGTGTGACTTGGGACAAGTTCCTTAACCTTTCTGAGCCTGCGTTTTGTCTTCTGGAGGTTCGTGCTACCTTGCAAAGTCATTGCAAGGTTAGGAGCTCCTGATACAAAATGTCTAAAACTGGCCGAGGACGAGGACGTGGACGTGGTGGGCATCTGAGTAAGCCAGGCTTTCTCAGGCTCAGCACTACTGACATTTGAGGCTGGATAATTCTGATTTTTGTGGGGCTGTCCTGTGCACTGTGGGCAACATCCCCGGCCTCTACTCCCTAGGTGCCAGGACCACCTTCCAGTATGACCACCAAAAATGTCTCCAGACCTTGACAGATGTCCCCCGGGGACAAAATCAACCCTGTTCGAGAGCCACTGGAACAATCAAAGCTATTTTTTCCCTTAATTTGAAGATCTAATTGGCTTTATTTATTTTTTTTTTTTTTTCAACGTTTATTTATTTTTGGGACAGAGAGAGACAGAGCATGAACGGGGGAGGGGCAGAGAGAGAGGGAGACACAGAATCGGAAACAGGCTCCAGGCTCCGAGCCATCAGCCCAGAGCCTGACGCGGGGCTCGAACTCACGGACCGCGAGATCGTGACCTGGCTGAAGTCGGACGCTTAACCGACTGCGCCACCCAGGCGCCCCATCTAATTGGCTTTATTAAACGATTCATGAATCAGGCGGCCTCCCATCCAGCAAGGAGAGGGGAGCTCTTGGAATAATTGTAGCTATTGTTATAAAAAATAAGAATGGTTTTTTAATTTTTAATTTATTATTATTTTTGAAGTTTTTTTAATTAAAAAAAATTTTTAATGTTTATTTATTTTTTTTTTTTTTTGAGAGAGAGACAGATTGTGAGTGGGGGAGTGGCCGAGAGAGAGAGAGAGAGAGAGAGAGGGAGACACAGAATCCGAAGCAGGCTCTGAGCTGTCAGCACAGAGCCCAATGCAGGGCTCGAACCCACGAACCCTGAGACCATGACCTGAGCTGAAGTCAGACGCTTAGCCGACTGAACCACCCAGATGCCCCAAGAATGAGTTTTTAAAAAGGGCCATGATGAGCACAGTCCCATCCCTGGGATGCTAGACCCTGCTTGCAAAATGGTTAGGAACACGTGGAATGTAGGTGGCAGCTGGAATGTTCAATCTGGAGAAGATGAAATGTGGGAAAAGAACTAATATCTGTCTTCAAACAAATGATCACGCCGCCTCCCGGGTGGGAGGAGCCACCGGACTCACACTGTGCCCAACGTTCCTCCACCCCCATGGCCAGCTCGGGCTTCTACTACTTTCCTGGGTGAGGAAATGAGGCGGAGGATTAGGCAGCTCAAGGAGGTCCCCGGAACCAGGTTATTTTGGCGTCCGGTGTGTTTTTCTCCGCCCGGGTGTGTTAATTTCCTACGGCTGCGGTAACAGATTACCGTTCACTTGGTGGATTAAACAATACGAGTCTGTTAACGTAGATTCTGTGGATCAGAAGTCTCCTGCCGATGGAGGTCGTTGGGCAGGGCTGTGTTGCCTCCCTCCCTCCGGGGGGCTTTAGGGAGAGTGTTTCCCTGCCCTTCGCAGCTGCCTTGCATCCCTTGACTCCTGGCCCTTCCCATCTGCAGAGCCAACAGTGCAGCCACGGCCTTCTCTGCCTCCTTCCCACCCAGATAATCCAGGATAATCTCCCTGTTTTCAGGTCAGCCAATTAGCAACCTGAATTCCACCTGCAAATATAATCCCCCCTTTGTCATCGAACCACGTATTTGCTGGTTCCAGGGGTTAGGACTTCTCTGGGGAGCCATTATGTGGCCTGCCGCACAGGGAGTCCGAGGGGTAAGAAACTATCATGGGCATGTGCAACTGAGGAGGCTTCTCAGAGGAGGGGCTGACAGATCCCCCCATCTGGAGCTGAGGCTCTGCGAGGGGAGCAGGGAGCCTTCAGAGGGTACAGGCGAGAAGAGCCAGATGCTTGGGAGGCATTTTGTGCCTGGCTGGGGGTTTCTGAGTCGATTCTTAGAAGTCATGGGGAGCCAACGCAGGTTCTGGAGCAAGGTTAGGACAGAAACACAACGCAAGGTTTGGGTGGGAGAAGCACCTCTGCAGGTGGGTCCGGGATGGAGCAAAGTGGAGGGAGGTGCAGGCCGGAGGCCACGTAGGTGGGGGGGGGGGGGGGCAAGAGGAGAAGAGGGGCGGCAGGAGGGGACAAGTGGAGGACACTGAGGCCTCCCGCTGTAAAGGGACAGAGCGAGGGCTTGGCAGGTTGGATGCACAGTTCAGTCCCTTCCTGGCTGCGCGCATGGGGCACTCCGAGCTTTACTTTTCCAAACCTCAGGGTCCTTCCGGAAGCGGACACGGCGGGCTTGCGGGCGTAGTCCCACTTGCACGCAGCAGCCCGTCTGCTTCTTCCCTGCTGAATAACAGTCCCCGTGCTCACGTGGCACAGGCATCTTCACGTGCCTGGGCACCTGCACTCTGCTCTCTGCGCCCAGGATGTCACTGAGCGTGGGCACCCGGGTGGGGGTGCGGGGTGCAGGCAGGAGCACGGGGCGGGTCTCGGGTGGTGCAGGTGACAGCGCCTGTCCCAGGAACCCTGGGGGGGGGGGGCTCAGACCGTCACTCCCCAGCTTCCTCATCCCTTGTTTTAGCGCCCCTCCCACCCCTGTGGGGCTCCTTCCAACTCTGGTCACCAGCGTGCTGATGCCCAAAACTGAGGGGCCTTTTAGTCACAGGGGTCAACCAGTTATCTTCACTGGGCTGGAGCAAGACTCTGCCATTTGCAAGAGCCCTGAGAAAACAGGAGGTTAGGAAAGGAGGGGAGGTGAGGGGAAGGAGGGGGAGGCGGGGCGCGGGGGGGAGAGGGAGGGGAAAGGAGGGGGAGGCAGGGAGGGCAAGAAGACACGAGAAAGTTCCTTGTGTGGTGTGAGCCCCTTGCAGATGCGTCAGGAAGGAAGGAAGGGTACTTGCTGGCCAGGCCTCTGTATTTTGAAGGTGGTCTGACAGCTTCTTTGCTCCAGGGCTGACAAAGGCAGGTTGCCACAGAAGGCGGTTGCCCTGAAGGCCTTGTTGTCTGAAGGTCTAGGCCGCGAAGGGACTGAGCGGGACTGCCCCGGGGGGGTGTGGGCTATGTTGGTGTCTCCAGGGTTGAGGGGAGGCCTCGACTCCAGGACAGGCAGGAGGGCAGAGGGGCCCTGGGCCCAGTGGCCTTGGGTACCACCAAGGGTGAGGGGCTGGGAAGGGGTCGGCTGGGGCTCAGGGCCGTCTAGGCCAGAGCTGGTCCTCGTGTGGCAGGGATCGAAGGTGTTGGTGGAGGGACCCGCTGTCCTGTACAAGGCCGCCCCGCTAGTCTGCTGGGGCGCTGTCTCCACAACCCCACACACGGGGTGGCTTACACATCAGAAATGACTCACGGCTCTGGAGGCTGGAAGCCTAAAACCAAGGTGTCCGCAGAGTTGTTCTCTCCTGGCCGGTAGAGGGCCATCTTCCCCCTGTGTCCTCACGTGGTCTTTTCTCTGTGCACGTCTGCATCCACATCTCCTCTTCGTAGAGGGACACCAGTCAGACTGGACCAGGGCTCCCCCCTGAAGACCTCATTCCAACCTGAATTACCTCTTGAAAGGCCCCATCTCCAAATACGGCCACATTCTGAGGTACTGGGGTGAGGACTTCAATGCACGAATTTTGGGGGGACGAAATTCAGCCCACGGTAGCTGTGTATGGCCGGAGCCACTTCTGTTTCCTTGGCGACCAGGTAACCTTGTTCTCGTGGAATCCATGGGAAGGAGAAGGAATTAAAGATGGCGCCACTATGAACTTCCGGCCAGTCTTGGGGGCGGGGGGAGCTGGATTTAATCCCATTTGCTTATCACTATTTTCTGTCTGAATAGATTATATGGGCACCTGGAACAGAATTCTCAGGGCCCACTGGTGTTCAGAGGAAAGTTCTCCTCCTTCCCACACCAGCGCCCCAGGCCTCCTTGTGTCCCTGGCCACCACCGGGTTGCCCTCCTCAGAAGTACTGCCCACTGTGACCGGGACTTGGATCTCTGTCCCTGTCCCTGCCTAACGCACACGCATCCACTTAGATCCCAGCTGCTCCACGCTGGCTGCCCAGAATCTCTTGGGGACCCCACATCAATGAGACCAGTCTCTGGGGACAGGCCCAGCACCTGTCCCAGATGCCTCCCGCTGATTCCTGAGTGGGCACGGAGGAGAAACACAGCTCTGTCTGCACCTCGACTCTCTGGGCACCTTATGGTCCATCTGGAATGAGAAGAGGAAGGAAGGCAAGATGGTGGCCCTGCCTGGGTTCCAGATCCTCTCGCGTACTCTCTAGTTTCCTTTTTGTGACATCCTTGTCACCCCCATTTTACAGTTGAGGAAGGTGATGCTCAGAGGGTCCACACAGCTGTCCAGGGTCCTCTGGATGCAGGGCGGGGATCAGGATCTTGGTTGGGGAGGGGGGGGGGTCCCTGCGCTGATGTCTTCCTTCCCAGGGCAGAGCTGAGGGAAGGATAATCCCGAAGCCGCTGCAGGGACCCAGGATGTAGTGAGACCGAGCTGGCTGATGGAGAGGAAGGGTGCTGGGAGTCAGGCCCATCACTGCCTTTGGGGACTCAGGGAGCCCATTGCCTCATTTGCCTTTCCTTTGATCAAGTTCTTCCCCCACCTCCAGCTCTAGTTTTGCTGCTCCCTCCCTCCCCTCTTTCTCTTCCTCCTGAGGAACAGCTCTCTGCTTTAACAGACCTTTATTCCAGCTGCTCTGCCCCCACCCCCCTCCCTTATCCCAGCTTCCCCCAACTCCTCTTACCTTTATCCTCTGTCGGTTCTGTTCTTTAGTCTGCGCTGTCCTTGTCTGGGGAGCTTGAGGACTGACTCACCAATCACAGGGATCAAGGTCCCTCACAGGACCAGTGGAGGAGATATCATAAGCTGTCAACCCTAAACAGCAGGTGGAGAGGAGGCGAGTGATGTCCCTGAGCCCCCAGCTCCAGCCTTTACTAGGCATCATTTGTCCAGTCTACCCATCCACTCATCCACCCATTCACCTACTTATTTACCCATTCATTCACCCACCCACATGTCCATCCATCCACCCACCCATCCACCTATCTATCAATCCACCCACCCACCCATCCATCCATGCATCCCCCTATCTATCCATCCACCCATTCATTTACCCACTCACCTATCAACCCATCTACCTACCACACACCCATCCACCTACCCACCCACACACTCATTCATCTACCCATCCACCCATCCACTTGTCTGTCTATCCATCCAACCATTCATCTATCCAACCATCCATCCATCCATTCACCCACCTATCCATCCATCCATCCATCCATCCATCCATCCATCCAACCATCTGTCCATCCGTCCAACCATCCATTCGTCCATCCGTCCATCCGTCCATCTGTCCATCCATCCAACCATCCATCCATCCATCCAACCATCCAACCATCCATCCATCCAACCATCCATCCATTCACCCACCTATCCATCCATCCATCCATCCATCCATCCATCCAACCATCCAACTATCCGTCCATCCGTCCACACATCCATCTGTCCATCCATCCATCCATCCATCCATCCATCCATCCAACCATCCAACCATCCATCCATCCAACCATCCATCCATTCACCCACCTATCCATCCAGCCAGCCAGCCAGCCAGCCAGCCAGCCACCCATCCTCACTTGCCCTATAGAAACAGCCCTGAACAAGAGAAACACAGACCCTCTCCTCATCCATCTGGAAGATGGCCATTAAATAATGGCATTAAACAAAATGCTGCAGGACAACACTGCACTCTGGAGAAGGTAGACTTTTGTAATGATGCTCATGGTCAAGGAGAAGACAGACTATTTTAGCACAATAAGATACAAGTGATAGAGCAGCAAGTCTGGCTGTCTTAGGGGGAAACCACCCCAGGAGCTGATGTTGGTGCTGGCCTCGCCCCCTCCCCTTCCCCAGCTGTAGGGTCTGAAGTCTCCCAGCCCTCCCCTCCCCCACCCATCCAGCGGCAGAAGAGATGGATGGACAGACAGAGCACCAAGGAGGAGTTCCAAGGAGGGGATGCTGGGTGGTCGTGCAGGAGACGATACACAGGGTCTAGCTCTGAGGCCTTGCCTTTTTGATGCCAATAAGTTGACAAGACAGGAACAGCCCCCACTCCGTAAGGGGGGGGGATCCGTCACTGGGGCTTACAGGGTGTGTGAACACCCTCTGGGGTTCTGCTGCATTTGGACCGTGTTGTTTTGGCCTGTGCCTTCCTCCCCTTGCATAACAATGAAAGTGCTGGTCAGGACACCCTGGCTAACTCTTCTGGAAAGTGTGCCTGTGCCAGGCACAGCTGTGTGTGCACATCCACTCATCAGAGGCTCACAGCAGCCTGCAAGGGTGGTGCTACCCTCATCGCCTAAACACGTGAGGCCCCAGGCACGGAGGGGCAAGGTGACTTCCCACGGTCCCCGTGCTGAGGCTGAACAAGAGAGATGCTTCCAGAGGGGACTTACGCCGGAGGAGCCGTCGGACCGCGTTGTCCAGAGGTGGCTGTGTGGCACCCTGTCACGGGACTGTGCTGAGGACCGTTCCACCCGGCCAGCTCAGCTCTGAGCAGGAGGTGCCTGGGGCCGGGGGACACCGCCAAGGACAGTGACAGCTCTGAGCGCACCGTGTAGGGGAGAGGGGCGAGGTGGGGGCTGAGCCCCGTCGGGAGGGAAAAGGGAAAGGCGGCCAAGGGCCAGACTGCGGGGCCCGTCTCCCACGTTCAAGCGCTAGGGATTTTTCTCCTTTAAAAATCACACATCTACCTATTTGTTTATATTCATGGATATGAATTTTAGTCAGGGTTTGCGAGGTGTAATCTGCTTACTGTAAAGGCCAGGCTCTGTCGTGCACAGCGCTGAGGGTTTTGACAAGCACGCCCCGTTGTGTTACCACCATAACCGAGCCGCGGAACATCACCCCCAGATTCTGTAATCTCGGCCTCCGAGCGTCTCCGAGTGCCGAATTTAACGTGGGCTCCCCACCCTTGGCAGAGGGAACACCGAGTCGGGCTGTGTGTCTCTGAGCTGTGGGCGCCGGGTAAGGAAGCGAACATTCCAGGCCCGTGGATCAGCCAGAGGCCGGGGGCGTCCTTCCCAGCTGACCTTCCCGCTGCCTGGGGACGCGGGGCCGGCAGCCTCCACGGGGACCTTAGGCTGGGCTGGTGTCCACGCGTTCCCGGCCCTGCTCTTGCTGCCTCTTTGAACATGGCCTTCAGGCATGTAAGGATACTCTGCAGATCCGAGCATGGCCCTGGGGTGCCGGGCAACCGTGCCAGCTCGGGAACCCAGCGTCCTGCCCCGTACAGGGGCCCAGGGGCTGCCTGACGAATACCATTTGTGAAGGACCCGGGCAGTGAGAAGGCGGCTCGAGTCACTCTGCTTTGAAGAGCCCTGCCAGGCCGTCCTGACTCCAGCCATGGGGCCTGGCTGCACGCTCCTGATAGAGTCGTGTCTTTGCACCGGAGAGTTCAGGGTCAAGGCCCTCGGTAGACTGGCTGCATGTGCGACAAGCAGGTGCTGGACGCTGGGGCCAGAACTCCCTGGGTTCAAATCCTTTCTCTACCACTGACAGGCTCTGTGGCATTGGGAAAATTGCTTAACCTCTCTGGGCCTCAGTTGTCGCATCTGTAAATGAGGGCTAAGTCTTTTGGTGCTCCCTTCCCTCCCTCCTCCAGACCGCGTTTTATATGCTGAGATGGAAAATATCTGCATTGGAATCTTGGTTCCACCGTCCACTTTTATGTGGTATTGGGCAAACCCCCAGGCCATGCTGTGCCTCCACAGATTAAAAAAAAAGCCAATTATACTCTGACCCCCAATGATTATTATAAGATATATCTTGATTTCAAAGATGTCACAATGTGAAAATACGGTGTATCTTAGAATTGCTAATCATTGCTATCCGGAGCGCTTGCTTTTCAGCCTGTATTTTGTCGCCTCGTGGTCTCAGAACCGCTGCCAAGCATCAGGTCCTCACATCATTATCCCCATAAGGAAGGGTGAAAAGGGCCAGCCAGCAGTGGCAGGGTGGGGGGTGGGGAGAACACAAGATCTTTTCTAGAAAGTGCTCAGCAGACCTGTTCTTGCCTACCGTCAGCCAGAAGTGGGTCATACGGATACGGCCGGGAAAGGGAGCCGGGAAGGGATCTGGCCAAGGGGAATGGGAGAGTCATAAATGGCCTACAGCAATCCTCTGCAGCCCTATTTTGGGTATTCTGATGCTCCATCCTGCACGGGGGCTCTATTAGCAGGGCCAAAGTCAGTCGTTGTTGGGCAGGCAAATCCCAGACGCAGCCACAGATGGGACCTTCAAACTCAGCTAACACCACTTCCCACCCAGCCCTTTGACCTATTTATTTTCCCAGCATCCTTAATAGCCGGTCATCCAGCCTCAACTCAAACCCCTCTAACAGGGGGCCCAGCTTCGCGAGCCAGCTCCCAGCCTTTCCAACCCCGGAACTGTTGAAATGCTCGTTCACACTGAGCCAAATGTGCCTCCTCCTGTTAGCTCCGGGCTCTGCCCCTTGGGGGGCCCCCGGTGCAGGTGGTTTTCTCTTCCCGGTGGGTGCAGGTTTTGAAGACAGAGCTCATTCTCTCCCACTGCCCCTCCGGTCCCCATGCACCTTCAGCACCCCCAGCCCTATCCTTTTCTTTTCCAGATCCTTCCTGCCACGATTCTTGAAGGTATCAGGGTGCTGTCACGGAGCTTCGAGTTAAGCAAAGCGTTTCAGCCTCTTCTTTCTGGAGAGTTCACTTTTGCCAGGCAGGGTCCTCGATCCCAGGGAGAGAGCAGTGAAGAAGAGAGATCTTCCTCTGTCTGAGCCCACTGAAGAGCCCCCTGTGCATGTACCCTCCTCCAGGAAGATTTCCCTGATTTCTTATTAGGCTAGGATCCCTCCTGTAGGCTTCCATAGCCCCCCAGGTCCCTCTGCTATGACACTCAGCCTACTCTTGGCGTCCCTTGTCTCCTGATCTGGACCATCAGCCCTGAGAGGGCAGGGAGCGTGTGTTGCTCATGGTGGTTACGCCCATCTTAGAGCCGGCTCATGGTAGGTGCTCCATGAATGGCCGTTTCCTCCGTGAAAGAGCGGTTCCAAAGGTGGTTCTCAGAACCAGGAGGAAGGGGACCTCTTTGCCATTTCTGGGGGTGAGGACAGCGCTCACGGCATTAGCCCCAGCTTAGGATGGCCTCCGTGCTCTCCAGCCCTCTTGCCTCCCATCTCAGAGTTGAGAACAATAGCCGACTTTGGACTGACTTGGAATCATACTGACTGGTGTCCTTGGGCAAGTGACTTAACCTCTCCGAGCCTCAGTTTCCCTTATTTATAAAAGGAAAACACGAACCGTTTCCTTATTGGGTTGTTATGAGGGTGAAGGATGTAATACCCGCCCAAAGCCTGGCACACAGCACAAAGCAGGGTGTGCCACGAACTTCAGTTCTTGCTTGCCCCCGAATGGGACCCCGCCAGCCTTTGCCTTTGCCTTGGGGCTGTCGGACAGAGTGGGGGATGGGAGCGGAGGGTGACCAGCGGCTTGGAAGTGGCTTTGAAGAAAGTTGGGCTTGGCATTCCCATGCAGCAAGTCCCAGCGGACTGGGAGAAATCTGGAAAGTGACCTGCGTGGGGACCCAGGACAACCCTTCCAGACCACAAAGCATGATTTCCCAGGCCCGCTGGGTGAGTGCTGATCAATCAACACCCCTTCCTCCCCTCAAACCAGACACACACACACACACACACACATACACACCCCACAAGATGAAACTGACGTCCAGAGAGGTCAGGTGACTTGTCTAAGGTCACACAGTAGCTAGTCCCAGATCTCCAGATTCATGACGCAGTTTTCTTTTTTTTCTTTTCCCCCGCCCCCCTCCTCCTTGCCCAAGAAGGTCTCCCTAATGGTCTCTCCTTGGACATGATCAGGCCACGAGTCGCTTCTTTATTTCCCTAGCAAAACAGAGCTGCTACCTCTGGCCAATTCCCTAGGCTGCACTGGGGGAATCTGGGAGAGGGTAAGGCAGCCTGCAGGGGACAGACACTCCAGAAAGGGGATGTCCTTTCCTTGTGCCGTCGCCCTCTGCCTCTGCACCCCTGCACATACGGATCCCTCTGAGCTGCTGGGTGGGCAGGCGGCTCCTGGACGCTGTCCCAGGGGCATGGCTCCTGAGCTGCCGGGCGAGAGGCCAGTTCCTGCCAGTTCCTGGAGGTCGAGCACGTTACCGTTGCTAATATCCTCTCGAGAAGGCCACCACCATGCTGTGTTCAGCGCCATGAGCGATGTGATGACTGTGCCCATTTAACACCGGAGGAATAGAGTTGCTGGTGAGGTAGCCTGCCCACCGTCCCCCCAGCTAGCCGAGCTGCCCTGGGGTGGGACAGAGCCCTGGCCCCACCTCCGGGCACAGGGCAACCTCTGCTCCTCATGGGGTCCTGCCCAGGCTCCAGAAAGGTAAAGGTACGGGGCGGGAGGGAAGAGAAGAATCTTCCTTTCCACCCAGCACAAGGCCAGATCTAGACTTTCCTTCTCGTTGATGTTTTCAAGAATGCAGGGTGATAGAGGCAAGACAAAAAGCAGTTGACTCCCCCAGAAGCCACCTCCCCCACCTGCAGAACGCCTCTGCCCCCCCCCCCCACCCACGGGAACCGGGTCCCCACCGGGTGTCCCCTCCCCGGCTGGGGCAGGAGCACGCGGTGGTGGGGAGTGGGGGCTCCGGAGTCTCGCTTTCAATCCCACGTGGGCCAGCAGATCCCATGGAGAGGAGGACCTGGGCGATTGTGAAGGGGGAGTTAGAGCCATCTGGGTAAGGACAGGGTGGCAGGGGGAGGGTGAGAGGCTGGTGAACGCAGTGGGAAGTGGGGCTGGGCCGGGGCGGGAGCAGATCTTGAAAGGCCGTGTGCCGAGGCCAGGGTGTCTGACCTTGTCCTGCGGGCAGGGGGAGCCCCTGGGAGTTTCCACGCAGGGGAGAGGCTGGTCAGATCATGTCTAATCCGCACAGACTCTGCCGCGTGACTTCGAACCAACGTCCCTGCCTCTCCTCTATCAGCCCAGGCAGCTGACCTCGTCGGTCCGTAGGTTCCGTCTGGTTCCTGCATCGGGTAAGGACGTGGAGGCTGGGCACGGGGCCAGCGGGACCAGCAGTCAGTCGGGAGTGATCTCATGGACGTGGAGAGGCCCTGGCACCAGATAAGTCCTGGTGGAGCCCACAGGGCCAGAGACGCCTCCATCGGTGCTGACACGGTGTAGACCTCACCTTGACCTGCCTCCTCCAGCCACACTTCGGCCTCCCTGGTCCTGCACCCGTGGGGCAGAGGGGCTTGAGGGCAGGGGGCGCTCTGGGAGGACTGGCACCTGCCGATAGCACCAGAGGGAGGGGCAGAGAGAGAGGACAGGAGAGGGCAGGTGGCAGGAGACAAGGGCTGGGGGGTGAGGTGGAGAAGGTGCGGCGGGGGGGGGGGGGGTCATTTTTTTTTAACTTCGTGAAAATATTTATTTGACCCAAATTACTCTTTTTTTTCTCTTTCGAAAATAATAAGTTAGTAATTCCGTGGACACACTTAATTGAAAGTAAGAGGAAGCCCGTACAGAACAACACAAAGATAAAGAAGCTAATCAGGGCGTATTCATTAGGGTAGAGCGGTTAAGTACATGTTATGTGGTTGTAAACTCTCGCAAATACCCGAGTGACTGAACTTGACAATGGAGCATGATTTTGCAAACAACGTGGAGAGGAACCGTGCACTTAACCTTTCTGTTGTGCGGCCACCGGAGCCTCTGCAAACCGCTGACATCCCAGGGCACCAGGCAGGGTGCCTAAACCCCCTCAGGTTCAAACTCATTGGTCAATGTTACAGTAATCGTTTCTCTGCTTACTGTGCATTCCAGGGGTATCTCAGAAAGATGTATTTTATTTTATTTTATTATTTTATTTTATTTTATTTTATTTTAATTTTATTTTTGAGACAGAGAGAAAGAGAGAGTGAACGAGGGGCAAAGAGAGAGAAGGGGAGACAGAGGGAGACAGAGAGTGGAGCTGGAAACGGGGCTCGTGTTCACCCGATGTGGGGCTTGAACTCATGAACTGCGAGGTCGCCACCTGAGCCGAAGTCGGATGCTTCACCCACTGAGCCACCCGGGTGCCCCCAAAAGATGCGTTTTTAACTTTTGCTGTGATTTGATGTTTTATCACGGAAATGATCAAACATAACCTAAGGTAGAATCAGGGGTGGGGAGGAAGGTCAAGGCATTTGTGCTGAGGTGACATTTAGCTGGGTGGCCTCTGGAATCACAACCCCCTTGGCTGTCGGAGCTGGTGGGCCCCTTAGCTGCCACCCGGTGTCCCCTCACTGGACAGAGGAAGAAGCCGAGGCCCGGGAGGGGACCCATCTTGCTCGAAGCCACGCATCGAATGGGTCAGCGACCGGTGAGAACCCGGGGTCCCCGGCTGTTTCCTGTCTGGCGTCCAGCTGTGTCTAAAGAGTTCCTGCTGCATACACAGTGCTACCAGGGACTTGACTGACTACTGCGTGGGGCGCAGGGGACACCGGTACCCCGAGAGGGGTGGGAGGTTCCTTGGTGCAGCGTCTCCAGCTGCCTGTCCCCCTGGGAGTGGCTTGGGGGCCCCCGAGCCCTGCTCCCAACCCGGGCATCCCCCGGGAGCACCCCCGGTGAGGCTGAGGGTTTTCCCGGACCAGCGGATCCCTGCCAAGCAAGTCCCCCTGCGAAGCCAGCACTGGTCGTTCTCTCTCTCGCACAAACACACCCTCTGTGTTGCTTTTCCCTTGAATTCTATTCTCCCTCCTCTCTCCTCCTCCTTTTCATCCCCACACACCCGGCTCCCCATCCCTTCCCTCCCCGTTTCCCTCCTTCTGGCTCATAAATTCTCCCCCTGGGGCTTTTTGCCAAGGGGTTGAATAAACAGGAAGGGAAACAGGGAATAAATCACAGCTGAGTCTCGACAGGCTCTGGGAAGGTCTCTGACTCTGGAGACCGTCACAAAGGAGCCAGGAGGTCTCTGCCTTGGGAACCGCAGCCCGTGTCTGGAGGGCCTGGAGGGCTGTGGAGAAGGGGCTGATGGGCGGTGGGGGACAGTGCTATCTGGGGTCAGCGGCGGGCTTGTGATCGACCCCACAGCCCTCAGAGTGAGGGAGGATAGAGCCCAGGCTGGGAGTCTGGTTCTGCTGTGTGACTCTGGGCAAATGTCCTCCCCTCTCTGAGCCTCAACCACCCCATCTGGGAGGAGGGGCGGGATTAGATGAACAGGAGGGATCCTTCCAGCCCCACAGCTTCCTGAGCTGCCCGGATGGGGGAGATCATGCAGACCCCTGGCTTCCCCCCCCCCCCACCCTCAGGGGGCTTCAGTCAGAACACTTAGCTGCCCCAGGACACCCTTGGGGGGCGGGGATGAAGGTTGGAGGAGGTGGCCCCAACTGGAGGCCCTCAGCCGGAAGCTGGCTCTGGCTGGGACCTCCACCCCACGGCCTCCTCTGGCCCTCCAGGTGAGCTGGGACACCATGAGCCTAGGCTGGGAGCAGAAGTTTTGGCTTCTGGTTGCCAATAAAGGCTGACAACACTCCCCCCTCTTTCAAGTGACGGGCTGGGGCTTTGGGGAGGACAGCCACAATCTGTGGGTGGCAGAGGGAGAGAAAGGATGAAAAGAAGGACGGAGAAGGTCATGGGGTCCAGGAGGAGGCCTGGGTGCCTGGGGCGTGAACAGCCTGGTGTGTGTGTGTGTGTGTGTGTGTGTGTATGTGTCTGTGGTTCAGATTCAGGCATCTGTCTGTGGTTCAGATCTGTGTGCCCCTGGGGAGACGCCGTGAGTCTCTGATTGTGAACAGCAGCTTGGTGCCTGGACAGAGCATCTCCCCAAGTGATGACGAAAAGTGCCAGCTGCCGGCAAATCTTGGCGAGCTCAGTGACACAGCGCCAGCCTGGAAGCCAGGGGTCCAGCCCCAGACCCAGACTCGCTGGACGGCCTTAGGTACACCACCGCCTGTCTCTGGCTGGAGAAGCCTCGGTGGCAAATAACAACCCTCCTGAACGCTTGACGTGTTCAGGTAGAGGCAGCCCCTGTTCTGAGCACGTTCCAGGGCAGAGTTCTCCAGGGCACTCTCTCTCTCTCTCTCTCTCTCTTTAAAGTGTTTTTTTTTTTTTAATTTTTTTTTTTCTCAACGTTTTTTTTATTTATTTTTGGGACAGAGAGAGACAGAGCATGAACGGGGGAGGGGCAGAGAGAGAGGGAGACACAGAATCGGAAACAGGCTCCAGGCTCTGAGCCATCAGCCCAGAGCCTGACGCGGGGCTCGAACTCCCGGACCGCGAGATCGTGACCTGGCTGAAGTCGGACGCTTAACCGACTGCGCCACCCAGGCACCCCTAAAGTGTTTTTTAACAGTTATTTATTTTTGAGAGACAGAGCATGAACGGGGGAGGGTCCGAGAGAGAGGGAGACACAGAATCCGAAACAGGCTCCAGGCCCCGAGCCGTCAGCACAGAGCCTGATGCGGGGCTCGAACCCACGAACCGTGAGATCGTGACCCGAGCCCAAGTCGGACGCTCAACCTACGGAGCCACCCAGGCGCCCCCCCTCCTGGCACATTCTTTCATCTATTCCTTTTCACGGATGTGGAAATGGACACACATGAGATTGCAGCCTGGGGAGGGGGCCTGGGGACACCAAGACCCAGAGACCCCGCACTGGGGGCCGAGGGTCCAACCATGGGGGATGTGATTCAGATCTCGGAGGTTCTGGCGTGGCCCTGTGGCCCTCCCTCCCCCTCACTTGGGTGTTAGGCAGGCCTGACTTGATCTCTAAGGTTCTTGGTGTTCCAGGATGCTAAGACTTGGTGTCTGAAACATACAGTCCACAACAATAAATGTCACAGGAGGAAGGATGTGACCAGGCTGCAGAGGGAAGAGACCCAAGACGTTCTGAGCCAAATCCCTCCCCTCTCCCCCTCTCCCCACCTCCTTCCCCTCCTCTCCCTTCTCAATCCCTCTCTATTTCTCTCTCTCTCTCTGCCCCAAGAGCTGATTCACCCCGGGAGTGTCTCAGAACCTGCACCCATGCTGTCTTCTGATGGCAGAGGCCACCAGCTGCTAACCAGGGCTCAGCCATGCTTCGTGGTAGAGTCTCCACTCCCCGAAAAGCCCGGGGATCAGTGGCCACATGAGGCACTTTCAATGTTGCTTTAACATGCCCTCTTTGTGTCTTCCTCTCGTCTGTCCCTGGCCAGCCTGACTCAGCCACTGGAGGAGGTGGAGGAGCCTGGAGGCAGCCAGGGCCAGGAAGGAGAAGTCCAGCTTGGTGACATTAACAGGGAGATGGGACCGCCCGGCGTTTCCGTTTCTGGACACAGGCACGGTCGTAAAACTGAGCACAGTCAGACCCCGTGCTGTCCCTGGCGGTCCCACCCCGGCCTGCTGCATGAGCTGTTTCCTACCTCAGGACCTTTGGCCAGGTCATTCCACTGCCCGGAAACCTCCCTGCCCTGCGCTGTGCACTCATTCAGGGCTCTGCTTAGATATTTCCTCCTCAAGAGGCCTTCCTTGACTATTCTACCCAGAGGGGTCACTCTGACATTTTCTATTTCACTACCCCACTGTTTGAAACATGCAACTCATTGCAATTTATAATCAATTCCATCATCCAGCTCATGACTATCTGTCTATTTCACTACTATTCATTGTAATAATGGCCCTCCCACCAAACTGTCACCCAAAACAAAGCAGGGGCCGTAGGGGTGCTTAATAAATGCTTGTGGATGGTCAGCAAACATTTCTCGAAAAACTGGCTGAAGGAGATAATGGTTCACCTGGCTCTGAAGGTGGAGAAGGAGCTAGAAATGTTTAGCTGGACCAACCCAAAACTAGGCTCTCGGTAGCTTAACCCATGACGACATCTGTCGCTTACTTGGCCAGGCGTCTGGACGGCGGACGGCCCAGGGTCGATGCCCCAGCTTGGCGATGTCATCCGGCATCCTCGTTCTCTCCATCTGTCTTAGTCAGTTCGGGCTTCTACAACTGTGTGGCTTATAAACAACAGTCCAGAAGCTGGAAGTCCAAGATCAGGGCGCCAGCACGGTTGGGCTCTGGTGAGAACCCTCCTCCGAGTTGCCGACTGCCTGGATCCAGGCATGGCAGAGAGCGAGAGACACCTCTCGGGTCTCTTTCGTATGGGCATGAACCTCATTCAAGAGGGCTCCGCCTCTGTGACCTAATTACCTCCCAAAGGCCCCACCTGCCAAGACCATCATATCGGGGATTAGGAATTTCAACATGGGAAAGCTGGGGGGACACAAACATTCAGTCCATTGTACCATCTGCTGCGTTAGCACTCTCAGCCGGTGGGTACTTGTGCTTAGGCTTGACATCTCATGGTCACAAGACGGCTGCCACAGCTCCAGGCATCACATCCGCACACAACTGTCCAAAATAGGAAGGGAAGAGAAGGAGCAAAGGAGCCTACACCTCACGTGGCTTTCTCTTCCACTGAAGAGGAAAAACTTTACCTTGAAGCAAACTGCCACTCACCGGGCCCTCTGGAGATTCCTCTTTACATTAATATCACTCGAAACGGGACCACATGGCCACCCAAGACCAATGAGGGGCAGAGTACACAGACTCCCACGGTCACCTGAGACACAGTGAGATTCGTCTTCCGATCATCTTCTGAGTTATACGCAATTCAAGCCAAGAAGGTTCCGCAGTGGGGAAGAGAGCAGACAAGGTCAGTGCCGTCTCCGTCTCCTCCACGGTCTCGTATAGCCTCCCGGGGTCCAAGGCTACTTTTCCTAGTCCCTAGGGCCTTTTCTTCCTGGTCATTTGGGAAAGCAGGGATCAGAGAGGCTAATAAGTGCGCTCAACATCGCACAGGACACTAGAAGGAACGGAACCCGGCTCCCGTCTCTCCGTCCTCCCAGAACCTGGGGTATACCCTGAGCACCTGTGTCGCACTTTAGACCCTGCCCACCCCTCAGGTCTGCTGCTTGTTTAGTTGGTATCTTTCCCACGAGGCTGCAAACTCCCTACGTGCAGGGACCTTGAATCTGCCCTCGGCTGTGTCCCTGGCACCTAGCACAGAGCCTGGCATTATTGAATGAATGAATGGGCCCGAGTGTAGATAACAGAAAGCTTCCTAACCCACGATGTCACAATCCTGGCAGTAAGCACTTGGTGCGGGGCCCTTAAGCTTTTAGCTGGCCCCGGGTGGTGACACTGATGGTGAACTTTACTTGTGTAAATCCGCCCCGTGGCAGAGAACAAGCAAAAATGGGGGCACAGCTGGCTCCCATGCTGGATAGAAGTTCCTGAGAGGAACCTAGCTCTCAATCGAAGCTATTTAAAAGTGGAATTTTGCAGAGAGCCAGCATGGTTCCTCTCGTGATGTGTCCTTAAGTTTGGTTTCATTAAAGATGATTGCCTTGTTTTGATTTCTTTGATACTTTGTGTGGGGTAAAAACCCACATCCCAGCGTCTCCAGCCCTGTCCCTGCCTGTAACTGGCAGCCAGCAGTCCTCCTGGTTCCTTCTTCTTTTTTAAAATGTTTATTTATTTTTTTGGGGGGGGAGGGGCAGAGAGAAAGAGGGAGACACAGAATCTGAAGCAGCTTCCGGGTTCGGAGCGGTCCGCACAGAGCCCCACGTGGGGCTCGAACTCACGAACCGCGACATCATGACCTGAGTTGAGCTCAGATGCTTAACTTATGAGCCACCCAGACGCCCCTCTTCTTCTTCTTCTTCTTCTTCTTTTTTTAAAAAATTTTTAATGTTTATTTATTTTTGAGAGAGAGAGAGAGACAGAGTGTGAACGGGATAGAGGCAGAGAGACAGAGAGAGAGGAAGACACAGAATCCGAAGCAGGCTCCAGGCTCCGAGCTGTCAGCAGTGAGTCTGATGCGGGGCTCGAACTCACAAACTGCGACATCATGACCTGAGCAGAAGTTGGTGCTTGACAGACTGAGCCACCCAGGTGCCCCCTCTCTTTTTTAAAAATGTTTATATATTAGAGAGAGAGAGAGAATGAAGGGGAGGGGCAGAGAGAGAGGGGAACGGAAGATCCGTAGCAGGCTCCACCCTGACAGTGAAGAGCCTGGTGCGGGGCTCGAACCCATGAACTGTGAGATCAGGACCTGCGCCGAAGTCAGAAGTTCGACCGAGCCCCCCAGGCACACCCGGCCCCCTCCCACCCTGCCTGTCAATTCCGCACCTAAGCTGGCACTCCCGCACTCCCAGCCCCAGTCCAGCCCCCTGAATTCCCAGCGTGGGTGGGGCACGCGGCCACCTACCTGACATTCCCCCCCCCCCCCAGCCCCCTGTGTTTCTCTGCCATCTCCAGCTCAGTCTGGGCACACTTGAGCCCCTGCTTGCCTCCAGGCACCCACATCACACCCGAATCCGTGTGTGGGCACCGGCCCGTCTGCAGACTGCGCAGCCCCAGGCTCCCACCCTTCAGGAGCCTCTTTTTCAAGCATCGAGACTAAGAGAAAAGCCGGAAGTGAAGGCATCGCCGAATCAGCAACCGGGTGATATTATCACATTATTATTTCTCTCCATTGATAACGACTTGAAGGGAGCTATTATCATAGGGGCGTCCATAAAGTCCTTTCAAAGGATAAAGCGTTTTAAAACCGGAAGCTTTTGGAAACAGCGTCCCGCACCGCTCACAGATTCGTTCCTTCGGCAGCTATTGATGGGCTCCGGTGCCAGCATGGGGCCGGCGGTCCGCCGGTGGGCAAACGGGCAGGGCCCTGCCCATGCCCAGACGAACAGTGACCGTCCAGGGAGACGTGGATGAGGCTCCCGCGAAGGACCGCTCGCTGATCGAAGTGCTGTATTTCATCGACCTGTTTAACTCTCAGAGCAGGGCCGGGAGCACGTACTTTTCTTGGCCCATTTTACAGATGGGGACACTGACGTGCGGACAAGCGAGGCAACTCGGCCAAGGCCACCCAGCTGGCGCAGGGTAAAACCTTCGTGTAAACTCAGGCCGTCTGGCTCCAGGGACCCGTGATCCTGGCCACAGCTCCCCCAGGATGTGAGCAACGATGTAAATAAGGCGTGTGATTACAAACTGTGGTGGGTGCAATGGCAGAGAAGCTGGGGATGCTGGGAGGGCAAATAAAGTAGGGGGCGCCGGGGCGGCTCAGTCAGTTAAGTGTCCGACTCTTGATTTCTGCTCAGGTTGTGCTCTCATGGTTTGTGAATTCGAGCCCCGCCTTGGGCCGTATGCTGAGAGCACGGAAGCTGCTTGGGCTTCTCTGTCTCCCTCGCTCTCTGCCCCTCCCCTCTCTGACTCCTCTCAAAAGAAATAAAAATAAACTTAAAAAAAAAAGAGGAGGCCCAGCTTAGTCGAAGGGCCCAGGGAGGGCATCTTTGAGGAAGCGACACTTCCGTGGAGACTGAGAGAATGAGTGGACATAACCCAGGCAAAGAGTTGAGGAAGGGGCATCGTGTGCAAAGAAGGGAGCCCGTGCAAAGGTCCTGAGGCAGGAGAGCTTAGTACAGGGTGGGCAGTTGAAGGCAGTGGATCAAAAATAAAATAAGAAAACGTGTGTGTGGCGGGCGGCGGGGGGCTTTAGGGAGGAAGAAGGTCTGGGGAAGGTGGGGCTGGACTTGGCAGGCACCAGGATTAGATTTTATCCATCCTGCAGCAGCAAGGGTTTAGAGCAGGCCAGGTGCCCTGCCCCTGCGGGGCATAGGAGGCTGTTAGCAGGGTAGGATTAAGGGGGCTTGTAGAGCCCCAGCTGGTCTACACACCTTTCTCTGTCATTTGCCCTGGAAGCCCGCCACTGCCGATTGTGTCCTCGGGGTTGGGGAAAGCAGTTCCTGACTTCCAGTCTCCTGGGGAAAGTCAGACATCTCTGAGCGGTAAAGCCCAGAGCTGTTGCCGGCTGCTACCTCGGTGGCCGGCTTCTCCTTCAAAAATAAGCCCCTGCTCTGGCCGGACACCCTGCCGGTGATGACGGCTCCAGGGAGAGGATTTTTTTGTCCTCCAGCCCCCCACTGGAGGATGGGGAAGCGGCCAAGTGAATCTGCGCCGTGGGACCCGGGCCGCCACCCAGGGGTGGCTCGGCTCGCAGGGTGTTTCCCAATTAGGAGCGATCTGCCCCATGTAGGGACGTGACGAGGGTCAGGGAAGACGTCCCAGTAGAGGGTGGTATCTGCACCGGAGCCCAGGGCTCACCAGATGAAGAGGGGAAGACGTGGAAGGGAGAAGGCGCAGCGTGGGGAGGGAAGAGGCACCGGGGGTGGAGAGAGCAAAACCAGGAGGGTGGGGAGGTTCTACAAGCCTCAGATACCCTGACCCGGGCGTGGGTCTGGGGCCGTGGGCTTCTGAATCCAGGAGGGGACTCGGATCGTCATTCCCAATTAACAGACGGGGAAAGGGGGCCTCAGAGCGAACTAATTTTCCCAAGGCTGTTCTGAGTGGCGGGGCTGGGATTCACACTCGGGCCCCCGGCTCTGGAGGTAGAACCTCCAACCACACTGCTCCCCAGGTTATCGCAAACACCTCTGAGGAGCCGGACAGGCGTTCACCAGGCAGGGAAGTCGAAGGTTCTGGCCCTAATACAGCCACTCACTCTCTATGGGCCCCTTCCCCGCTCGGGACCTCAGGTCCCTCTTCTGCAAACAGACCACTGCCCTTTCTCCACCACGGACTGCTGTGAGGGGCCAAGGAAACGGCAGAGGGACCTGCGGATGGAAACCTTGGCGGCACGCGGAAGGGCTGGCTCCTGTCCTAGGGGCGGCCCGAGACGCCAGACAAGGTAGGCTGGAGGCTGTGGGATGGATGGCGACCGCTGCTTTCCTCCCCCCCTCCCGGCACCCCAGGCCCGAGGAATCAGGGCTGTCCGTCACCCTCTCAGCAGCGGCCGGCTGTGCCAGCTCCTCCATATTCCATCAGCTGGAGAGAGAGGAGCGGGGGGGGGGGGGGTAGATGGAGCCAAAGGAGCCTGTCCGTTGGCTGAGGCAGCCCCTTCACATCCACCAGTCCCCCGACACAGGCTCAATCAGCAGGCTCTGGTCACAGGCCAGGAACCCTTACTGAGGGCTCTGTGGTGCGGGCTGGGCAGATGAGATGCGAGAGAAAAAATGGTGATGGATGATGATGATGATGATGGTGATGGTGATGATGGTGTTGTTGGTGTTGATGGTGATGATGGTGATGATGATGGTGACAGTGATGGTGATGATGGTGATGGTGTTGATGATGATGATGGTGATGGTGATGATGATGATAGTGACGGTGATGATGGTGATGATGGTGACAGTGATGATGGTGTTGATGGTGTTGATGGTGATGGTGAAGATGATGATGATGATGGTGATGGTGATGATGGTGTTGATGGTGATGATGGTGATGATGGTGATGATGATGGTGACAGTGATGGTGATGATGGTGATGGTGTTGATGATGATGATGGTGATGGTGATGATGATGATAGTGACGGTGATGATGGTGATGATGGTGACAGTGATGATGGTGTTGATGGTGTTGATGGTGATGGTGAAGATGATGATGATGATGGTGATGGTGATGATGGTGTTGATGGTGATGATGGTGATGATCATGGTGACAGTGATGGTGATGATGGTGATGGTGTTGATGATGATGATGGTGATGGTGATGATGATGATAGTGACGGTGATGATGGTGATGATGGTGACAGTGATGATGGTGTTGATGGTGTTGATGGTGATGGTGAAGATGATGATGATGATGGTGATGGTGATGATGATGGTGACAGTGATGATGTTGATGATGATGATGATGGTGATGGTGATGGTGGTGATCGATGCAGAAATGTTGGGATTTAGAGCTGGTGGCCAAGAAAGAATTCTTGAGACACCTTTGGTGGGAAAAGGTGGCGTTATTAAAGCACGGGGACAGTGCCCGTGGAGTCGTGAGGAGTGGCCGATTCTATACTTTCAAGCTGGGAGGGGGTTAGGGATGGCACAAACCCCCAAGGCATTTCAGAAACAAGGTTTCTAGGAGCTTGAGAGGCAAAGGTCATTTATTACAGTTTAGTAAAACTTCAGTCACAAGCCCCTTCAGATGTATATCAGGGGGCCACATGCTTGGAGGCTGGTCGCCAACATACATCTCGAGGGGTAGAGATAAAGGAAGTTTCCAAAGGAATTTCTGTATGTTTAAAGTAGTCTCACAGGATCCTGGGGGAGGGGCTGAGATTGCCTTTTGCCTGCAGCAGAAGGTCAACGTTGAGGCAGCCGAGCAACCAGAGGAAGGTCACTCTGTTTCAAGGACTTGTCGGTGGGTTGTGAGTTATAAGTAAAAAATGTGTTCCTTTTGCCTTTATTCCCCATAACAGTGATGGTGGTGGTGATGATGATGATGGTGACAATGGCAGCGATGATTTGTTACCACTCTGAAGACCTTGCTTGGCGTCAGGCACCCTATAAGCGCTTTGTGTGCACGGCATTGGCTCCGTCGTGACCCCCACTTCATAGATGAGGAAACTGAGGTCCAGAGTGGTGAGGAGGCTCGGCTGAGACGTGGCCAAGATGAGGTCTGGCTGTGAGTCCCCTGGGCTCCGGCACTCTCACTCTGATCCTAACCATTATGCTCCCCTGTGAGGGTCCAGAATCAGCAGACTTGGATTCGAATCCTGGGTCCACCACTATCCTGGCTGAGCACCTTGGACTACAACTTTGCCCTCTGAGCCTCGGTGTCCTCATCTGTAAACGGGCTGCCTCTCGGGGCTGCCGGGAGCTCTGGGTAAATTCCTGCAGCTCACAGCCAGCCCCCCAGAAAGTCCTTCAAGTCTTTGTTCAACCGTCACCTTCTCAGCAAGGCCTGGCCTGCCCACCCTATTTACAACCGCAGCCACCCCATTCCTCTTGCCCGGCGCTACTCTGTCCCGTCCTCTACATCACACATCACCTTCGCGTCGATTCCATTTGCTGTCTGTCTCTGCCGCTGGCACACAAGCGCCCGGAGGCTGAGTTCTCCACTCGTTTGTGTTCCAGAACGGGACCAGTGTGAGCTGCTAACATGCACTTTCTGAGGGAATGAACACACAGGCGGGTGTCCTCTTCCCCCCTTCTCGGGTGTTCCTTGGAGACAGGAGGACCCAGGGGATGAGATTTAGCTGGCAGTGTTGGAATGGGCCCGAGAGGCTGGGGGGAAGGTGTTTACAGGGGGTGAGAGAAAACGCATGGGATTCTGGGTCAGGAGTCAGGCAGGAGGTGAGGGAGACACAGGGAGGGATGGGTTTCTCCAGGGTGGGGGTGGGTTTGTCCGATTTGTCTCCTGGCCACCCCCCTCGGCTGCAGCGGTCCCTTTGTTTGAACTGGCTGGTCTGAACTCCCAGTCCCCTCCTCTCCCAGGGATCCTGAGGCCAAGCAGACGGGGTCCTCCCCGCCCCAAACCCTGGGCTTCCCTGGGCTCAAGCTTCAGCCCACCCGGGGCCAGCACCCACGCGCTCCTCAGTCACAGTGCTGATTCAGGAAAGGTCATTCCAACCCCGAGTCATAAATGTTAGAACTCCATGGACTGTTGGCGATTCTGATCCTTTGAGGAGGGAACAACAAGCTCAAAAAGGAAAAGTTATTGTTCAGGTCAAGCAGCGAGGTCCGCCAAATCCTCTGTCCTGGACTGAGTGACTGAGAAGTCCTGGATACCACCCGCACCGCTCCCCTGCACCCGCCCCAGGTCCCATCTTCTGTAAATGCAACCCGGCCTTCAAGCCTCTGTGAGGGCCAGGCATCCCCCACCCTGGTCCCCTGCCCCTTCCCCATCCCGGTCCCAGGAGTGCTCCCTGCCCCAGGAGTGCTCCCTGTCCCAGATATGTTCTCTGCCCCAAGTGTGCTCCCTTTCTCAGGCATGCTCCCTGCCCCACGAGTGCTCTGCATCTCAGGAGTACTCCCTGCCCCAAGTGTCCTCCCTGCCTCAGGAGTGCTCCTTGCCTCAGGTGTCCTCCCTGCCCTGGATGTGTTCTCTGCCCCGAGTGTCCTCCCTTTCTCAGGTGTGCTCCCTTCCCCAGTAGTGCTCCCCATTCCAGGCATGCTCCCTGCCCCAGGCGTGCTCCCTGCCTCAGCTGTGCTCCCTGCCTCATCTCTCCTCTCTGTTCCAGGTGTACCATTCTCCAACCACAGCTTGGGAGCTCACTCTGCCCCTGGGCCTTTGCGCATGTGAATTATCTGCCTGGGATGCCTCCTCTGCTTCAGCCGATTGTCACCCCATTCTTAGGGTCTGGAATGAGTCCCCGCTTCCTTCAAGAGGCCTTTTGCATCTGCTCTGTGGTTGAGCCCACCAGCTTTGCTTTTTAGGACACTACATATTGTGTGTTTTCAGATCTCCTCTGAGTTTTAAGGGATTAGGAAGGGACGTAGAAGGGGACAAGGCAATAGATGGGCTCCTCCAAAGCGCTGTGACCTTGGATCTGCTCCCTAACTCCTCTGAGCCTCATCTTGTCCTTGTATAGAAGGTGAGTCTAGTGAAGAACCCATCCCTAGCTAACTCACAGGCCCCTGTGGGAGGGCTGGGTACATGATAAGGGACAGTGCACACGTGAGGGCTGGCCCCATTCTTGGGGGGCAGGAGCAGTGGGTCCCAGTGAGCTTCCATAGAGAAGACAAGCCCCCTTGGTTGGGCCCCCCGTTCATCGTCATCTCCCCTTCAGCCCTGGCCCTGGGCTGGGCACCTAGGAGGACTCAGCATGCATGGGAACACTGAACTTTGAGTCCTGGGGTCATTCCTAGAACCATCTGTCCCCCCGTGGCCTGCTCCCTCCTCGAGGGACCACGTCTTCTTGGCTTCCTCGCCTCAGTGCCCGGCGTGGGGCCTGCATGGAGTAGGTGCTGTGTTTCTGACCCTAGAACTAAAAAGCAGACGTACTTGACTCGGAAGACGTGCTCCAGACCAGGACGAGCCCTTAGAGATCGTCTCGCCAAGTGCCATCATTGTGCAGACGGGAACCTGAGGCCCAGAGATGGAAAGGGACACGTTGAGCTCGGGTAGTGGTACCTACTTTGGGAGCAGACGGATCTGGGTCTAGAGCAGTTCTTTACGTTGTTGGGAGTGGGACCCTGGACAAGTTGTGTCTCTCTCTGAGCGGTGGTTTTCCCATCTGGAAACGGAGCTAATGGTGAGGGGAGTCACGGGGACAGAGTGGGATCGCGTCTCTGAAAGCGTGCACACGGTGCCTCACACGTGTTAGGTCTCCAGTAAAGGAAGGAGTCCCACGCATTAAAGCAGATCCGAGGAGGGGCGGGGACAGAGCCGGGTCACCCGTTCCCCCCTCAGCTTACTCTCCGCCAGCTTTGATGAGGAGAAGCTGGCGGGTTTCCCTCTCTGCCCCCCTCCACCCCAGGAAGCCAATACCTGATCCCACCCCACGCACCTTATCTATGGAAAGGAGCTACTGATCTCCCAGGAGGTTCTAATCAATGCAACTACAGCCGCATCCTGCCAACGTCTGGATCCGGTTTCCACACCTTCTTCATTACACTGGCACCAGAACCATCTCTCAAGTCCCTGCCAGCCCAGTAACTCTGCTTCTTGAAGATCGGGTCACCTCCCCGCCCAGGACGACTGGTTCCCTTCTTCCCTCCTTCCCAGAGAGGCCCCCTTCCCCTACCTGCCGGGGACCACGCCCGGACCAGCTGATCCTAGATGACAGTACCCGGCCGTGGATGCCACCTTCCACGGGAGCGGCAGTGTGGCGGACGGGCAGACGCTTTGCAGACAGACCTGGGTTCGAACCCCAGCTCTGCCCCTCACCAGCTGTATAACCCGAGGCAGTCACTCTGCCTGTCCCTGAATGGAGACCAGAATTTCCAATTTGCCTTTTTGATTTTTTTTTTTTAATGTTTATTTATTTTTGAGAGAGACAGAGACAGAATGCAAGTGGGTTAGGGGCAGAGAGAGAGGGAGACACAGAATCCAAAGCAGGCTCCAGGCTCCGAGCTGGCAGCCCAGAGCCTGACGCGGGGCTGGAACTCACGAGCCGTGAGATCATGACCTGAGCCGAAGTCGGACGCTCAACCGACTGAGCCACCCAGGCGCCCCTCTAATTTGCCTGTTCGTAAGAAGTGCCCAGCATGCGCCTTCTTTACTTATCGCTGCTCCTGTTTGGCGTGTGGCAGCCCCATCCTCCTTCCAGGAGGCCCCATTCTCTGGCCCCCCGTTTTCTCTGGCTGCCCCAGGGCTGGCCCCACCTGCCTTTCCCATCCTGTGTCCGAGCTCTCCAGGGCCAAGACTCCCCAGCATGGTGTGTTCCTCACAGTGCTTTATCAACGCCTGCAATTCTCATGGCAACCACGGGAGGGCGGTGTTATCATCACCATCCCCATTTTACAGATGAAAAGCCTGAGGCATGGAGAGGTTAAGTCACTTGCCTGAGGTCACACAATTGATAAGAGGTAGAGCTGGGATTCACATCCAAGCACACCGCGGTCCCTACTTCCTCCCACTGCCCCAGCTTCCCACCATTCATCTCTCTCATTGCCTACTTGTGCTCCCCTCCTTCCATCAAGCCCTGGATCTGTCCACTCATCTACCCACCCAATCATCCACCACCCCTCCCTCCCTCTGTGCTTCCCTTGCTGACCACTACACTGCCACCTGATGTTTGCACTGACCACGGGCTGCAGTGGTGGCCATGGTCCCGCTTTCATGCACATCAGTCTGGTTGGGGAGACCGATGGGTATTCAGGTGATGACAGCTCATTGCCTGAAGTGTTCTGAAGGGCCTCGGGCTCTGCGGGAGCACAGAGGAGGCACCTGACCCAGGCTGGGTGTCCAGAGAAGGTGATCCCTGGCTTGAGTCCTGAGGGGAAGGGTGCAGAGAGAGGAAGAGCACCCCTGAGACGAGAAGAGGAGAAAGTGCAGCTCTCTTGGCCTCCCGGGAGATCACGGGACATGAGAGAAGCTGCGAGTAAGCCCTTGTGGCTCACATCAGGGCTCCAGAGGCCAAAGAGGAGGCCGGTAGGGAGGCCGAGGCCAGGTGATGCCAGGCTGTGAAGTCAGACCAGGTGGTGACAGGAGCCCCCAAAGTGTTTAAGTGGGGGAATGATGTGGCCATAGGGCATCGATGGGTCCCTGAGCACTCTGGCCACTGCACAGAAAAGATAGTGAGGGCTAGAGGCAGAGATGAGAGCAGACAATGAGCCCCGGACCAAGATGGCGGCCAACGAGGAGGACAGAAGTGGGAAGATGAGAGGCACGTTTAAGACATAGCCTTGATGGACTTAAGTGAGGGATTGGGGGTGGGGGCAGGGTGTCACCTCTTTAGAGATGACCCTCACCTCTGCTGGCGCTTCCTCAGTGGCCACCCTTTGGTTCTTATAGCCCCAGACTTTTGCACAGGCCACTTGCCCTGCCTGGAAGGACCCTACTCTGAAGGTCAAGTGAAAAATTTTGAGGTAGCCAGCAGGCAACCAGGAGCCACTGGCAGCTCACAAGCAGGAGACTGGCATGGTCAGGTGTGGGTGTTAGAAACAGTCTGGCTCCAGGAAAGGCTCAGTGGTGGGGATGGTCAGAGTTGGGTGGGGAGGGGAGGGATGTGGGGCTGTGGGTGTCAGATCTCAAGAGTCATCACTTCCTGAGAGCAGGCTTCTCTTTGACCCACTCACCCTCAAACTAAGCCAGGTCTTTCTCTTGTAACCAATTTTCCCACCCTGGGCTTTTCCACAATTTGCAGTTTTCTATTTATATGCGTGGTTACTTAATTCATGTATATTTTTTCATTCCCAGCATCTAGCGCAGTCCTTGGCACATACGAGGCGCTCAATGAACGCTGAGCGAACGATGAGCAAGTGATCCTAGTTGGAGTTTGAGCAGCACACTGGATTGGTGGATACCAGGCTAGAAGGAAGGATTGGCGGCTACCAATTTATGGGGTTTGGAGGCCAAGGTTAGCTGTTTAGATCAGAACCCCAACTTCTCAACACCAACTGTGAGGAATATCCACAGCAGAATTATTTTTAGGAATTCTAAAATACTAAATGGGCTGAAAAAGGCATCCCAGAGGGAAGCTGGCAGGGCTCAGGGGCTGCCCGAGTTTTGGAATTACTCATCCGGCGCGGGCTCTTCGTTGGCACAGAGAATTGAGGCACCGTCCTGGCTGTTTTGTGCAGAGGGCCTGGATCTGAACCACGTACTAAATAAAGGCTGGAACACGATGTACCACATTTCCAACCCTGAACACATCTCAGAGCTGACAATAATATATATGTTATTTTTTTTTAAATTTTTTTATTTTATTTTTACCAAACTACAAAGTGCACGTGATTTTCTCTTGAACACCCGGTAAAAAAGCTGAAACTCAAAGCCAGATGTAACGGACAGAGTTGGGCTTGCTAGCATTTCCGCTTCCCGGAGGCGGGCTCCGTGACCACTCGTCGCTTCGCTCTACGAACCTATGTTTTCTCACCAGTAAAATGAGGGGCGCATCCCCTCCCCCTTCAAGTCACAGGTGTGATGGGGCTGTGGGATGTGAAAATTATTTGAATGGTCTTGGCTAAACAGGAGGTGTGGCTTAATTAGCCAAATGGATATACCTTTCCAAAGTTAGGAAATGGAAGCATCCACAGGTCCCGCCAACCTTTGTGGGGCATGCGAATACATTACTGGTCTTACTCCCATTCGCAGACAATCTTTTCGCCCCTGGCCAATGGGCTGGCCGCTTTTGTCTGGGTGCCCGCCCCTCCTCCAATCAGCTGTGGCCGAGGGCTCACGTGACACTTAGGCTGCCGCGTGTTCTAACACACTGTTCAATAGTCCTAGGGAGGGGCTGCTATTATGCCCATTTTACAGGGAAGGAGTCTGAGGCACAGAGAGGTGACTTCACCAATGACAAAGAGCTACTAAAATGCAGAATCGTGATTCGCACACTGGGCTTGAAACCGTTCAGTTCCATCGTCCGGTTCATCTCCGTATCTTCGGGGCTTAGCAGAGTGCCTGGCACGTAATAAGCATTCTGTATGTTTGCCAAGTGAGACTATAGCAGTAATAACTTTGATTCTACAGGCTTATTATGAAAATTAAGAAAGTTAGTATCAGTGAAAGCATCTGGCACAGACCCTGGGATTGAGCGGCGGTGAATAAATATTGGTTTAATTCATTCATGGGTCATTCATTCTTCTTCCCTTGTGGGCTGGGGCCACTGCTCCCTGCAAAGGTGGGAAGAAGGTGAACCCTGACTTCCCTCCACCCGCCCTGCCTTCTGCAGACCGCCTGGGCTTTAGAGACCTTTGCCCATCATGAGTATCTCTGAAACCTATTTGCGAGGGGAGTTCACGGTGGAGGTAAGCCCCTCTCTGACCAGCCTCTCCGGGGCACCTCCCTCTTCTCCCAGGGGACCTTCCCCGTCTTTTCCAACCACCACCCCCCCCCCCCCCGCCCCCAACCTGGCCCCCAATCGCAGGGCTCTCCAGCGTTTTGCTCACATCCAGCCTTGCTCCTGGTAGTTTTCCTGTTCAGACTTCAAAGGTCTTGTCTTCCAAGCAGAAATCACTTCTCTCACTCACTGCTCTCCCTGAGGCTTTATGGGCACCTCTCTGAAGTCACTTTGCACCGGGGGTGTTACGAACTGTACTAAAAAGTGCATGGATGCTGGGGCGGGCCCGTGTGGATGGGCGGGTCGTCACCAGCTGTGTGTTGGGCGAGTCAGGTATCCTCCCCGAGCCTATGTTTCCTACACGTTAGGTGGTGAATAAGCACCACTTCTCGGGGCTGCTGTGAAGGTGAAATTAAATGATTAAATAGAACAAATAATAATTATCAGTTTCCTTCTACGTATTGTGTAGAATGTCAGGCCTGAAAGGGACTTTAAAAAAAAAATTTTTTTTTTAACATTTATTTATTTTTGAGACAGAGAGAGACAGAGAATGAACAGGGGAGGGGCAGAGAGAGAGGGAGACACAGAATCTGAGACAGGCTCCAGGCTCTGAGCTGTCAGCACAGAGCCCGACGCGGGGCTCGAACTCACGGACCGTGAGATCATGACCTGAGCCGAAGTCGGACGCTTAACCAACCAAGCCACCCAGGCGCCCCTGAAAGGGACTTTAAAGGAATGTCGGATCCGGTGCTTTTCAAACTTCTGTTTCGCTAAGTGGAGCCACTGTTTCCTACAGGTTAAGGGGAAGCTCAGTGTGTAGAAACGGATCGACCAGCACGGCTCTGGGGAAGGCGGGGCCTAGAGCCCCGCCCACTCGGCCCCTCCCTCAACCCCACCCCCAGAGGCCCCAAGGGACTTCCGGCGAGCTTCCGGGGCGGGGCGCTCAGTGCTGAAAGGAGGCCTCTCTAAGAGAAGTCACGTAATCGTCATCTCTGTCGGGGAGTTAGGGCGTTTCTATTCCCTTAAAAATTCTCTCAGGCCCTTTACAGCCAGTCCCTCTTCCTACCGCCAGCCCCTGGAAACCACCAATTTGAACGGAAGGTTTGCTTTCTGGCCATACAGGTCTGTTTCTTCCAGAATGTCACGTGCAGTCATAGGGTGATTAGCCTTTCGCTTAACCTGTCATGTTTGACAGTCAACTGCGTATCCCTGTTTGTTCCTGCAGATTGCTAAGTAATATTCCACTGTGTGTGAGGATATCCCACAGTGGAATTTATTTATCCATTCACCACTTGATGGACGTCTGGGTTGTTTTCAGGGTTCGGCTGTTATGAAGAAGCCTTCCATGAGCATTCGTATAGAAGTCTTTTGCTATTTCTCCTGCACAAACACCTGAGTGTGTGATCGTTGGGTCAGATGGTGAGCCTATGTTTAACTTCATAACAAACTGCCAAACTGGAATTGCCTTTGGGTTAGTGAACCGTGTTCCTTTGTCTGTGATCATGTGACTCACGGCTTTAGGAGGGTTGCTTTGTACTCTGGGTGAGTGGATTATAGTTTCCTATGTGGCTTCTCCGAAGAACTTTTGCATTTTACCCAGAAGTCCACTGTTCCATTCATCAAACCCGTCCCGCAAACCGTAGGTCAAAGGATTGGCTTCTCCTCCAGGAGGAAAGCTTTTCTGTGAGCCAGCAGGTGGGATGTGATCACCCCAGGCAAGGGGGAGGGGTGGGAATGCCAGGCGGGGTGCCAGTGAACCGGGTGTTTGCCCAGAACTATGGGCACATAGATCCCCTATGTATCTGACATCCAGAATGCTGCAAAGGAGGGTGGCCAGTGAGGAGAAAGTGTCAGAGAGAAGGGGAGCTGCCACAATGGTCCTCCCCTCCTAACACTGACCCTTGTTTTTTTTTTATTTTTTTTAATGTTTATTTCTGAGAGAGACAGAGTGTGAGCGGGGGAGGGTCAGAGAGAGAGGGAGACACAGAATCCGAAGCAGGCTCCAGGCTCCGAGCTGTCCGCACAGAGCCCGACGTGGGGCTCGAACTCGCGAACTGCGAGATCCTGACCTGAGCTGAAGTCGGACGCTTACCGACTGAGCCACCCCGGCGCCCCCCGTCCCCCCTTCCCCCCTTGCTTTTTCTGCTCAGGTGCCGGCGGCGTTCTCCCTGTCAGATTCACTTCCGCCATCAGGCACAAAGCGACCAGCTTTTAGACCAAGCAGTGATGGAGGAGGGCTCTCCAGGGGACAAGCTCCCGTTTCAGAGTCTCCTCTGAAGACACTGACAGAATCAGGGCAGAATGGGCTGTGAAAGGAGTTCAGTGCCTGTCTTTTGACTCCATCCGTACCTCTGCACCTGCACAGCCCTGTTCCCAGCTCCCAGACGTTGACTCACTGATCTGCTGACGTCTGCTCTCGGCCCCATCAGCCCGTTTTCCACAGCAGCCAGGAGACTTGCTTTATTTGTGAAGTTTTGCTCTATCTCTCGACACATCTCCCTGTCTAAATCAAGAAACACATGGCTCAAAAATGCAAAAGATACAAGACGGTGTGTGGAGAGAAATGTCTCCTTCCCACCTCTTCCCCAGCCACCCGGCTTCCCTCTTGGGAGACAACTCAAGTACTTGTTTCATAAGGATTCTTTCCAGAGTGTTGTGTATGTGTATGACCGTGTAGACGTGTACATATTTGTTCCCTTCCTGCTGTGTTTCACGCGGATGGCAGCCCATGATAAACACCGTTTAACCATGGAAGGCTTCCCGGAGGAAGCAGTGTTCAGGCCAAGATCTGAAAGATGAAGGGGCTAACCAGGTGAAGTGGGGGAACATTCCAGGCAAAAGGAGCAGCCTGCATACAAACCGTGAGGGGGGTCTGCGTGCAGAGATTGCAGAAAGGCCTGGGGGTCTGCAGCTCTGAGTGGGAAGGAGGGTTCCCAGGAGGGGTGTGGGTGCAGACCAGGCCTGAGCCTGAGGCCACATTCACTTAGTGTTTTGTCCTTAGAGAATTGGAGAGCTACTCAATGGCTATCCGCAGGCAAATAAAATGATCACTGTTGTGTTGTAAGAAGAAATCTCTTAAAAGATTGGAGGCAACCTGAATATCCATCATTGAGGGACCAAGTAAGCAAATTATGGTACATCCATTCAATGGAAAACTTACAGCCATTTTTAAAAGTTTATTTATTTATTTTAAGGGGGAGCGGGGAGAGACAGGGAGAGAGAGAATCCCAAGCAGGCTCTGTACTGTCAGCCCAGAGCCGACTTGGGGCTGGATCGCACGAACCGTGAAATCGCAACCTGAGCCCAAACCAAGAATCAGAGGCTTAACCCACTGAACCACCCAGGCACCCCCTTACAGCTATTTTTAAAAAGCAGGGGGTGGGGGTGACTCTTCTCGTACACAGAAGGAGCAGTCTCTTGCTATGCCCCCCTTGAGCACCAACCCACACAGCCAGGCTGCAGGTGCAGCCCACGAAGGAAGCCACATCTCCATTCCCCCGCGCCCCCCACCTTTCCAGTCCTTCCAGTCACTCTCATCTTCTCTTCAGCTTCGAGGTTTCTGTGTGATTCTGGGAGTTCCCTCCTCGGAGTTATTCTACCAAAGAAGCTTTGTCTGTGTTAACTACAAATGTCTCTTAGCAACATCTCCTGGCGCATCTCTTCGTGGAAGGTATTTCTCTAATGATCAAAGGTCTATTTTTACAGACTTTCTCCTTCTCAGGATTGTAAGAATAATGTTCCTGTCTCATATCAGTGTCTTCACTAACTGTAACCCTGTGTGGCGGCTATGAAATATTCCCATTTTACAGCCACGGAACTTCCGAGAGAACCTTTGCAGTGTGGCCACCCTCAGGGGTGAATCCTGATTGGTCTAAACCAAGCCCTTTGCCAGTGATTGGTGGAGGGGCGCGCTGGGACCTGGTTCTAGCCAATGAGATGTAAGGAGAGGGTTTCCTCCCTCAGGAGGGGGCGGGGCAGGGATAAGGCAGCCTTTTTTTTGTTTTGTTTTTAATTTATTTTTATTTATTTACTTTTTATTTAAAAAAAAATTTTAAGGGCATCTGGGTGATTCAGTCGGTTAAGCATCCAACTTTGGTGGCTCAGGTCATGATCTTGAGGTTCGTGTGTTGGAGCCCCGAGGAGCCTGCTTTGGATTCTGTGTCTACCGCTCTCTCTCTTCCCCTTCCTTGCTTGTGCTCTGTCTCTGTCTCTCTCAAAAATAAATAAATAAACATGGGGCGCCTGGGTGGTTCAGTTGATTGAGCGTCCGACTTCAGGTCATGATCTCCCAGTTTGTGAGTTCGAGCCCTGTGTTGGGCTCTGTGCTGACAGCTGGGAGCCTGGAGCCTGCTTCGGATTCTGTGTCTCCCTCTCTCTGCCCCTCCCCCGCTTGTACTCTGCCTCTCTCTCTCTCTCTCTCTCTCTCTCTCTCTCAAAAATAATTAAACACTAAACAAATTTTAAAAATCAGTAAATAAACTTAAAAAAATAAAAATAAAATAATTTTTTTAAGTTTTTAATTTTATTTCAGTGTAGTTAACATACCGTGTTATATTAGTTTCAGGTGTGTAATATGGTGATGCAACACTTCCGTACGTCATCAGGTGCTGATCCCAAGTGCACGCCTTAATCGCCATCATTTATGTAACCCATCACCCCCACCCACCTCCCCTCTGTCACCCATCAGTTTGTTCTCTATAGTTAAGAATCTGTTTTCTGGTTTGCCTCTCTCTTTTTTACCCTTTGCTCATTTGTTTTGTTTCTTAAATTCCACTTGCTTGTGAATGAAATCATACCGTATTTGGCTTTCTCTGACTTATTTCACTTAGCATAATACACTCCATTTTGTTGCAAATGGCAAGATTTCATTCTTTTTTTATGGCTGAATGGTATTCCATTGTATGTGTGTGTGTGTGTGTGTATGTGTGTGTGTGTATACACGTACATATGTATATACACACACCTATATACATATATATATACACAGCTATATACACACATATACACACACACGCACACACACATATACTACGTTTGTCCATTCATCTATCGATGGACACTTGAGCTGCTTCCATAGTTTGGTTATTGTAAATGACGCTGCAATAAACATAGGGTGCCTGTGTCCTTTTGAATTAGTATTTTTGTGACTGCCTTTTTAAATTTATTTTTTATTAAAAAATTTTCTTGGTAGCTCCTTCTCGTTCTGGATACTATTTATGAGGCTTTCACATCCTGAGCTGTGGCAACCGTTTTGTGGTATGAGGCAATAAGCTTGAGAATGAAGTCAAAATGCTCAGAATGGCCGAGATGGGAGAGCCTGGATCTTTGTTGAGATCGCTGAGTCAGTGGCCCAACCCCCGCTTAACTTTACTAACTGGGTAAGTAAACACTAAAGTCCTTACAGCAGAGCGGCCATTGACCTTGGATTTCTGTAACTTGACACCGAAAACATTCTTTACTGATAACAGTGAGGATGCCCTCACTGACCTCTCTGAAATGCTCCTGAGGATGTGCCTCAGGAATCACAGACTCCCGAGGAACCCGGGCAAAAGGAATGACCTGGGAGCAAGCCAAGCATGGGCTCCAGACTCTGTTCCACCACTAAGTAGTGGTGTGGTTATGGGCAAAGTCACTCCCTTCTCGCTCTCCTGTTCTCTCCCTGGTAAAGTGAGAGAGGGCATCTCTCCGGGGCATCTGCTAACAAGGACTCACAAGCCCTCTGAGCCACACAGGGTTGCTCGAACGTTTCCCTGCTGAGGGTGATGAGTGAGTGGAGGGGGTCCAGGCTCAGCTGGGTGCTGCTGAGTGTTTGGCGGTGACTGAGGAATCAGACTGGCCTCAGAGGCTTTACTCATTCCTCTTCCTCATTTGTCAGCAATCCTTCATCGTGCCCCAGTTTCAGGGTGTATTTTTAGTGGAAATAAACTCACACAGCTCAGGATGACACAATTTGTTCAGGGGGTTCGGCGTCCCCAGGCTGGGGAGCAAGGCATGGGGAGGTGGCCCAGCCAGGGACCCAGCAGGTCAGGCCGGTGGGCTAATTAGGGAAACCATCGAGTTTTGCAATAAAACCAAAAGCCTCCAAGGGCTGCAAGCCTGGGTGAAGTGAGCCTATTCGACCTGGGACCCAGCATCAAGCCTGCAAGGTATTTACCACCTAGCCAGGGAAGCAGAACGGCTATTTGAAACCCTTTTTGCTTCTAAATTCAGGGCTGGGATCTTGCATGTGTTCTGCTGAGCACGTTGATAAGTTTGGAAACACGTGTTTGGAAGTGGGCAGCTGAAGGGGGACAGGGGTTAAATCCTCTGCCTAAATAAGGGAGGAAAATTTAGTTTCCAGAACCTAGAAGACCATAGAGGGCAGGGTGTCATAGACCCTGTTGGTGACCTGTCCAGACCCCTTTGCAGGACTGGCTCGCCCAGGTCCCTCCTGCTGTGGCTGTTGACCGCACCCTTCAACTGAGAACTGCCTCCTACCCACAGAAGCCTGGGAGGCCACCCTGCCTGCCCTTGGCCAGTGACTGACCAAGGCAGGGGTCTAAAAGCCCCTCCCTGCCCCTTGGCTCAAAGTAGGAGAAATCTGTGGAGTCCTTCCTTCCAGGGCTCCCCAGGGGTGGGGTGAGGCCAAGTGTCCACTGAATCCACATCTCAGCATGGTCTCTTCTCCCCCATTCTGCTTCCCTCACTCCCTTACACGGTCCTCCTGTGGGTCCTCAACAGACCATTTGCACAAGATTCCTTGTCTCAGATGCTACTGCTACGAAACCAGACCTATGATCATGGAAATGATGACACGGGGCTGGACGGAGCCCCTTCCAGTGGGACAGAATGGCCGAAGTCCGAAGTCTTTTCAGCACATGAATCTTGAATGTACGACTTGAACTGCTGCTAATTAGATGGGCAGACACGGGCAAGTTTGTTCATTTGTTTACCTCTCTTGCCGTGGTGTAACCTCTCTGTCCATCCCCTTCAATCTCAAGTACAGTCTATTACACACAGAAACGCCTTGCAAGTATGGGCGCGGGGTGCGCATGTGCGCAGGCGCACCCGAAACATAAGGGAAGGGGTTGAGCTCCCCAGTTGGATTGACCCAAGACAGAGAAAGGACGGGCAGCACAGCAAGACGATTCAGAACCGGAATGAACTCGGCAGAAACAGGAGGCAGAGGTGGTCATGAGAAGGTAAATCCGCTGGGAATTTGCATAAAGGTTGGGGAG